>NC_142490.1:23034841-23353072 GCF_965113065.1 Corylus avellana | reverse complement strand
GCACAAGAAAGACCTAAACAGTGAAAATTGCAAACCTTCTTTCAAGTCCAACTGAACTATAAATTGACCCGACCCTTCAGAAGCGACTTATTCTAATAGTCCTTCTCTCTCCTGTGCTGGTGAACAGTCCATATTAAAGCTTTATTACACATCCTATGGTTACTGCAAAACGCAAATTTGATGAGTGCCATAAACAAATGCCATCATTGCTTTACAACCCATCAGAAATGGGAAGTCTTTTCTGTTGCGGTTGGCATGGGACTTCAAAGCTTTTACTCATTCCCTCTCTCTTTCTTTTTTCTGCCACACTAAATTTTCAACCACAGCTTTCACTTTTCACTCCATGATCATAATGTTCCAACTGCCACATCAACACACTTGTAAAGTTTCTTACTAAATTTGACCAATAATTTTAAGTAGAATCATTGCTACTGCCTTTCTTTCAAACTTTATGCAACTGCCTAATAATGAACTGTCTAAGCCATCACAAATGTTTCTACAAAGGGACAAAAAATTGGCAATCATGATCCCTTACAATTTTAATAAAAATTATATGAATTCAAACCGTTCTTTGCATTGAATGGTGGTTTGAAAAATACCACCCTTTAAAAAATGTGATACATTATAGAGATGAACAAAAACACTTTTGGAATAAACGCTTTGTTTTTTTTTTTTCTCTAGAAAACCAAAATGAAGTTTTTTCCTTAAAACTTTTCTACAACATAAAAAGTTTTAAAATAGATAACATTTTTTTTTAAGTCGTTCGATGAAATAAACAACATGAATTCACATAATTTTAGAATCTATATTTTTAAAGAAATTGTAAGGAATCTCCATCCGAAATCTGACCCGTTTGAAATACCCCTAGTAGGTAAGTTTATCACCAAATAATGCAAAACAAGTGTCATCAAGGAGTAACTTAATCGGCCTGTAACAATATTTCATAAAACGAAAATCACTAGTTCAAATTCTCTTCTTTTTTTCTCTACCCTTTTGCATGCATGTTTTAAGAAAAGATAAAAATAAAATTAATGGAATAAAAGTGTATTTTATGCTAAAAATTTATATTAAGTGGTCTCTGACAACGAACATAGTATCCAAGACATATGGTGGTCCAGAACCATATGAACTTTTACGAGAGAGATGAGACATTGTGGTCCGTGGACCATGTGAATATTTTAATCCTTATAATTATTCTCCAACAATGCAAACTAAGTGGCCACGGAACCTTCCCTCCCTAATTGCTCGTACAGTTAATATACTGGCCCCACCCAATTGCAACTTGTCGGTCAAGATTCTACGCCCAATTATGATGTCAGACCCACATCACCCTCCAGCTGTCCGATCTCGACGCTGAGTCACTATCCCACCCAATCTAACGGCTGGTATTTGCCCGCCACACACAGCCAATCAAGAAACATGGTACCAGTACCGCCTACCTATCTAGGAAGGAATACATATGTAATATGTACGAGAAGGAATTCTTGCTTACCTGCTCTGCAAGCTTATCAACCTCCATGGACACGTCCGAGATGGCGCGGTGCGCGCTCCGGATCTTGGCGTTCCTCCGCATCTCGATGACTCGCCGTTCGATGCTCGACGGGTCCTCCATTAGTATGACTTTTGAGCGGTCTTTGACCCCGCACGTGTCCAAATACTCCCCGTTTTCTCTCTCTTTCCCTCGGAAAATCACCCGCTGTTCATCCGGCTGTAGCCCTGTCTCCGCCGTCAGAAGCTTCTTCACCTCCCCTGTTTAGTCAACCCATCAAAACAAATCTCATTTACACTTTTTTATTCTTAAAAAAACAAAAAAAACTATAATTTTTTTTATTTAACCATAAATTCTACTGCTTGAAAAAAAGGTGAGCGTTAGATCTACAAACAAATTTTACAGAAAAATTTTTACAAATTTATGTGGCATAACATAATTAGAATTTGAACTTATTTTATATCAAATTATATTGTGTTAGTTTATAAAAGTTTTTTTGTAAAATTTATTTGTAAGTCTTCTTAAAAAAAAAAATTAAACCTGTCTGTCAAGGGTAGTATGGTCATTTAACATTAAATTAACATAAAAACATATATAGTTTTCCCTCCAAAACAGTGAAAATAAACATGATTAACGTTGGGGTAAAAAAGTTGTTTGGTTACAAAGAAAATTGGAAGAAATCAAATAATGTTATTTTAGTAATAATTATTGCCTTGGTTCAGCACGGCGGTTGTACTTGTCCCGGTTTATTTTAGTAGATCTTACAAGAAGCATGCAACAAACCCCACGTAAAAAAGTTCCAATTAAACCCACTTTTCTTTTCCTACCATTAATTATTAACTAAAGCACTAATTGCACGCACCATCGTTTTCTTTCCTCTGCTTTCTAAGCAACCAAACAGAAAATAACAGCGACGTTGATGGGTGAAAAAAAAAAAAGAAAAGGAAAATTTATAACAAAGATCGATCCAGCTCATCTTACCGAACGTGGCCTGAGAGTTCACCGAGATCTCGTGCCGGAGAGCACCGTAAGCGACTCGGAGCCGTACATTCGGAACCGGAACATCCTTAATCTCGCTTCTTTTCTGGACCAACATTCCTCCAGGTCTCATCTCCCACTCAGTTGCTTCCTCTCCGGACGTAGACGACGTCGTTGTGGTTGAGCTCTCACTCATTTTACCATAATGCCCATTTGACCTTTTCTTCATCATTGTCACGTCCAGGAAACCCAGAATGAGTCTTCCTCCTTCAGTCTTTCAGACTCTAATTATTCTCGGGAAAATGAAGGAAAATATCTAATTGGGAGTTTCTCTGCCGACACAAACAGAGTGTTTCATGAGGGTGTGGGGTTTTATACTGTAAACAAATGTTCTGTTTTAAAAAGGAAATAAAATTTTGATTGAGAACACATGCGGAAAATGACGGGAAAATGTTCTGACCAATGGGAAGGCCGCCACGTGTTGGTGTCTGTGAGATTGTTTGTAGTGACAGCTAAGCAGAGAGAACTTGCCGACAGTCTACGGAAGCACCCCCAGTGAATCGGAGCAAAGTTTGCTTTGGGCATAGTGTTACTTGGACACGTGGACGGTACAGATTGGGTGATGACCATGTGGGTCCTGGTGTGATGTGGGTGCTTTGTTTACAAAATTGAAAAGGTTTCCAAGTGAAGTCATTTGGGGCCTACATGTTGATGTGATTGAAGACGTGGAAGATTAATATTTGATGGGGATTTAAGCATGATAGGATCACCGCAGCCGTTGGATGGAATAAAAGTCAATTGATCGGAGGGTGGAGGAGGGTTTAGGATTATCATAATTAGGGTAATGTTGCTTGGAGTTTTGATTTTGTTAGGAAGGGATAATTAAGGTCTAACAACCTACGGTTAGCATGTTGAAATCAAAAGTGATTAACCCTTTGACACCACAGGATTAGTTGACTTTAACAATGTGGTAGGAAGGGATAACTAAGGTTTAACAGCCTGAAATTAATATTGTGGAATCAAAAGGAAGGAATAAACCCTTAGTTGACTCAACAATGCAGTGTTAGGTAACGGGTTCTTTTTATTTTTAAGGGTTGAACGCTCGTTACCTCATGTGATTTAAAGATTTCCTTTTTTTTTTTTTTTCTATTTCGATTTCAATTCGTATCGTAGATTGTACCTAGATTATGGCTAAAAATGGAGATAGTATATTTGTTCAAAATTCGTCCATAAAATTGATGAAAGTTTACGTCAATCTAATAAAAAAAAATTGACACATGGCCATATTTCATATTATAAAAAAAAAAATGTATCGTAAATTGTAACATTTTTTTTCTTTCTAATTGAATAAGGAAAGGGCTACAATGAAGGATCTTTCCCACTTCTGATCCGAAAGGAAGAAGAAGTGAGAGATCTTGAAAACGAAAATGGGGTGAGCTCCCCAACAATAAACTCAAAACAAACTAAAACAGTGCATAAATAAACACAAAAGGGGAGGACACCCCAACAACAGAATTGTACCTTAAGTTGCTTATAACTAAAACCAAATATGGTACTTTCGTCCATAAAATTGACAGAAGTCCACGTCAATTCAATAAAAATTAACACGTGGCCATATATATATATATATATATATATATATACAAAAAACTAAAAATATAAATTTTTTTTTTAAAAAAAAAAAAATGGATGGGATGACTCGTCCCCCCCGCCGCCCCCAAAAAAAAATGGCTAGCCATAGGGTGACCTATAACACCCCCGGAAAAAAAAAAAAAAATTGTTTTATTTAAGTATACTCTAATTAACCTAGGACATTTAGATTTGGATTAAGTTTGAGATTTTGGACCTTCAATAGAATTTGTAAGGATCGAACGATCGATCAAGGATAGCCGATCAATCAATAGAGTCCTAGGATCGAATGATCGATTTGGTACTTGATCAATAGATGAAGGTTACAACAACTTGTTTTTTTACATTTCTACCCTTTTGGACTTGACCCTTTAACCTCATTTCAATATTTCTCAGTCTTTGAAACTTTTAGAGAGAGAAGGAGAACAAGAGATAATCATCTCGCTTAATCTCGTTTTAGTTACTGTTTCTAGCTTGTATATACTTGTGTTTATGTACTTTATTAGCCTATTGATCTTAGATTCACATAAGGTTTAGTGAATAGAGATGGTTTTGGAATATGTTTATCATGGGTTATTTGGGGTTCTTGGGAGTATATAGTTCTTGTTTAAATATATGAAAGTGAATCTATATGCTTGGCCTTAAATCTATGGTTGTTTAGTGTTGGATTGAAGTTTTGTGTGGTTTAGCAAGCATGGATGATTCTGAATGTTGTGTTCTAGATTAGGATAATGTTAAGATGCATGTTAGGAACTCAGATTGTGTTTAGAATGGATTTAGAACAATCTAGTATGAGATGACAATTTCTAGCCGAGAATTGATTTGATGGTCTAGTCGAATGATCAATAACAATTGATCGGCCTGATAAACGAACAATTGATTGTCTGGCTTAATGACTATCCTGACCGGATTAAGACTTAGGACATATTAACTTAAATTAAGCTCTAATTAATGATTCTTTCTCATATTTTGAGGGTAGTGAGACTCTTAAAAAGTTTTTGGAGGAGCCTTGCGACCCCGGTGAGTAAACTCACACAAATACACGTTATTTTATATTACTTCATAGCATGACTATTTTATATGATAAACGTGTATATTTGCAACTCATATTAATATATTTTAGAATTGTGTGAACTCTAATTCTTTTATGAAATACACAAGCCAGAGCGATATGATGTAAACGAAGATTTATAAATGCATGCATATAAAAGACACTATTAATTGCATCGTATGACATATCGCTTCATGTATGGATGAGAGCTATGGGTTGACATGATTCAAGTCAATCCCTATGGTCAAGAGATTTACTTTTATGTTTGACATGTTTGATTGGATCCAATGGTTTTATAAGTGACTGATGAAACTATGTTTGATTGATGGTCACAATGACATCATCGTTAGTGGTGTGGATTACCCGAGGTTTAAATCTGTTTTGGCCACTAACGATGACGATATGCAGCACCATTAGGGTACTAGTGTTGTACTACAGGTCTCTCACGACAATGTAATAGCCTAAAAATAAATTAGGGTTAAGTGCACTCTAATTATGATTTAAGGATGCTAGGGTTGGTTCTCATTTGATAAAATGTAAGACCTTTGACTTTTTTAAATATTTTATTGTTGCACTGATTGTTCAAGAAAGGTACCGAATGTTCGATGCATGCAGTGCTGTAGAATCAGCTCATCCTTATCCTTAACCCTTTTTATAAATACATGGTAACCAAATGGAAATGATTAGGATAATGATTATGAGATCAATTATTCTGTGAAGGTTAAAGAATAATTCATAAAGGACAGGAAAGCATTGGAAACACCATCTTAAGAAGGAAATATTAAATTTTTGAATCCCAAGAAGACACTCAAAAATATTAAAATAGATACCATGACATTTGTCTCAGAAAGAGTTTTCCGAAATGGGGTCACACGCGCAATTCTGAGACTCGTAGCAAAAGTTATGCATGTTTTACTACAAACTACGCAGTCAGTCAAATTGCTGAAAAAGTCAACTACAAACGTTCGCTAGTTCTGACCAAACATTCGCTAATTATGAGTGAACGTTCACTGGGAACCACTGAATGTTCCCTAGGGGACCATCAAATGTTCGCTGACAGTATATCGGGAAAGTACAGACAAGGTGTTCAGGCATATGTCCAAAAGTACACCAAATGTTCACATGGGGACCACCAAACGTTCGTTGACCAAGTTTTGGACTACTGGGTAATGACCAAACGTTCGACTTGTTGTCTCTAAGGAGTTTATTATTTTCTTTCCTTAATATACAGTATCTTTATGAAAAAGACAATTCCTTGGTTCGTCTAGTACCTTATGTTCTCAACACACTACACATCAATCCTAAAATCACCACTTCGCTTGATCAAGGTATATTACCAAGATTCAATATGTAATAGTTTTACTCAAAATGGAATGTCCAATTTCATTTACTGACTGCGAACTTTGTACTTTAAGGATACAAGGATTATGGACTATGACCTTGTGTGATAACAACATTACTTACACCCATAACCATATTCAATGTAATCCTAGAACATTTCACATGCATAATAAATATGATGAACTTGGTAATAAGCATGTAAAAGATATTTTATGTGTTATATGTTCAATTCATTTTAATTAGTGAATATAATTTCTATATTTATTACAAATATTTGAATGTCAACCCAGATATATAATCATTGGGATTCAGGGCATAATCCCAACAAGAAGTTAAAGCCGGGGTCGTACAGAGTCGAGCCATCGTCTAACTTGACTAAAGTCCATATGTCTTTACTACAAACATACATACACAATCCTTCGTGCATTATCAACTTCAAGCCTTTGCAAACCCAAGTCAGTTTGACACATGAAGTGTTGCTAGTGTAAGTCTTGAATCTCAAGGAGCAATAGTCAAGGACGAAGACTATTTCACTAGTTAGATTGGTATGGGAGAATCATGGCCTAGAAGACACTTCATGGGAACTTAAGAAAATTCCCAATATTCAAGATGATGTGAATGTGAATGGCCTTTGGAATCAATACCTACTTTGGGCTAAGAATAACTTGGCATTCTTAATGGAATTAAGGTTAATGACTCTTGACTTTGAGGTGCTGATAAATGGATGGGACAAGAAGTTGGGGATTATGCCCTATAATCACATGTAGAAATATTTTCTAAAAAGACAGCTCATAGAAAAAGGGCAGTAATTTTCATACTTACTAAGACCATGAAATTAATCATTAATTCGAATATGTAATTGTGGTAACACTACAATTATATAGATTGTTACTGCAGGTTAAGAATTGTCATAGACCCACTAGAGAGTTGAGAAGTCTTCTATTAAGAATGTTGGAAATCTCTAGTTATGGGGAGATGACTTGTGAAAAGTCAATCATGTCAGTTGTATTTATATGCCGCTTGTGGCATAATTTATTAAACATGTAAGGTTTAATAATGTCTTTTATTTTGTAATAGAGATTATGGTATATTTTTATTTGTGACTTTAAAAGAGAAGTATATTTATCATGTTTGTAATGCGTTAATTTATATAAGGTTACAATGGTAGTAGCGTCTCGACTTTTTATGGTTTTAAGGAAAAGTCGAGAGCATTACACCAATTGACATGTCATCAATGACGTAATCAAGCCATGTTTTCTACACATGTTGACATCACCATATGATGCCACTATTCTTACTGCCCACTCCATGCCACATCAGCCTGTTGACGTCAACTTTTCTTTATTGTGCTGTGAAATGGCAAACCCTTATTGGCTGCTTGACCCATATGTCTTCATGGTGCATGCATTTTTGACCCTTAAGTGAACTTTGATTGACCTTAGATTTTATGGGCAACTAAATGACTTATAGATGAACATTTTTATATTTTACTTGAAGCATTCCAGGAATATTTTCTTATTATTTCATGTGACCGAAACTTTCAAGCACAATATTCTCCTTAGTTTGTTTTCATCCCTCAATCGAATTCCGATCGATCTCATATTTCTATGGTGTCTATGACTCATAGAAAAAAAAAATTATGATACTTTACTCAAAACATTTTGAGGATGTTTTTCTAATATTTTATGTGTCGTAATTCTCGGTTGCTGCATATGGTGTATAAGAAAATTGATAAGCATTCTAAAAAAACCAAATTGCAACATGCATGGCTCCAATATTTTACACCGTAAGCAATCAACTATGTAACATAGCATAGCTAGTGAGATAGAGACTAGAGGCAATGTTTAAGAAATCGCTAACAAACGCACCATAAGTTTGGTATGATTCTGCATATAAACGACATCTTAGCGGTTTAGCGGTTCTTGACATGCTCAAGACAAGTGAAGTAACAATTCAAACGCACAAACCTTCTTGGACCATAGTTCTTTTGGAATTCCTTGAAGCATTTGTAAGTAGGAGAACTTTTTTCTTCTTTGGTAAGTTCCAGGCAAAATGTAGTACCTAAAACAATATAATCACGAAAATAACAGTATGGATCTGTCCAATCACCGTGACAATGTTTTTACCAATCGTTAAAGCATGTACGTAGTGTTCCTTCAACTCGATCAAGTTTAGAGGAATGAACATACCAAATGGGTCACGCAAAAGGAGAAAAAGAGGTAGAGGAAAGATCGTTGCTGTGCACTTCAAGAATAACCATAAGCAATTCCATCATCACCACTATAAAATATTCTAATACATTTCCAAGCCATGAACTTTCTTCCAAGTTACAAAATTTCCTCACTTTGATGTATAAATCAAAACAATAGTTAAGGTCTAAACCTTTATACATTCTATGCAATTGAATGTTTAGAGACACGTGCAATAATATTATTATATGAATTGATTTCTTGTTAAAGTATTTTGATTTAAAAGAGTGTTGTTTAGTAGTTGTGACTTTTGGAAGTATGAACTTTCTTAATTAAGTGACTTTTGGTGTTAACTTTCTTTTAGGTATCTTTTGGATAGGGTCACAAGGTTTGAAATTTATTTTGTTAACCTTTGATTTTTAGCAAAACTCAAGTTAAGTTGTAAGAATCCAATTAGTTTCAAATGAACGAGTGAAGAGAATGATCCACTAGTCACTATATATTATATCAAAGCACCCATACAAGAGGTTTTAAAAGAAAAGATTGATTCAAAAAGGCTAGTAGACATGCCATATATTAGAAAAATAATTCAAACATAATACTATTCAGTTACAAAAAGACAATGTATTACATATATAAAAATATATGTATGTATGTATGTATGTATGAAAGTGACTATTGAGAAGCTTGCATTTTAACAATAAAGAAACATGTACGAAAAAAATGGGTTTTAGAAATTACGAGGAGAAATTTAAAGTAAATAAAATAAATCAACTTGATCCTGGATGGGAATAAATCTATTAATTCGATGCGTAAACAAGCAAAATTATATGTCATATAACATTACCTAATGAAATTTTATTTAAATGGAAATCTATTTAAAAAGGTAACTTGAGATACTTGATAGAGTAATGACTCCCTCCTCTCCACCCCCTTTCTTTTTCCCCCTTCCCCCCACCATTTTCCCGCCTCCACCATAGATCGATCAGGGCGCGTGTGTCAATGGTTCTCGGGGTACTTTTTAACAGTGTGTGGCTGGCCGGCGGTGGCGCGTGGAACACGTGAGGGTGTGTTGGATTTTTGTTATTGTATTTTCATTATTTTTAAATAAGAATGTATTCTCTCTAGATCTGCTTTTAGTAGCGATCTATGAGGTGAAATTTTATTCGTTTTCTTAGGTTTTGTTTTCACGAATTCTTAAGAATAACGAAATAAGTTTCCGGTTAGTCTTTTGTTTTCTTGTGGTTCTTTTTTTGGGAGTAAACCATAAACCAATGACAAATGAGTTATCAAACATAAAGAATAATTGTTACTATAGTAAAGGCAACGAAGGTAATTGCGATTAATAAAGCACTAGTAGTGGAGATTAAAAAAGAAAAAAAGCTAGGGAATCAAGGACTTGACAGCAGATAGAGACGTGATTCGCTGAAATTTACTGTAAATCTGAAACTGACTAAGACGGTGACTTTTCATTGATATTGTCTTATAATAGCTTGAGAGGCTATTGTGTATGTCATAGATAATGTTTGAATTGTGAAGATTCCAAATTATATCTTTGACATTGTATGAAGCATTTTGCCCAATTCGATTGTTATATCAATGAAGAGGTAATTCATTAAAAAAACAAAGATATTTGATGATAGAGTAAGATAAATCAAAAGTTTATTTTCCTTTTTTTTTTTTTTCCTCTCTAAAGTAGAAGAAAAGACACTAGTGTCTCCTTGTTTTGTTATGGGTTATCAAAATAATAATAATAATAAGAATAATTAATTAATTAATAAGTAAATTTTTATAAAAAATCTCATGAACTCGAATGTTGGTATACGTATGACCTTGTGAAGGGCCCATTCAAAATTCACAAATACACTAAGGTGGTGTTTGGCAAAGGTGTTAGGCCAGCCTAGATACTGTAGATTTTCGATATATGTGCATTTAATAAAATAACTCTCAGTAAAATTACCATATTAGCCTTCACTTTCTTTCTTTTTGTTTTCCAGCACTCTCAATTACCCTCCACCTCCCTCACTTTCTTTCCTCCATGTCTTCTCCTTCACGAATTGAGCAAACTCACCCTTGCAAGCCTTGTGTGCCCATTTCACCCCCCACCCCCAAAACAATATTGATAAACACCAGCGAATGGATAAACCTCTGAAGCCAAACCCAAAAACTGATTTTTTATTTTTTTTTCTATATATATCTTTCTATATTTGGTTGTTGGTTGTGAATTCTGAGAACCCATTTCTGATGAGACTCTGAGTGACGAAACCCACTGCCCAAAATTCCTTCTTTTTGAGTCTACATGAGGGGAAGGAACCCATTTGGTCCTCCTTCAAGCCAGAGTACTTGAAGAAGCAACCATGGCTGCTATGTTCACCAATACCCACTTACCCCCTTTCGATTTCTTCGCCAAGTTTCTCTATTGACACCGCCTTCTCAAGTCTGCACTCGCTTCGCTTCTCGTAGAAGGTTTAGTTTTCATCCTCACAGTTCCTGCAGGTGAACCTAAGCCTATATTTGGTTTTTGCTCTCTTTGGTTGCAGAGAAAAATGTGTGTGAAATGAGAAGAAAAGTTTGGATTTTTCTTTTTGTTTCGTATTTTTGGGACTTTTACTCAAATGGGTCTAATAGAACTTGTTTACTTGAGCTGAGTTATTATGTATGGTAAACGAGAACAATACAGACTTTTTTTTCTGTTCTGTTTGGTTGCTGAGAAAATTTTGGAAATGTGAACAAAGTTTTGAGTTGTTTTCTGATTTTCGGGACTTGTACATAAATGCGTGTAATATCACTGATTAACTTAGTTGGTGCTTTGGAGATTTTCAAGGAAAAAAAATAAAAACGTGCAGGATGCTTGCGCCAAGGAGGGGAGGGGGGGGACGCCTGGTTCGTTGTGGGCAAGGGGATTTCGAGAGAAAAAAAAAAATCTTGCTGATTTTAGGGGGATCGCGCACAGAGGGGAGACGCCTGGGCTGATATGTGGGATTTTTTGTGGAAAAAATTCAATAAGGGGGCAATATGGTCAAAAGGGTGACAAATTTTGAGGGAAAAAATCTGATGTACAGTGTCTGGGCCATTGGTTTTGCCAAACAAACCCTAAATGAATGGACACTTTTCAAATATTAGTAGTGTCAACATCAAAAGCATACCGAAATATTCTACATCATCCAGTAGTAATGGCTTGTAGATTCATTTCTTATTATTATTATTATTATTATTATTATTTTGAGAAAGTCCACATACCATCCAATTGATAATGTCCCCCTCAAACTACTAAAAATTGTCAATGTTTGCCCCAATGATGAAACTACCCTTAGTAAAATAAAGACAAAAAATTACTAAAACTTCTAGAAAAAACCTAAAACTAAAAAAATAAAAAATCCAAAGGGTGGCAAATTTAAATTTTTTTTTTTAAAAAAAATCCTTTGTATAAGAAAAAAATTAAAAAATTTCGATTTTTTTTTTGTTATAAAAAGTGATTTTTTTATAACTTTTTAAAATAAAAATTTCTGTTTTAAAAAAAATTAAAAATTTTCGTTTTCTAAAAAAAATATTTATTTTAAATAAAAATTTCCGTTTAAAGAAAATCGTTTTTAAAAAAAATTAAAATTTTCGTTTAAAAAATAATTTTTTTTTTTGAAAAGTGTTCTTTTTAAATTAAAATTTTAGTTTTTTTTTTATTTTTTTTTTTTATAAAAACAAATTTAAAATTTATTTATTTATTTTATTCATATGGGTATTTTTTCTTATTGAGAAATACATAGGGGCATTTTTATCTTTTGGCTAGACTTCGTTGGGACTTTGACAATATTTTGGTAGTTTGGAGGCATATTGTCAATTGAGTGGTACTTTGAAGGGGGTATGTGGACTTAACCCTAGTTTTTTATGCATTTTTTTTTTCTACTGAAATTTAAAAATTCACTTGTCTGAGTTGATTTTTTTATTTTTTTTTTTCCTTTGTAAAAGTATGATTTTGGTCCCTAAACATGTTTCAAATTTCAACTTCATCCATATTTCTCTCTCAATATACCTAACACTGTTTTTAAGTGCTCACCATGATCTTGATGGTTGGTCTAGTATTGGAATATGTCATCAATAAATACTACCATGATTCAGTCGAGGTACATGTGGAATACACAATTCATCAAGTCCACGAATACTAATGGAGCATTAGTTACCCCAAACGGCATGACTAGAAATTCATAATGACCATACCACGTTTGGATAGCCATCTTCTATACATCCTCCTCTTGTACCTTAAGTTGATGGTACCCTGATTGAAGGCCGATCTATGAGAATACCCATCTTTCTTTCCATGAACAACATTGGTGCTCTACATGGTAATACACTTGGGCGTATGAGTAGGGCTGGCAAAACAGGTAACTGGGTAAACACGATTAGAACCCGTTAAGACTCGCGACCTGATTACCCGAGATACGAAAATGACCCGTTTAGCTAAACGGGTTAGCGGGTTTGACACGATTATAATACAAAAAATATCTGGGTAACCCGACACGACCCGCTTAACCCATTTAGCATAACCGGGTCATATCGGGTAGACACAATCCGACATGACTCGTGCGCTAAACCGGTAACACAACCCGACCCGACCCATTAAAAAAAAACCCTTAATCAAAATTGGAAAAAATAATTTAATAAAGGGATCTCTTGGACCAAAGGACTAGTCAAATTTATCCTAACCGTCCAAGAAGAATAAAAAGTTTTAAAAGAGAATGTTTTAATATATAGATCCACATAGAAAAAGTAATGGAAAAACAAGGAATAGGCCAGTGAAGTGAAGCCGTGAAGTGAAGAGTAAAGTGAAGCCATGAGAGAGTCAGTAAGTGTTAGGGTTAACTTAGTTAGAGCTTAGACATAGGATTTTTTTTTTTTAAAAAAAAATTTAAATGGGTCTGGCGGGTCACCCTAGACCGGACTGACCCAGCAGACCTAGCTGACCCATTTATTAAACATGTATGGTTTAATCGTGTCTTAATCGGGTAAACCCGATTAAGACCCGAACCCGATAAGCCCAAACCCAATACCTGTTAACTTTGTGTCATGTTCGTGTCGGGTTTGCAGGTTGTGTCAAAATTGCCAGCCCTACGTATGAGTATCCTGTTCAACAACTCTTGGAGTTGTTCTTTTAGCTCCTTCAACTCTTCTGGTGGCATTCAATATGGTGCTTTGTGGATCTATTGTGTCCCTAGTTCCAAATCAATAGTAAACTTGATTTGCAATTTAATGGCATCCTTGATGATGATTCGACAAAGACGTCGGGATATTCATACGCCATTGGAATGTCTTCCAATTTTCATTCTACTTTCTGTTTTAGTGGTCATGGAAGCTAGAAATGCACGTGCGCTTTGTTGAATACTTCTTCTAGCTCGAATTGTGGACAAAAGGGTTAGGGTGGCTTGGACACAAGAACATTTGAACCTGAATTCTTCAACTCCTAGTAGATGAAAAATGACTTCCTTTTTCTTGCAATTAATACTCGCATAGTATTTTCATAATGGGAAACTTCACTTATCTCCCATTAATTTACGCGTATTTTGCAAACACCCCACCAATGTTCAAAGTCTCTCACTTTGGTGTATCTAACTTTAATTTCCTTCCACTTACCCCCTTTCGTTAGGATTTTCTGTGAAATCCTAACGGAGCCATTTGCACGTGCCGCGTATCTGAGAAAAATTTAACGAAAACCCCGTTTTACCCTTGAACCCATTCGGACAGACCACCATATGTTGTGGTGTTTCCCCCAATAATGCAGTGTCTTCGGAGGAAGTTATTAGGGTTCTAAAGTTGATTTCGGACCCAAGTTGTGATTTTTCTCACTTTAACTCCGTTGCCTAGTTGCCCAATGTTGTGCATACCACTGAAACATGTAATTTCATGCTTGAAGTCTTGAGGGGTCACGGGAGGGTGGGGGATATGGTTGTTGTGTTCGATTGGATGCAAAAACAAATCATTAACAGGAACTTGAAGACCTATTTAACTATTTTTAAAGGCCTTTACATAAGAGGTGGGATTCGGTAAGCACCAATTGCGCTAAAAAAGATGTGAAAAGCTAGGATTGTTCTCAATGCATATTCGTATAACGGGTTGTTCCATTTCAGTCTGGCTTTTATAAGGAGGCTTTGGAGGTTTAAAGATGAAATGGGTATGATGATGATGAAGAAGAAGAATGAGGAGGAGGAGGAGGTGAAGAAGAACCTGGGAGCAACAATTTCTAGTTTTAATCGCAAGAAGGTTTTCATTGTAAGAAGGAGGTAAAGAAGAAAGACACGTGTTCTATCTGAATGCGCAGGGGTATAACTTGTATATTAGCAAAAATAAATCACATGCGCGGTATGTGAGAGGACCTCCATTAGGATTTCATAGAAAATCCTAACGGAATGGGGTAAGTGGAAGGAAATTAAAGTTGGATACACGAAAGTAAGGGACTTTGAACATTGGGAGAGGTGTTTGTAAAAGGCGTATAAGTTCATGGGGGTAAGTGAAGTTTCTCCTTTTCAAAACCAATCCATTCTTAGAATTATATCGAATTTAAGGGCTTTGAACACCATTAATTTATCTAGCAAGACTTTGCCTTCTATGATGACCAGGTAACTTATTACTCCTTTATTATATGTGACTTTCTCTCCCCCTGGGTTTCTACTACTAGTTTTTATTCTAAAGATTGCATGTTAACATTTCATATGTTAAGATACAAAGAGTTTCTATACAAGTTGCATTAAGGTTACCGAATAAAGAAATGGTACTTGTCACAACATCGTTGTCTTCTTCCTCCTCATCATGAACTTCTATTGGGGTTAACATAGAAACCCTTGACTGGGCAGGTCGTCTCTGTTGAAATACATTCCTCTGAGGTCCATGTCTTCATGTGCCATTCATTGGACAATCCCTTTTATAATTGTTAGGTTTTAGGTTAGCTAATTTGGTGTTCAAAAGTGTAATCTATTTTCGTTTGAAGCTCTGTTTGCAACAGCGTTCGCTGGCATCCGAACAACTGCATCACATAGTGAAATACGAGAGCTCCGTTCAGTGAACGTTCACTAAACCATCCAAACGTGATGTGTTCCATAGTAAAACCCAAGAGCTTCATTCGCTGGGCGTTTGCAGGGCTGTCCGAACAATAGTTGCACTTAGTGAATCTAGAGAGTTCCGTCAGAGAAGAAGTTTAACCTAGCCGTGTCCGAACGGGTATCAAGTCTGTCCAAACGGAAGCTGTCTGTTGCCGCATTAGGGTTTTCTAACTTCAGAGCGGATTTCTATAAAACCCTAGTTCCGTTCGAACGAGACCTTCTATCATCCAGACGCTACTGTGGATTTTGCATTATAAGGTTTTTCAACAAGGAAACCTAATTCCCAAATGCCTATATATAGAATTCTATAGAGCACCCTTTTTTTTAAGCAATTGAGAAGCAAAATTCCATATTGTGCTAAGAGAGGATTATCATTATTTAAAGCTTCAAATAAATTTTCTCTTAGAGTGTCGATGTGTTTAATAAGAAGTCTATTGGAGGATCCGATAAAGGAGAATCAATTCAAGAAGATTTTCGAGCTAGGAAGACAAGCGGGAAGCTTGTTGATCTTACAAAGCCTAGGAATTGCAAAGGGTTGTAAGTGTTCTTGTGTTTGTAATATGGATTTCCTTTTAGTGATTTTTTAGGTTTGGCTGCCGCGGAGAGGTTTTACTTTTAGAGAGTATTTTAAAAGGTTTCTTTTTCATCACCAAAATATATGTGCCTCTCTAATTTACTGCTTTATATATTTTGGTGATTGATTGTTGCATGCTTCTTATTTTTAATTCCGTATTATTTTTGTTAAATACCTATTCATCCCCCTCTAGGTGTATTTTGGAGTCTAGTTTATATTTTCAATAATGGCCACTTTGTAGTACATTCACCAAAATGTACCCTTCCACACTTGTGGCATGCAGGCCTCTGGTTGCCTACTGTTAACGGGAGGCTCCTCCTTTCAGCTAGCCTCTTCTAGGCACTTACTGTGGGTCTTTTAGAAGGGTAGGACGCTTGCAGCATTGATCATTTCACACATTCCTCTCTCTGTAAGGGATGCTATGTCAACTAGCTTGACATAGTCTCTTATCTCGAAACGCTCAGCTATCGATTCCTCATCTAGGACTATGTTTATAGCAAACCTTGCCATGCCAGCTCAACGAATTTTGAGTACTGTTCCACATTCATACTCCCCTACACTAGGTTCTAAAAATTCAATGGCCCTTAGTTGCGTTTGGGCCTTAATAAAGAATTGCATGCTATAATCTAATGTCCATCACCATTTTCACAGTGAGGTGCTTCATGATTCTCATTGCGAATGGAATATTGTCGTGGCACCATTGTTTCTTTATCAAACACCCAATCAACAAACTTTTTTTTTTTAAAAAAAAAACACAATTCATTCACAACATAACATAAATTGGCTTTTTGTATTCTATGGTGATAGTTGTTAGAATAATGGAGAGATATAGAAGAGCGGAAGAATAATAGGGAGAGCGGAAGCACACAATGGACTACATTGTATTGATATTCTTAATTATGATAATGAATACAGATGCCTCTATTTATAAAGAGGCAAATAACCTAATAGACTAAGGAAATGTAAACCTAGTAGACTAATAATACCTAAGGAAGTAAATAATAAATAAATAACCCTAACATAATATTCTTAACATCCCCCTTAAACTCAATGTGTAAACTTGAGTTTGAGTAAAAGAAAAAGGGAAAGAAAAATGAATTCGCCGAAAATGCTACTTGTGCCGAAAGAGTTGCCGGAGTAACGCCATAAAAGTTACTAGTTCAATAGTGGATTCTGCATTGAATTGAGCAATGCATTTAAGCTGGAGCTTGGTTCACTTGGTTGTAATTTGACTTGAAAACCATACACTAGTTCTGAAGAAGCTCGTCTGGTTGGCTGAGAAAAGCAAGGCCGGTTAAAAGGGGCTTGTTTGGCCCGTAACCCTTGGACCGTCTCGCCTGGTCGGCTAAGAAAAGTAGGGCTAGTTGAAGAGGTTAATCATGCGTAAAACCCTTGGACCGTCTCGCCTTGTCGGCTGAGCTAAAGTCTCACCTAAAAAAAAATTATAACTAGTAGACCGTCTCGCCTGGTCGGTTGAGCTAAGTAGGAAGAAAAAAGTGGCCAGTTGAAGATGCTAATTATGCCTGAAAACCCTGGCACCGTTGAAAGGTCTGACCCAAAAAATTCTCACTAGTAATGGATCAATGGCCTAGGAAAGGCTGCAGTGACCGGTGATGACAGCATTTGACAAGGCATAAGTGAGCCAGTTGAAAGGGGCTTGTTTGGCCCGAAAACCCATGGACCTGAGGAAAGATTGGTTTGACCCAAGAGTGCCTACCGCAAGAAGAATGTACCGGATTGAGCTGCGCCAAAGAAAAGGGCTGTGGAATCGAATTGAACAATGCTTGAACCGACTTGAACCGCATAAAACAAATGCCTAACTTTGGAGAAAAATCTTGTTTTCTGCCATACAGCGATGCCAAAAGCAAAAATAGACCACAAATTTGAAATCATAACAAAAAATTGAGTAGGAAACACCTGGTCACCTTTTAGTCAACGGTCAACACTGTAGAAAGTCAAAAGTCAAAGTAAGAAAAGTCAACTATGGCAAGGTGCTGATGTACATTCGCTGACGTGGTCAATGTGCTGACATGGCGGTGAAGCTGACGTGGAAGATCTAATTACGTGGCGCTGGATGACATGGCCTAGGGCTGACTTGGACAAGGGCTGACATGGCCGGTTAATGACCCCGGTGCGTGTGGTACACGCACGAAATGGGTGGAGGCACCGGAGCGCATGAAACTCATGCGCAGGAGCTACCACTGGCATGTGAAGGCGCGTTTGATGTTTGATGGCGGCGTTCTTGGTGGATTTCTGACTGGCGGCGCTAGATCTGTAAGGTGGAAGTGGAACCTTCTTGAATGAGCCAACGTGGCGGCTCGTGGAGGAGCTGCAGTGACGCGTGGGGAAACGCTTCATCTTTGAGTGGCACGTGGAGGCGCGTGGATCATCCAATGAGGTTGTGCTCAACGGCTCTAGACTTGTCTAGCCCTGATCTGTCGATTGGCGCTATTAGCAAGGCGATCGGCGCTGTGTGGCGGCGCATAAAGGAACGAAAAGATTCTTAGGCGAGTCTTACCGGCACGTAAACTACTTTTGGGACGCGCATGGAGGCGCGTTTACTGACAGACAAAGCCTTCTGGTGGCGTGTGTGAGCACCACCACGGAAGCCTAGATGCTTTAGATCTCTTTGGATTTGTACTTGGCGGCGTCTGAACTATTGTCAGCGGCAAAAGCATGTAGCTCTTGCAAGGGTAGCGACGGTGCAGGCAGAAACTGGCGGAGGCACATGGCGGCCTGTTGGAGGGCCGATGGCAATTCCAAATCAATAGACTGGCGCGATTTTGAGACTATGGGTAGTATAAATTTTGGCGGCTCTTAATGTAGGGCGATAAGACTAAAATTCGACAAAAGTAAAACAATATAAAAGACGATTAGTGAAGGCCACAGAAAAGTGGCTCGAATACCTTGTTAGGATAATGGAGAGATATAAAAGAGCGGACGAATAATAGGGAGAGCGGAAGCACACAATGGACTACATTGTATTGATATTCTTAATTATGATAATGAATATAGATGCCTCTATTTACAGAGAGGCAAGTAATC
Source organism: Corylus avellana (assembly GCF_965113065.1). Lineage (NCBI taxonomy): Eukaryota > Viridiplantae > Streptophyta > Magnoliopsida > Fagales > Betulaceae > Corylus > Corylus avellana. The sequence continues at coordinate 23,333,691 of NC_142490.1, read as the reverse complement.
TAATAGACTAAAGAAAGGTAAACCTAGTAGACTAATAATACCAAAGGAAGTAAATAATAAGTAAATAACCCTAACATAATATTCTTAACAGTTTTCATACTTAGTTTATTATCAACTCGAAGACACACAACAGACTTCTACATGAAGTCTCCCTCTTTTAAAAAGTCCTACTATTTTATTTAGCAGGAGTTCTTCCCTTGTTTACTGTTTCCATATCAGTATCTTCCATAGGATTCCTCTCTACTTCAACAAAATCTGACTTGACTCCAATATTCCATTTAGTCTTTTCTTTAGAGGAAGAGCTAGGCATGTCTCAATATGGTATGGGGCTAGGGAATGCTTCTATCATCTTGAATTGACGATCGAGGTAGGGGTGTAAACGAGCCGAGCTTGAGCGAGCTTCCCTTATTTAGGCTCGGCTCATTTAAATTTTACTGGAGTTCGAGCCAAGCTCAATGATGAGCCAAAAACATTGAGCCCGAGCTCGAGCTCCTAATAAGTCGAGCCGAGCCGAGCCGAGTCAACTCACGAGCTGACTCTTATATTTAATTTAATTTATTTTTAATTATAAATTTAAACTTCAAGTACTCTTAAACGGTTCAAGAAGCGAGCTTGTATATGAGCATATGCTTAGCCTGGCCAGCCGAGTATGGAGCCTGAATCAATACTGCAAGGCACTTGGTTTCGAAGAAAGATGATATGCATCCTTTTATAATAAAAGGAAGCTATTAAAAAAAAAAAAAAATCATCAATTTTTAATATAAATATGAGCAACTACCAATTCGAGCCTTATATAAGTTGCTCACGAGCCTAACCGAGTCGAGCCGAGCTTACTTTGTTTAATATTCGTGCCAGTATTTGTGTTTACGAAATGATTCATTTAATAATCGAGTCGAGTACGAGCCAAACCCGAGCTTGCTCGCAAGGGTTTCGCTCACTTAACACCCCTGATCGAGGTCATTCCTTTGTTTCCTTAATTGGTCCAGCCAACCAAATGAGCCCCCTTGTTTCTTTAAGGATCCTATGTTAGAAGATGGGGTCTTGAAAGCTTTCTTTCTTCCTCTGTGCATTGACTTCCAAGCATGGTGCGTGCTATTCTTAACCATGATAGCTGTAGATAGAGGTTAATAACTCAACATTTATAATTTTTCAAACAAAGTCTTTTATAAATATTTTCAATAGCTCTTGAGTAAAATATTATCAAGAGAGGAGATATTTGGCCAAGATGCGTTCTGTAGCTTTATCATTGAACTTAAATAGAAAAGAGTTACACTTGTATTTGATCACATCAAGCTAACAAGATAAGCTTTGATGTGATAAGAAGATTTAAACAAAGAATAAAAGATAAAGAGATAATATAAAAGATTACAAACAATCAAAAGAGAAGTGATACAAATAAATAACTCTTATAAGAGATAAGTAAGAGTCCTAAAGTGATACAAATAAATAACTCTTACAAGAGATAAGTAAGAGTCCTAGCGCACTTCTCCTAAGTAGCAGCAGACTCCTTAACAGGCCCCCTCAAACTCATGGGAGGAGGAAGAATCATGAGTTTGTCACGCAATTCCAGAAACCGAGAAGAAGTTAATCCCTTAGTAGATGTTAGCACATTGATCAATGGTGGAGATAAACTGAATCACAATATCCTTGTGCATAACCTTTTCTCTAATAAAGTGATAGTCTATAGCTATATGCTTTGTCCGAGCATGATAGATAGGATTAGATGCCAATGCAATGGCTCCAAGATTGTCACACCAGAGCTTTGGTGGAGAGAAAAGGGAGATCCTCAACTCCTTTAGAAGCATGCGTAACCAATATAGCTCAGCAGTGGCAATGGCCATAGATCTATACTCCGCCTCTGTGCTTGAACGAGATACAATTGGTTGCTTTTTGGATTGCCAAGAGATTAAGCAATTGCCAAAAAAGACACCATAACCACTTATGGATCTTCGGTCAATTGGATCACCAGCCCATTCAGAGTCACAAAATGCTTCTAGATGAAGAGGTCCCTTAGTGAAAGACAAGCCATAATCTGAAGTTCCCTTGAGATACCTTAATACTCTCTTAGCTGCAGTAAAATGAGCTGTAGTAGGACAGTGTAAAAACTGACAAAGATGATTCACTGAGAAGGATATATCTGGTATTGTGAGAGTGCAATATTAAAGTGCACCAACAATATGCCTATACAGGGACTAATCTTCCAATGGTTCACCATCAAATTTAGTCAATCTTTTGCCCGAAGTGCTTGGAGCAGAATAAGATTTAGCTCCTATCATGTGAACTCGATGTAGAAGATCAATAATATATTTGGATTGATTAAGATACAAACCAGTAGAAGTACGATGTACATGTATGCCCAAGAAATATGGCAAATTTCCCAAATCCTTCAACTTGAATTCAATTTGTAGTTTTGAGATGAGATCATTAATGCTGGATAGATTATTTCCAATTATGATGATATCATCTACATATATAAGCACAAAGATGGTAAGAGAATCTCTATGAAGCAAAAACAAGGAAGTATCCATAAATGATCCTGTGAAACCGAGTTCAAGTAGAGCTTGAGTAAGTCTATGGAACCAGGCTCTTGGTGCCTGTTTTAAGCCATACAAGGCTTTGTGAAGCTTACAAACTGAATCAGGATATTGAGGATCAACAAATCCTCTTAGTTGTTCCATAAAAACTTCTTCATCAAGTTGTCCATGGAGAAAAGCATTTGATATATCAATTTGTTTCAAAGACCAATTATAATGAACATCTAATGCTAGAATCAATCTCATAGTTGCAGGTTTTATCACAGGACTAAATGTTTCTGTGTAATCTATACCATCTCTTTGTTCAAACCCTTTGGCCACTAGTCGTGCTTTATACCTCTCAGTGGTTCCATCTGGTTTTTGTTTGAATTTATACACCCATTTGTTTCTGATAACATTTCTGTTGTGTGGTCTTGGACAAAAAGATCAAGTGTGATTTTCCTACAAAGCTTGGAACTCACTTTCCATGGCAGCCAGCCAATGGGGATTTGAGGCTGCTTGAGTAAAGGTGCTCGGCTCACTAAAGGTAGAGATAGACGTATGCATGGCTTTTAGGGGATGTTTGGTAGAATAGTATAGCTTGAAATCAGTAAATGTTTTAGGTTTTAGGCTACCTGTTTGGGATCTAGTAACAATATGAGGTGAGCTTTGTGGATTAATCAAGGTAGGTAGTGAAGAGATGGAAGGAATATGATCTTCTAAGATTGGAAGAGATATGTCACAGGTAGGTGTTGATTCTGCAGGAGAATCAATGGTTGTAAGTGAGGTTGATATGGTTGTAGGTGAAATAGGTAGAGAAGGTGTAATAGAATCTGTTATCACAATTGGATTGGATTCTGTAGGTAAAGAGCTTGAAGTTGGTATTATTGCAATGGGAACAATTGGAGGGGATAATGGTTCAACAGAAATTGGTTCATTTGTGATCAAATCAGGTGAAATATTGTTAACTTCAATGAACTGAGAGAGTAAGGGAACAATACCTTGATTCAAAGAAGAGTCACTTGCTGAAGCCATGTGGGAGGCAGTACCTTGTGCCGGAAACAACTTATGATAAAAAACCACATACCTTGAGATAAAGACTCGTTTGGTGGAGGTATCTAGGCACCTATATCCCTTTGGATTTAAACAATATCCTAGAAAAATGTATTGTCTACTTCTGAATTCAAGTTTGTGTCTATTATAAGGACGAAGAAGAGGATAACAAGCACAACCAAATACCTTTAAATTACTATAATCTGGTTCCTTATTGTGAAGTTTAAAATAAGAAGTAGACCATTTTATAGTTTGAGTAGGCAATCGGTTAATCAAATAGACAGCAGTATGGCAAGCCTCAATCCAGAATTTAGAAGATAAATGAGATTGAGCAAGAAGTGTAAGGCTAGTTTCTATGATATGTCTGTGTTTTCTTTCTACTATCCCATTTTGTTGGGAAGTGTGAGGACATGTTATTCTATGAAAAATACCATGAGAAGAAAGAAAGTTTTTGAATTGATGAGATGTATATTCACCCCCACCATCAGTTTGGAGCTGTTTGATCTTTGTTGAGAGAAGATTTTCAAGTAAACTCTTAAATTTGACAAAACAATCAAATACTTCAGACTTTAATTTTAAAGAAAAAATCCATGTATATCTTGAAAATCATCTACAAATATAACATAGAATTTATAACCACTAACAGACACAACTGGAGATGTCTAGACATCACTATGAACTAATTCTAATGGAGAATTGGTAACATGAGTTGAATCCTGAAAAGGTAGTTGTTTGCTTTTGGCTAATTGACATGGCTCACATAAAGAAAAACTAGACTCTAAATGACTGACAGGTAGATGTTGAGATTTGAGAAGACGCTTGAGAACTTGAGAATTGGGATGTCCAAGTCTATTGTGCCAAGTGACTTCACCAGCTTTGACTCCAAGAAAGGCAGCATGATTGCTGTGTTTATTGACTCCAAGAAAGGCAGCAGGCTTGTTGTGTTTATTGATGAGAAATTGTTTCAGCTGAATTGGGTATAGACCATCCTCACTTGGCCCCTGCAATATTATCTCCCCTGAGAGGTTGTCCTTTACAAGAAAATAAGAATCTGTGAGTTTGCAGTTGCAATTATTATCCTGACAGAAACGATTTATTGAAAGGAGATTAGCTGAAACATCAGGACAATGTAAGATATGTTTTAAATGAACAATAGTGTTTTGGAGTTTGAAAGAAGAAGAACCCGTATGAGTGATGGGAAGAGAGCTACCATTGCTTACAGCAACTTGTTCTTCCCCATTGTATGGCTGTTGGATTGTGAGATTTTCCAAGTCAGCAGTGATATGGTTATTAGCCCTACAGTCAGCTAACCATTCATCATCTTCATGGAGAGCATTAGATTGAGCAGTTATGGCTGCAAACTCACTTGGAAGGTGTCTTCCTTGGTAGGCATAGTCCATGCGATGATAGCAGTCAAGTGCTTGATGGCTTGTCTTACCACAAATTTGACAAGGAATCTGATTAGTGCTATTAGAAAAGGTAGAATTTGTTCTACCTGAAATTGAAGCACGATTTGTTTGCTGAGGAGAATAGCGCTGACTAGCACTATTTGTTTGCTGAGGAGAATAGCGCTGACTAGCACTATTTGTTTGCTGAGAAGAATTGCGCTGACCACTAGGAGGCTTATGTGGTTGATTGCGTGCATTGTTCTTGCTGAATTTGGGCCTGTGAGTATTTGGCTTTTGAGAATAAAACGCAAATGAGGTGGTCTCATACTGTTTATTCTGCTGCAGTAGAAGACGTTCATGGTTGAGCAGGGCAGACTAAAACTGATCTAGAGGCATAGCATTGTTATTTGTAACAAGAGAGAAGGTAGTGATAAAGGCATTAAACTGAGGATTTAGGCCTCCAACAAGGTAAGAGATAAGGTCTTCCTCTTCAACTTTCTTTCCAACAAGAGCTAGTTCATCGACAAGGGACTTGGCTTCTTGTAGATACTCAAAGCAAGTCTTAGTTCCTTGATGAAGAGTTTGTAATTGGTGCCATAATTGACTGATGCGTGTCCTAGAAGGGCATGCAAAACGGGTAGCCAATGCAGTCCACACCTCATGGGAGGTATTCAAGCTGTAGACTGTTAGAACCACTTTCTCAAAGAGACAAGTGATAAGCCAGCTAAGAACATACTGATCTTTTCTTTCCCATATAGTAGCTTCAGGATTGATAACATCATCCTCTTCAGCAGTTTTGGGAAGGAATTTAGGTGGGCATGGTTCTGAGCCATCAACGATGTTCATAAGACCATGAGTACGAAGGATGGGACGAATCTGAAGGCTCCAGGCCAGGTAATTACGTTCACCCAATTTGCTAGGTGTAAAGCTAGTAAGATTGGGTATGGAGATAGTGTTTGGGGAAGAAGCCATTAGGTTGGAGGTGTTAACCTACAAATGGCTCTGATACCAAGTAAAATATTATCAAGAGAGGAGATATTTGGCCAAGATGCGTTCTACAACTTTATCATTGAACTTAAATAGAAAAGAGTTACACTTGTATTTGATCACATCAAGCTAACAAGATAAGTTTTGATGTGATAAGAAAATTTAAACAAAGAATAAAAGATAAAGAGATAATATAAAAGATTACAAACAATCAAAAGAGAAGTGATACAAATAAATAGCTCTTACAAGAGATAAGTAAGAGTCTTAAAGTGATACAAATAAATAACTCTTACAAGAGATAAGTAAGTGTCCTAGCGCACTTCTCCTGAGTAGCAGCAAACTCCTTAACAACTTGTGTTATACACCTTAGTTTCTAGGTATTGTCTATTCCAATGGCAGTCAGAGCAAAACGCTCTGATAACATACTATAACACCCTTGGTATTTGAACCAACAAAATCATAAGCAGGAACTTCAAGTTTGCACGCGACGCTACTACATCAAAGAAGAAATCTCGTAGTGAAATATATATATATATATATATATATATATATATATATATATATATATATATATATATATACTCTTTCCTAACACTTAGGAATAGATTACATAATACATGTGAGCTAACTGAATTACCTAGAATTATGTAGATAGAAAAAATTGTTTTAAATTACTTAACACATACACATTGCTTGTATCAAATATGTGCCACGTACAGGCCTCACTTAAAACACACATAATTAAACATTGTCAAATAATACATATCAAAAGAAATAGCATACAACAACATAAAAACAAACATAACATAAGGTTGTTTCCCAGAGACAACCATCAAGCCCGCAACAGATGGTTAAGTAACCATTGAAACTAGCAAAGAGATCCTCGCCCTTAATTTCAATCCCTGCATTATGCATTACAATTTATGTGAAATAGGCAAACAAGTGAGTCCCATGTTTTCCATAGAATAAAGATTGATGGTTTAGGCTTTTAAGGGTCGTTGTTTTAGGCTTTTAAAAATAAGGGAAAAATATAAAAAAGCTTTGCAAACTACCAGTCATTTGCAATATAAACCCATAATATTTAAAAGGTACTAAAGTAGCTCCCCAAACTACCAAAATGTATCCAAAAAACCACTTATTTTTTTTATATTCCTATAATACCCCTATTCTTTTAACGAATAAAATAATAAAATAATTGTAAAAAAAACCAAACAATTTTTTAAAAATTCAAAAAAACCAATGGGTGAATAAATACAAAAAAAAATGGAATAAATAAATAATTTAGGCCAACTACAGTGACTATTCATGTTGTATTAAAGTAAAATCAAATGTACGGTTCTTGAGATATTCCAAAAAAAAAAAATTAAAAAAAAAAAATTAGTTCTTGGAGTCAAATTCTGTTAAAAAATTATTTTTATTTGCCCATTGATTTTACTTTAATATGACATGAAGCAATTTGTGTTTTAGGCCAACTACAGTGACTAATTATTTATTTTTTCCCTTTTTTTTTTTGTATTTTTCACTAATTTTTTGTTTTTATACAATTATTTTATTATTTTATTTGTTAAAAGAATAGGGGTATTATAGGAATATAAAAAAATAAGTGGTATTTTTGATTCATTTTGGTAGTTTGGAAGGTTACTTTAGCACCTTTTGAACATTAGAGGGCTATATTGCAAACAATTGATAGTTTGGAAAGCTTTTTTATATTTTTCCCTAAAAATAATTAAAATTGATATATTGTTGTGTTCTATCACAATAATTGCGGTGAGCACGGAATAGAATAGGAAACCAAATTAACGGTCTGCAAAGGAGGTAAATAGAACTACTTATTAGGACTTGATACTTATTTTTAAGGCATGATATTGTTTGGTAATTGATCTTGATTATTTTATGAAATAATATGATCATTTACTTTTGACGAGTTTCAAATGTTTTAAGATGTTTTATTAAATGAAGATGTATGAAATAAAATGTTGTTAATTACTGCATGATTTATGAAAAGAAAGAAATGGATCTAGACTGATTATTTTATAAGATAATATGGTTGCTTAGTTTCCATGAGTTTTATGTTTTAAAATGCTTTTACAGTTTATGAAATGGAATATGAAGTGAATCATGATCTTGACATATTGCATACAAGTTGCATAAAATGAATAATAAGAAGTTAATATAGTGAGTGTAAGTCCCAAGCTTGGTGGAGTACAGTCCACCAGTGCCAAAAAGGAATTAATAAAAGGTTAAGATGGCTAGTCGAAGGGAGTACGGTCCCATATGAAGCTACACGTGGGGAGTACGGTCTCTCTTAGCAAGAGGTTATGTGATGCTCCAAAATACTAAACATGATTTATTAAAAAGTGATCGTTCCCTTGAATGTATAAAACCTTTTTAACCTTCAAAGAAATGTCTTATCCTCTGATCAAACCACCATTAGGAAATAGCCCAAAAAATCCAATCGTAGCTCTCTGGCCGAATGTTCAGTAGGGGATCATCGAATGTTCAACTATGTCCTTAGTACAAACGTTCGACAGGGGATCACCTCGAATGTTCATTGACCAATTTTAAACCATTGGGTATTAACCAAAAGTTCAACTTGCAACCCTAAAATTGTTGTGTACTAGTACACTGAACGTTTAGTGACAGTCTGAAAGTAATTTTAACATATTCTTCACCCTTAAAGAAGGCATCACGCATCACACCCCAATAAATACCTCCCATTCATCCCTAAGCATACCGTTACAACAGAAACACTAACCCTAGAATGATAGGAGATTTTCTTGAGAGAGAAGGAGAAGGTTTTGGGGGTAGTTTGCCATATTTAAGGTAAATTATTGTCCATTTACCCACCTTTCATGTTATTATTGTTGTTTTTATGTTCCTTGCAAGTTTTAAAGATATCATATTAGGTTTGTGTATCATTCCTCTTTGAAATGAAAAAGTGTTTTTCAAAGATGTTAGAAACACTCATTGTTTTCTTTAGTTTTCATAATATCATGTTTTACTTGCTTGCATGTACTTATTTAGAGCCTAGTTCGTTGCATGGTGACTTGAGGATAGAAGCCCAAGCATGCATTTCGGCCTTTTTCCACTACAAAAAAAACAAGATTTAGTGACATGATTATTTGGGGCGTTTGTTGCCAAAAAAAGGTCACAATTGATATCACAATGCTTGATTAGGGACACTTGGAAGACGTCAGCTAGGATGGCGACTGGAAAATATTTTCGAGGCGCTTTTTATTGAAAAACGCCTCAAAAAGGGGGTGCTTGCCTACTTGAGCGCCCCCAATAATTATTAATATATGAATTTTTTTTTTTTTTCCCATATGCCTTTAATTGTGTTTTAATTTTTTTTTTCTTGTTTGAAAAACAGATAACAAATCCAAATTCAATACTATACAATCCCATAATATATATATATTTGAATCAAAATTTTATTCAAATATTACAATCTCATATACAATCTCAATTACTCCCAATAAATTACAATTCCTCACAAAATACAAGTCTTCTTATAATTACATTCAAAACTCACTCTAAAACCAAAACTAAAAATACAAGATTTTCCTCTGTTGTCTGCTGCGCATGGGGGGAGTATCTGCAACAAAACACCCAAGAGCCAAAACACAACAAGCCGGTGTTCGTGGGTACCGTCTATGACGGTTGGATTGCAACAGATCCTGGACAGTGAGCAAAAAGATAGATAAATTCGGAGTTTGAGGGATAGAGAGAGAGAGAGAGAGGGAGAGAGCTGGGTGAAATTAATTTGCAGATTTGCAAGCAAGGAGCAAAAATTAAAATCGGAAAAATTAAAAAAAAAAAAAAAAAAAAAACACTTAAAAATGGGCAAGAACAAATGCCAGATCAGAAAGTTAGAAAGCGAGAGAGAGTACCTAGAAATTTAAGAAAAAAAAATAGAGCACTTGGTATCAAGGCAAGGGAGGAGATGGAGATGGAACTCCTCACAGGACTAGGAAACCCTTCTCAGGCGCAGTGGAGGTGATGGAAAAGCTTCTGCGAATTGGGTATATAATAGTCAATTATTTTATTTTTTGGGGCGCTTGGCTAGAAAGCAGCCCTAATTTGGGGCACTTGGCTACAAAGCGCCCCTAAATGAATGCAAAGCGCATCCAAGCGCCCTTATAATTTGGGGCGCTTGGCTAGAAAGCACCCCTAATATGCAAGCGCCCCTAATCTATTAAATTGGGGCCTGTCTTTTTGGAACGCCCCTCATTATTTTGGCATTTTATTGGGCAAGTGTTTCTAATATCTTTTAGGGTTGTTTGCACTGTAAAACGCCCCTAGATGGGGGCGTTTAATTAAAACACCCCTATATCAAGCATTAGTAAACATAATTTTCTTTTGTAGTGATCCGATCGTTCTTTCATTCTGGCCGAACATTCCCCCAAGCTCGAATGTTTGCTCCTTGGACAAAACGTTTGACCAAAGCCCAGAATGTGTAGAAGTAGGGTTTTGAGATATTTTAGCTAGTCGTATTTGATTAGGATCTTATGTGTCTTTAGTAAATTCTCTAATACTAACGATAATCATGTTTCATTATAGCAGAGATTCGAAATGTAGGAGGACTCGAAGGAGTCTACGAGATAAGTAAATACTTATGACTGCTTTCCTTAAAAACATGTGATATGTTAGTTGATTAAGCATGCGTATGATATGAACATATTTACTTTTTTTGCAACTTGGTAATTGTCTTAATAATTGATTAATGAGATGCATCGTATAACATGGTACACCAGTATGTGCGGTATAATGACCATATGCTTACTATATATACTTGATTCTATGGTCAAATGTGTGCGGGTGTATTATATGGGTCTTGGATCTAATGACTGTTTCATGACCGGCGTAGCCATGTTTGATTGGCGGGTCACTACATGATGTACATTATTAGTAGCGTGGGTCACCTGAGGTCAGACTTGATTGGGCTGCTAGTTTTGGACAGTAGGGTACATTGTACTACAAGTCTCTCAGGACAGCGCCAACCTTGCTGAGAATTGGTAATATCTCGGATAGACCATGATAGTTACGACCTATTAAAGCAATAGTTTTTCTGCATTAAAATTATAGGCGATTGCTACTAGACTTATACCTACTTCTTGTCAAAATAAAACCTTACTTTTATGATGTAATAATAGAGACAACACATAATTTAATTTTTTACTCGAAAATGCACGTTTATTTTATTCATAAATAATTGGCTCATTTCATACTCAATTATGAGATTTACTTATTATGTCTTCAGATTTACGCATTTATTACGGTTTGTAGGTTACTTATTTTTAGATTATATCTCTCATATCGTAACATCAAGTGAAAACCGGTAACTTTTGCATACGATTTTGTTGGTTCAAATATTGGGGCTCTTATGTCGCCAACTCACGTTGCCAACTCATATCATGGAGACTGCTATTTCCCAGCTTGAAAACTACAGCAAGGGGGAGCAAGGACGAAGGATGGTCAGTACAAAGCACCCAGAACCAGTGACCACGTCATGGTGCAAGCCTAATGCAGGTTTTATCAAACTGAACTGGGATGCGGCTGTTGATGTCCAAAGGCAACAAATGGGTATGGGTATCATAGCTCGTGACCATACGGGCATAGTCTTGGCAGCCCTAAGTGCTTCGAGATCTCACGTCGCTGACCCTGGCACAGCTGAAGCTATAGCGGATTGGAAACTGGCAGAAGTATGCACATCCTTGGGTTTTTCTAGAGTGATTCTCAAGGGCGACTCACTTGAGATAGGCAATGCTTTGAAAAGGGAAGGTCACTGTTGGAGCAGATTTGGAACTATGATAAATGAAGCAAAAATTCTCCTCAATAGTCTTCAGGAATGGCAGGTATGCCATGTAAAGCGTATGGCCAATAATGCAGCACACGTGCTTGCCAAGTTTGGGCTTTCGGTCCATGAAGATGAATTCTCGAATGCAGACTTTCCAGCCTGCATCCGTGATATTGTAATCTCTGATCAAGGAGTTCTTTGAGCTTTTGCAATAGAGTACCAATTCAAAAAAATAATGGGGCTCTCATCACCAAAGTGTTCGTGCTACTCTCTCCACTGTTGACCAATTTAAGCCATCCGACAGGAATCAGAAACAGACGGGGTGGAAGAAGGTGTAACAATCCTGCTCTTCTTGTAGGATCACTACATGAGTTAAATAATTTAATTTTAAATCTTACATTTCAGGAGAGTATGGCTTAAACGGAAACACCAAAATAATTTAATTTTAAATAATTAATTCGTGCGTAATTTTATTTCACATGACTAATAGGCGAAGAGTTAAAGGCAAACACCAAAATCATTAAAATCCGAAATTTGGATAACTGGAGAATTGATTGGTGGGCATTAATTCGGATTAATCAAACATATATAGGAGATATTGTTAGCCAAATCAGTTCTCATCTTAAGGTTGAATTACCGGCCATATATGGTCTATGATTTCATTAAGAAAGAACCACAACCATAGGATTTGTCACCTCAAAATGAGAAACATGCCGGATCCGGATCCTCTCAAATTCTTAGAGAATTCAAGTTTCTCAAATTATTAAATCTCCGTCCATTATATCTGAGGATTAAAACAAATACCACCTGTACTATGGCCTTATTAAGGAAACAAAATAACTCATTATATTCTCAAAATAAAAAAGCAACGCATAAATAGTCTTATTTTTTTTTAGAAGTGATTTATTTATTTCATTTCCATTTCAAAACAAAAAAACAATATACAACTCGTTTCCCTCTTGTTGTGCAAATTTTAATATACTCGCAAGTGCACGAATCGTTTGCAAATGCAAGGTCGAACCCGTGTTTTTGTGAATAACAACTTATATCTAAACTAATTAAATCTTATCATAGTTCCAAAAGGGTTTTGAATTTGAAAAATAAGAAAAATATAAAATAAATAAAATAGAAATAATCACAACATAAAATACTAAAGTTGGGGAATTCACACTCACCAAGTCGGAACAACACATTTCATGTTCATCAATACCATCTGAAGTTCTCACAACTTAAATCATATATATGTCTTACCATGCTTCACAATCTAATTAAAATATCTAATGTATCCATCCATTACACAAATCACAAAAGATATTCGGATTAAACCAAATCATCAATTGTATCTGTAAGACAAATCACAAAAGATATCTAATTTTATTTAAACAAAAATCCAAGCAAACAATTAATTGAAACTCTCCTAAAACATCACATGTATCCAGGAATCATAATAGATATCTAAGAGTAATCTCAATAATTGAATTAAGGTAAAACAATTGAAACTTAAAACCCATGAAATTGAATGAAATTAACTTACATGAAAGTGTTGTTCTTCATTGGAGAGGCTCCATCATCAATCTTAGTTGATAATTTAGCTCAACATGATTATCGAAAACTAAAACCTAAACCTAAAACTAAAATAAAAGGGAGAAAAACCATTCGGAATTGGTCTCCCGGCCCCCTTTTCTTGAGGCTTCGCCGTCTATTTATAGGGATTTCTAGGGTTTAAAACCCTAAAATCGGCGCTAGGGCTTACATGGCAGACGAGTGCGCTTGAGCGCATGGCCACTGCGCTCGATTGCACTCGAGCATGAAGCATCTTCTCCTGTAGCGCTGCACTTGGGCGCTTGATGCTTACTGGTGGCGTGGGTGCGCTCGAGCGCGGGATGGTGCGCTCGATCCTACTTTGATGGCACTTTTTCAGCTTTTTTCCAAACTCCGTATTTTTCACTTTAAATGCGCAGTTTTTCTTTAGAAACCTACAAAACACTAAAGTACCAAAACTGACACAAAACATCAAAAAATAGTAAAGTTAAAGGATTATTTTTTTATTTTTTATTTTTTGAGATAAAAGTTAAAGAATTATCAAATGCAAATTAAGAGGCCCAAATATGCAATATTTGGCACTCATCACCTCCCAAAACAAAAACAACTTGATGCTTCTTCTTCTTCATGTCAAAGTGAAAGAAAATTTTAGCTTTTTTAACTTCTTCCGGAAATTCTGAAAAAAAAAAAAAAATAAGAACATAATCTAGAAAAGAGTATTACACAATCCTCTTATTGGAAAGAATATTACATACATATGTTTGGAGAACATTCTCAAGAACGCCAACCTTTTCAATAAAAGAAATTTTGGAATATATATATAATCTTCTTCTTGAAAAAGTTGAATATATGTACGTTTGCTAGAGTGTCGTCCAAATTCAGATCTAGTAAGTTTATATTCACCTAGCCCTACGAATGATTTTATTTGTTGACATCAATGTGCTTGTCATTTATTTTCTTGAAGTGTAACGTTTTGAACTAGTTCAGAAACGTGGGAACAAATTCTGAGTTGTTTGGGGGCTTGGGTGTGACTCAAACCATGTAAGATTTTTTTCTTGAAGCTGCAATTTTATTTTATTTTTCAGAATTACTGGAAGAAGTTAAAAAAGCTAAGATTGATTTTTTTCCTTTTTTTTTTTTTTTTTTTTTTTTTTTTTTTTTTCACTTTGATATGAGGAAGAAGAAGCATAAGTTGTTTTTGTTTTGGGAGGGAAGCGAGTTGTACATTATTTTTTGTTTTGAGAGAAACAAAATAAATAAATCACTTCTAAGAAAAATAAGACCATTTATGCGTTGCCTTTTTATTTGGGAAATATAATGAGTTATTTCGTTTCCTTAATAAGACCATAAAAGGTGGCCTTTGTTTTAACCCTTAGATATAATGGACGGCTAGATTTAGGAATTTGAGAAACTAGAATTCTTTAAGAGAATTATAGGGGATCCGGATTTGAAACATACCTTAGGGATTTCAACCATAAGATTTCATTAAGAAACATGCTGGAAATTTCCTCCAAACTAGTTTAGAGGAAATATCTTCCAACCTATTTAAAATAGTGCCAAGTGTCTATAAATATTTAAAAAACATATTAAATTTAATCTAAGTTAGTAAACTACTATTAATGACGTTAAGATTTTAATGTGCATTTTAAATATTTATAGACACTTGGCACTACTTTAAATGGGGTGGAGAATATTTTCTTCAAGCTAGTTTGTAGAAAATTTCTGTCAATTGAAATATGCCTTTTAAGAGTTCTTTTTAGGCTTTGTTTTCATTAAAAACTACCATTTCCTTGAAATAGAC
Organism: Corylus avellana; assembly: GCF_965113065.1. Lineage (NCBI taxonomy): Eukaryota > Viridiplantae > Streptophyta > Magnoliopsida > Fagales > Betulaceae > Corylus > Corylus avellana. The sequence continues at coordinate 23,318,610 of NC_142490.1, read as the reverse complement.
AACCAAACTATCGTTTTAAGTTCAATTACGTAACACCCTGCTTAAATACATGACAATTACTTTAAAAATATAACAAAAATTTACAAACCCGAGACCTATAAATATTTTAAAAGATTATTTAAGAGTAAGATCCTCATCAAAATATAATAGTATATATACATGCATAAACAAGTTCTCAATAAATTGTATTAAAAAATGTTTTAACAATATAAATACTAAAATATTAATTTTGAGTCTCAAACAATCGTTGTATAGCTTTCATCATTCAATCGATATATCCTATCTCTAACGATCAATGTATAATTGCCATCGATCAATCAATCTATGTAAATCAAACGTTTTTGGGTTCCATTTTTTGTGCACAAGAGAAGTTCTATTTAAGGACCTAGGATCAACCTTAGGTCCCATTTCGCCTCATTTATGAGACCCACCCACATAGAAATTTTTTTGGGTTCCATTTTTTGTGCACAAGAGAAATTCTATTTAAGGACCTAGGATAACCTTTGGTAGACCCACCCCTACGCAGAGAAAGAGAGAGAAAGGAGGAAAGTGTAATGCCCATAAAAATTAACAAGTTAATTTTATTTGAAATAACTATCGAATTAGTATATAATTACATGAGAGTATCACAAAGAGAGCATAGCAGAGTGGGGGAGGGAGTTACGACTCCCTCCTCCCTACCCCCTTTTTTCCTTTTCCCTTCTTAATTCCTCCATTTTCTCGCTTCCACCATAGATCGATCAGGGCGTGTCTTGGGGTTGATTTTTTAGCGGCGCGTGGCTGGCCTGCGGTGGTACATGGAACACGTGAAGGTGTATTGGGGTTTTGTTCTTGTATTTTTGTTGTTTTTAAATAAGAATGTATTTTCTCTAAATCTACTTTTTGTAACGATGTATGTGGTGAATTTTTATTCGTTTTCTTAGATTTTGTTTTCAAGTAAGAATAACAGAATTAGTTTCTGGTTGGTCTTTTATTTTCTTATGTTTCTTTTTTTTTGGGAGTAAATTATATAGACCTATGACGGATGAGTTGTCAAACATAAAGAAGAATTGTCACTATGATAAAGGCATTGATTAGGATTGCAATTGATAAAGCACTAGTAGAGGAGATAAAAAATAAAAATAAAAAATAAAAAATAAAGGGAATCAAGGACCTAGCAGCGGATGGAGACGTGATTTGCCAGAATTTGCTATATATCTGAAACTGATTGAAACAATGACTTTTCATGAATATTGTCTTGTAATAGTTGAGGGACTATTGTATATATCCTAGATAATGTAATTAGAGATTATTCATCTTAGTCAACAAAAGCCCAAGAATCGTGCCTAAATTTTCATATATGATAAGAAAAGATTGTGATGTGGGTCAAGAAAAGATATGAAACAAAAGTCCAACAATCAGGTCCTTGCTTCCATTTATACCTTGAAGGCCTTAATGAGAGAAGATATGTGTGTTCAAAAGGAAAAAAAAAAATGTATAATATGATTCACTTCCTGATTTAGAATTATTCTACGCATGTCTCACTATTTCAATCATAACTTTCGGATCAAGCATCGGATTAAGATGAATGTTTTTATAGGGGAATGTTTCATATTTATTCATTGAAAATAGATTAAGAGTATAAAGCTCTTACATCAAAGAACATACAACTATAATAAATCGTAACCAAAGCTATGAGGTTACAACGTCATAGAGATAAATATAAAAATCTTACAATCAAGTCCTATCTATGACTTCAACATCCGCTAACCCATGTCCAAATTTCAGTTATAGAACATATCTGCTCTAGGCAGACTCAATCTAATACATAGATAGCCTATATTCCTAACTTTTATTTTTCCGGCCATAAAAGCAAAACCCTCACACCGAAACTAATACTTTTAGACCCAAAGGCCAAGGTAAAAACCTTCACCTCAAAGATCGCTCATGAAAACAGATTTAAGGAGAAGTCAAACCCTTATTTAAAAAAAATAATAATAAAATAAATAAAAAAACAATAAAAAAAAAAAAAAAAAAGCAAACAGCTACAACAGCCTAGGCGAGGGAGAAGAAGGGCACTGGCTGGCGTGTGGTAGACGAGATGGAGCTATTTTGCGCTGATGGGTAGCTAAGGAGCTGGGGAGCACAGTGGGCCGGCGCGTGGCTAAGTGAAACTAGTTGAGGAGACTATATCCAGATTTGAAAAACTAGATCTAAAGTCCAACCGATTCCGGAGAGGTGAAGAGCGGCGAAGGGCGGTTAAGGGCGGACGGAGGCAACACAGTATAAACAAAGGGATGGCTGGATCAACTTATGTCATTTAATGATGAACTCCGTTTATGTATAAGTCAATCATTATAGGATCGATCTTGTAATACATTTACTCTTCCTTGTACACGACAAGCGACCCACTTGACTTCTACCGCAGTAGCCCTTTCCAGAACATCTGGCACAATTCTTTTATAAGATTTCCTTTCACCGGAACTCCGATTGGCTTCGCGTATTTAACCTTTTTTCAAACAAACCTAGAACAAAATCTCTCTCTCTAGGCTCTCTAATTTTGCTCTCCAAAAAATACGTACAAATAAATGGCAAATTAGTTTGCTTAAATAGAAAATAAAACATAACAAAGCTGCCGTGTCCGGACATGGCTAATCTGGGGTCCGAACATGGCTAGGGTTACATATGCGTAACCTAGTGATGTCCGGACATCCAAGTCTTGTGTCTGGACAGGCCATATAAAATGGCTTGCTGGAAATTGGGTCCGGACCTCCCCCTCAAAATGTAGTTTCTGGAATTCAGGTCCGGACCCAGCTTCTGGCGGTCCGGACAGACATTCTGGAAATGTTGTCTAGTCTTGATCAACAGTTACGATTGACAGGCGTTTGTGGTCCGATTGAGCTAAATTTTGCAGGAACGTTCATGACACATGAATCTACATTATGAACGGTGGAGATTGCATTCTGAGTATTCTATATTAGTGTTTAAGCCTATGAACAGTAGCCTCTGCATTTTAAAATTGAATTAAGCCAACACAAGAACTAACATATAGGACGTACATCACTAGTAGCGTGCGCCACCCGAGGTCGGATTCGGTCGGGCTGCTAGTGTTATGGACGGTAGCGTACAATGGTTGGGGCATTGACATTGTATTACAGGTCCCTCTAGCGCCAACCCTGTTGAGAATGTGTAATATCTCAGATAGACCATATATACTAGTTATGACCTATAAAGTATTAGTTTTTTACTTTAAAACACTTAGACAATTGCCGTCGGGGGTACATCACCCTTATACTTTTATGGCATATTAACGGTGACAATATCTCCTTTCAATATTTATCAAAAATGCACATTAATAATAATGGACTCATGTCATACTCCATTGTGAGGTTTACTTACTAAGTCGTTAGACTTACGCGGTTATTACTTTTATAGGAAGCCTATTTCTAGAACCAAAGAGAGGTACGGTTGCCATTATAGACTTTGCTTTAAGATCTCCATGTTGTTATCATGTTTGCCTTATATTATTGTTAGTTGCTTCATGTCTTTAATTTAAGGATTATACTTGCCCCTGTAATGATTTATAGATTTTTTAGATTTATTTCACATTCTTATGCATTAATTGTATTGATTTTGATAATGCTTAGAGGGACGATTCTCTATTTAGCCACCAGTTGGTTAAACTAGAGTAATTGCCAATAACCCGGCCAAGCTGGTCAAGACCAATTTTGGGGGCCTTACAATATCAGAGGCATGATCCTCCAGAGTAGTTGCATTGAATTCTTTGCATCCTTTGCCTCCTCGTAGGCTCGGATCACATGCTATGCGATTTTTTATTTTTTTTACATGTCCGCATAAGAAAATAAAGAAGAGAGATTCGAATTAATGATATACGCTTCGAATTAATGATATACACTTCATGAGGCATTTGGGCTCACAATTCAGCTCAAGTTGGCGAGTGGATGCTCAACATATTAATTATTATTATTATTATTTTTTTAAAAGAAATACATTTCAATTTCATTGATAATAATCACGAGCATAAAGCTCTTACATCGCACGAGCACAAAACCCTGAAAATGCAAATTTTAGCCAAAGCTATAAGGATACAACATCACCTAAAACCTTCGCTAACCTATGACTGGTTTTCAATTGAAATAACAGATCTGCATAAGACAGACGCAATCCAATGCATAGGTAGCGCAAATTCTTCCTCGACCCAAAAGCCAAGATGAAGTTCACGTCCACAACTCGAAGGTTTGGACTAAAATTCACATCCACGACCTAAAAGATCTGGACCAAAGTTTAGTTCACATCCAAGCAAGCAGATCAAGTGGCCAAGCCTTATTACAAAACAGAAGCAAGAAAACCGAAATAAAACGTTGGCGAACCAAAGAGGCAGGGCCTTATTACAAGCAAATAACAGGAATGAAATGCATACAGGGAAAAAACATGAACAAAGACAATACAAGGAAAATAAAACAAACAGGAACAGGCACACGCAGCGTGGATGCCGATTGTGCACTCGCCGGAAACCAACACTGGAAGGGAACGATGGAAGCTCGACGCAGTGGGGACGCGGAAAAAGCTCAAAACAGTGGCCGGAGGGTGACGAAACCGATCGCCAGCTGGCCGGAAAACCATCGCAGCAGGGGACGTTGAAGCTCATCGCTGGAGGGGCACGAGGAAAGACCCAGCATCGAACGGTAGGCAGCAGAGCGGGCGGAGGAGATCGGCGGCGAATACAAAACAAAACAGAGAGCCCCGCTAAGGACAAAAGTGGAACAAAGAGGAAGGGGCGGTAGAGAAAGGGTAGGGAGGAGGCAACTTGGGCCAGAAACATCAAGTAAACTACTAGCACCCAGTGCAAGGACAAACAAGGGGGAGGGAGGCAACAAATGGCCATCCCTCCTCCCCTCACCATGGGGGAGGGGGCTTACCTGAGGCTACGGTGCTAGAGAGAAAGTTATTTTTTGTCTTATTTAATCTCTCTTATATATTAATTATTATTATTTTCATTACTTAGCAAGGGATTTCACTATTTTAAAATGCCTAAAATGCCCGTAAAAGTTAAAAACGATACTATAAGAAATAAAAAATAATGAGGTCAAATTAGTATTAGAAAGAGCACCATATGTCACAGAGCATCGTATTGACTATCGAGTATTAAAATTAAAAAGAAATAAATATGAGGCAGCGCCCAGGTTTCTCTCTCTCAACCGTGGGACTTTCTTGCTTCACAAATTCGAACCTCGCGTTCCCTCTCATTCCCATCAACGATCACTGGCAGCCAATCCCAACCGCTCCACCGTTCAATTCCTGGTTTTCGATTTCCACTCCGACTTGTCTTCCTCTGGTAATTACAGTGTGTAAGAATACATTGAAGCAAATTACAGAACTATGAGACATGGGTTTTTGTTTTGAAGCGTTGGTTTGATCATAATCATGTTATTTTTGGATGGGTATCTCGTAATTTATGTTGGGTCATAGGCTGTTGTGGTTTTCTTGGCCATATTTGTTCTGAGTTATATGTTATAAGGGTGATATTTGTCTTGGTTATACGTGCTGTATGTTTTTGGTTCAGTTGGTTAACAGGAAAAATTAATTCTCAGAAAATCATGTTTTGTGGATTTGAATTTATTATTATTTGGGTTGCTTTTGCTGGAAAGGTGAGAATGAGAAATTTGTGGTCTTTTAATGATTTCAATACGTTTTTTCGAGAATACAACTAGAAGAATGGAGATAGAACGATGATGTTGGCGCTTTCACATAAAGGATGACTGATTTAAGAGAGTTAGGATTTTTAACATGTTAAATTAGATGCTCTCTAGTTGATTTCTACTACGCTCATAGCAATATGGCATCCAATGTAACATAGCATACCTACTAGTCGAAACAAAGCTCGTCTATTTCATTATTATTATTATTATTATTATTATTATTTTTTATGTTTGAGCAATAGATTTCCACTCACTTCTTATGGTGTTGGGTCTTTGTTTATTAGTAATTTTAAATCTACTATTTGCAATTACATGTAAATCTTGATTTTTTCTTTTTTTTTTTCTTAAAAAAAAAAAAAAAAAAAAAATTCTTTTCTCATGTCTTAGGAAATAATATACATGCTCATCTATCCCAGTCCAAGACTGATGCAGCTTGTTTGAATTTATTTGGGGATCAAATCCTGACCACTAAATCTGTCTCTCTCCCCATGTCAGGTCACCCAAAGGGGGCATTATGTTATGAGTGTTTTGAAATCTCTAATCATTTTACCAGTAACTTTACTCAGTAAGTGGTTAAAAGTTGATAAAATTATTCAACAAAGGTTTTATAGGTCACTCATTCCTTTTTTTTTTTTTTTTTTAAAAACAAAATTTCTTTTTTACTTCAAATTTATGGAGGACTAGAGATTAAGCCACTGCGGGATGGTGTTAGGGCTAGAAAGCATGCTTGTTGTTATTTGTTTCCTTTTATAGGTGATTTTAAATTGGTAATATAGGACTTCTGATCTAACTTGAAATCACCTGCGTTAAGCCATCTGTTTTGCTTAGGAAAAAGGAGGTAGGATCATGTTTAAATTTAGTTTAATTACATTTAGCATACAATCTTTTTGACCATTTTTTTAGCATACCTGTTATCAATTTGGCAGATTTTTTGGTTGCAGAATCATGAAATGGATTGTCATACTTTTGGATCTGAAATTTTTATGAAAAAAGTATATGCTCAAATCTGTTTCTCTAAATTTGAGTAGTCTGGCTACTAGGCTATATTTTTGGACTAGACATGTGTGTATTTCCTTTTCTTATTATTTTTTTTTTCATTTATTGACAGATGAACTTGAACTTCACCTCATTCTGTCATTACAGTGATGGACCTTGAAGGCAGAAAGTTTGGAAGGGGTAAGAAGCTTAATAAGCTGCTTATCTGATTTTTTGCTGTACTTGTGTAGTTAAAGTCCTATAGATATTAGATATATGACATATGGTAATTTTCTTTTTTGGAAATAGATACTGTATTTTCCTTCTAAACTTTAGAAATAGGACAAATGTGAAAGGGTTGTGGAGTTACTTTATTTTAACATGGGAGTTTTGTCAAGTTGCTCATCGCAATAGAGCAACAATGGGAAGAAACTGTCTTTGCCATTCTTACTAGTGGAGATTCTGTTGATTCTTTGTATCATTTTAGTGGTTATCTTTCCTCTTTTCTTAATTATGTCTGGACAGAATGTCTTGATCATACCCACTACGGTTATTTAGTCTAAATCTTAGATATATGGAAAACTAATTCTCTCTTTGCTTTGAGAACAAGGGTTAAAGTTGATTGTTTATGTTCCCGTTTTGAGAGAGCTATAGATCCACATTCTATTATGTGGAGGCTGTTTCAACAGTTATGTAATGGTTTCTTTGTTTTGATATGCATAACATAAAATATGGAAGGCTTATCAGGCTTATCATGATATGCATAATCCAAAATATGGTATTTTTTACATACTGGATGGCCAATAATTTGGTTGCCTTTGGGCCCTATTCATGCATGTCCACATGTGTTGCCTTTTAAGTGCCTTCTCAACATGCAAAAGAATCATGAACCACCAAATGTTTATTATAACCAACAAATTTCTAAAGGCTTTTGTTCAGATAATTTCTCTATTCGCATGAGAAAAATATGATCAATCATATGCGATTAAGCCAATATTTAGACAACTTGTAACCGTTCCTTAATAGGCTTCTAAATAATTCTAGTTTAAGAATAAAAATTCCTACTACAACCTCAAAGAATGTTGCATCAATCATTGCTATTGGTCGGCTGCCATAGGAAAGATCCTCACCATGGATAACCCAAGGAAACAACATGTCTTAGTGGTTGATTAGTGTTTTATATGTAAGAGAAGTGGGGAGTCTGTGGATCATCTTATACTTCATTATGAGATTGTTAAGCCCTTTTGCAATGCTATTTCCAGTCATGGTGGGTTAACTTAGGTTATGGCCTTTTCGCTTGTTGGAGAGGGTTGTGTAGCTGTTTGAGTGTAGCAGTGTGGAAGATGATTCTGTTATGCCTAATATGGTGTCTTTGGAGGAAAATAAATGATAGGAGTTTTGAAGACCGCGAGAGAACGGTGGTTGAGCTAAAGTCTTTCTTCTTTAATACTCTTTACCACTGGACACTTCTTTAGACTATCTTAATTTGCCTAATTTTCATTATTTTCTTAATCTTCTTAATCTCTTTGGCTAGGTGTATCTCTTGTATACTTCATATGTATTTGAGTTGTGTCTTAGCGCCTTTTTAATGATATTTCGATTACTTATCAAAAAAAGAAATCATTTCAAAATTAGAGAATCCTTTGAAGTATAATCAATTGAAAAATTCGTGTGATATGAACTTAAAAGATAAACTAGTTAGAAAAGTGAAAAGCATAAACCATATTATCCTATCCTCTGCAATACTAATTGAAAACACAGAGTAACCAATATGGGAGAAAGAGAAAGGAGGGAAGATGGGGAATTGGGGGTTTACCTTAGAGGTCAGTGGGCCTTAATGTTTTTACTTTTGAGTTGGTTGTTATTGACCTGTTGCAAGCATGATTGTTAACCTTGTGTTGGCCTGGTCAGTTGAATTGATGAACTGGTGATCCAGTGATGTATATGGTAAAAAGGGGTTTATTGGTATTTCTTTTTTCAAATATAATGTTTAGATTGGCCAATTTAGGGTTTTTTATATAGGGCCTCGTGCAATATCTCATAGGGTTAAGTCCTCCACAACATGATGAATCTACGGTTTTTCTAGCAGTCCAATGTGCTTTCTTGTCTTTGGATTATCATTTATGAGTTGTCTTTTTACCTTGTCATATCTTCTATTTTTTATTTCAGTTGGGATCCAGTCTTATGTAGTTTCCATATCAGTGGAAGATTTTTAGTTGCCATGCAAGGCTACTAGTTTTTAAATGTGGTAAATTTTAATCAAACATATCAGAATGGGATTCTGAGTATTTGAGTGTTAGGTTGTCCAGTTTCTTACCTCTTTACGAAGCTTTGCTTTTTGTAGTCTGCCAGTAATGCCTCCCATCATTTGGTTGCCTCCTTCCAGTTATTCTCTCTCTTTAGTTCTCTGCAGGCTCTATTTTAACCTCTCTGCAATATCGCTCTATTTTGCTGTTTTCATCTTCACATCAAAGCAGTCCCTAGAATGCTATCCTGCTCATGTTTGTCATTGTGATAGCTATCTACTTTTATGCCACATTCTTTCCTTTTGCTCGACACCCTAAACTTCAAATTTTTCTAGGCTATGCTGCATCACTTGCCCAGTAAGCTGGTAATACCCAGGATAAATAAAAATAAAATAAAATTCGAAAAAATAAAAGACAAGAAAAATAAAATAAGTTGAAAAATTTAAGGAGAAATAAGTTTTTTAAGCAATTCGAAAAATTTAAAGAAAAATAAAAAATAAATGTCAGTAGATTGAGATTTGGGGCTTGATCGTTGGAGGCTGCCATATGAACAACATGAAGTGTTTGAGCCTGCCACGTGAGCTTGCCATGTGTCATTCGGGTGACATTTCAACATGCCAAGTCAGCACTACCATGAAGGCAAAACTGCACATGGCACCACGTCAGCAAAATGTGTCCAAGGCCGTGTCAAATTAGATGCCATGCTAGCAAAACCGCTTACGGTGCCATGTCAGCAAAACATGTACAGTGCCATGTCATACCACGTGTCAGTCAGATGTTATTTCAGCATGCCACACCAGCAAAACCGTGTCAAGTGCCACGTTAGCATGCCATGTCATCAAATCATGTATGATGCCATGTCATGCCACATGTCACTCGAAACCTGAGTTAGCCTGCCACGTGTCACGAGTTGGTTTTGCCACATCATATAACTCGGTTGACTGAGTGTATTGCAGTCGACTGAGTTAATATTCACTGCCAGATCATCATAGTTGTATGGCAGTCGTATGAGAGTCTGCTAATATCATTTCTTAATCAAAAAAGTCTCATTTTTAGTCATTCAGTAAAAAAGGATTTTCTTGCATTAACAAAAGAGGGAAAATCTTAAATTGCTCATGTACACATACAACATGGTTACTTGCATTTACATATTGAACCCTAGACTCCCAGTTCCAATTGTAAATTGTTTAAAAAAAATTACAGTAATAGGGGACAGAGACTCAGGAGAGCCAGATAACTTGGACTACTATCATTAGAGGCTGAGGAAGACACATGCTTTGTTTGTTAACGTTTTTTCATTTTCCCTTTTTTTTTTCAAAACTACTTTCATCTTTATGTCAAATTTTAATACATTTTCAAACAAAAAACAAAAAATATCCTCTAAAAAACATTAACAAACGGAACCATAGTATTTTGAAAACCCAAACGTAGCTTCACAGAGAACTGGTTAGGGTTGGGTTGTGATAGTATTGTTTGCTTATATATATATAGTTTTAGAATGTAAATATGAAAATATAGTTTTAAGAACCGTGAATAATGTAATAGTAGAATGTAAGTATAACAGAGTTGTACAGTTATGTGAATAAATAAATAAGAGGTCTTTAGTTAGTGTTCTGATATTATTCTTACAGTTACAGTTCAACTAATTTTCACTGTTGTTTTTAAAGTCTGCTTATAGTAGTAGTGCCTCATGGTATTCATGGATGTGGGAAAAAAAAAAAAAAAGGTGAAAAGTTGGGGCGTTGCAAAGCCAGTATGGCTCTTATGATGTCTGGACAAGTGATTAAATTGGCCAGAAACGGTCACAATGCAGTCCAACCATGGGTTTTAGCTAAAACTGGTAGGAAAGCTGATTTGGATTAAACCAATAACAATTTAGACAGAAAGGTTGGTGTTAGGAGGTGCTGAAAAGTGGTTTGAATGCAGTCCTAGCTAGCCATTAGGCTTTCTTTGTTCTCACTACAACTTACATGATTTTGATTATTTTTGGTTATTTTAGCATTAGACTACTTTTAACATGATGGTATGACCTACTGACCCATGGCTGTTCCAATGACTTGGTGAGGCACCATCTGCTGGTTGATGTTTTCTCTGGAGTAGCTATGTTGAATAGTTTTTCAAAACTTTTCTATCTTTATCATTTTGCCTTTTCTTCTTATTTTACTCCTTTGTAACTGTCTTGTCGAGGAGTCTAATTCTAGGTAATTGATATACTTGAGAAACAATGGAAGGCTTTGTGTCTCTCAGTGAGATACAAAACAATGCCCTTGCCTTTATATATTGGTGTACATTATCTATTTGTTTATTTATTTTTATTTCTCAGAATCCTTCAAGTTTTCTGAGTCACTGTTCATTAGAGCTTCACGCTGGAAAGAGTGTCTCGTGAGGTTTAAACACAGTGATATAGCAATTTGAGCTTCACTTAACCCTTCTGATCGTGAAATGATCACTTGGAACTTGGAAGCCTTGAGAAGTCAACAACTCAAACATATTAGAATTTTTTTGTGAATGTGTCCTTGTCTTTTGATTATTAATTGATGGTTTATTATGATTCCAGCTTTCATTCTTTATGCTTAGTCTTTGATGATATTTTTTCCTTCTATACACGAGGAAAATAAAATGGTCAACTATTGTGGGGAATGGGGATTTTTTCATTCTGTAATGGTAGCCTGCATAAATGACTGAGTCAGCCAGTTACTTATCAGAAAAACAGAAAAAAGGGAAAGAAATCAAGAAAAGGCTTAAAGAATGCAATGGTTTGGAGGGCAGCCACTGTGGTCCTAGTGGAGTGACCTTAATGGCTTAAGACAAGCCTTTCTTGCAGCCCTAGTTAACTTTTTTCTAAATGGTCATAGGAGTTCATGAAAATTTGTTTTCTTGATGGATTTGTAAGGGACTAGCTATTAGGAATCATGCTACTGGAGGAGTTTTGTATTTTCTTTATTCCCCCTTCCAATTTTCCTTCCCTTTATAAAGTTCAGTTTTCATTTAGATTTCATATAACCAAGGGCCCTTTCTTAATAATCAGGGCCTAGGGAACTTGGTGGTGCTGTTGATCTCATAAATCAGTTCAAGCTTTGGCCTCATCATGAATTCTTTTGCAAGAAGTCACTTCCTTTGTCAATATCGCAGACTCACTATCTAAACAATGTGGTGGGAGACACGGAAATCAGGAAAGGAGAGGGGATGGAATTGGATCAGCTCTTTCTGAATATTCCATATAGTAGACAGAGAAATACACATATACATGCTTTTGATTTGGATGTGCTCAGCGAGGCCTTTCAGATGAGAGAGACAACTCCTGTCTACCTGCCTGCTGTAAGACCAATTCTACATTTGTAACTGTATTCTATAATCCAACCTTGTCTTTCTCTTACCTAAAATTTTGGTTTTCCTTTGTGATTGCCTTGAGCTGGATGATTACATTAACTTTCTGACTTGAGCTATTCTTGTGTGAATTCAGTGACATAATTGTGTAATTTTGTATGGTGTGAACAGGCTGAGAAGGGGATCTCTACTGCAGTGGTGAAGTCAAATAGTGACTCCAGAGACAAGGAGAGGAAGCATAAAAAGCATAAAAACAGAGACAAGAAGAAGGACAAGGATCATAGGAAGCACAAACACCGCCACAAAGATGGAAGTGATGATAAGGACAAGAATAGAAATAAGCGTCATGATTCGAAACAGCAAGACAAGGTTTCCATATCATCTCTTTTCTTGTCATATCATGAATGCGTTGACTTCAATCAATCTTCCTACTCTTATTGGATGAAACATTTTCTCTTAGGTGATAAAGTATGGGATCATATTACGTTATGAACCACTGTTTTTTGTGTGTATGTGTTGGTGTGTGGGGGGGGGGGGGGGGGGGGGGAGGGGGGGGGTGCGGGTTGCGAGGGGTGCATATCCTCATTAAATTAAATCTAGTGTCTTCCTGTTGAGAGGCCAACTCCTACAGTCTGGTTCGGTTCTTACATTCCCCACTTTTAAAGAAGCACCAACTTTTGAATGCAATCTATAATTTATTTTCTATTGATCGTTCTATTGTGCACATGTAATAATTAATTAATAAAGAGGTAGCCTGGGGATTGTTACAAAAATAAAAAATAAGAAGCCTATTCCGCAATTAATTTTAAGCCGAAAAATGCAGTCTTAAGCTTAAACCTTGAATGGTAGCATAGTTTTATGTATTGGATCTAGGATTTTTCTTGAGTTAGAGGGCAATGAACAACTTCCCTTTTATTTATTTATTTATTTTTTTTTTATATAGGTTATCTCAGTAAAACTATTGGATTTACATGTGCTGCATCTATTAAAATGTTTTAAGCATTTTAAGAAACCTAGATAATAGATTTATAAACCTTAACCGAGTTGATAATTCTACTTTGGAAGTGTAAACTATACCTTCATATTGCTTATCGATTTATAATTGCCAAGCATTCAATGTGATAAGCAATACAAAGGTATAGTGTTCATATATAATTCAGTAGCCTTTGAGCCTAATGGCACTTCCACCCCCTATAACTACTGTGGTGGTTAAGGTTGTGCGTTCAAATTTGCATCTGGTGCATGAGTTAAAGAGCAACCAATATATATATGTGTGTGTAAAACAGATTAAAACTAAATTGTCCTTCATTTTCTAGGGTGAAAATACACAAAACTAATGAAATCATAAGAAAAACGGTATGCAGCCCCCAAATGGATAGCACTGATAAGCAAAGCTTATTCTCTACAGTTTCTGCAGAAACAACGCAAAGAAAATGATCATTCAGCCACAAACAATCAAGTTTTGGTACCAAGCGAAAAAAAAAAAAAGAACAATTAAAAGGGTAGAGCTTCTGGTCAGTTCGCATATCTCCAACTAGCTTGTGGAGTTGGCGTAAGCTGTTAAAATTGTGTGATAAGGCTAGACATTATATAAAATTTGAGGTTGGCAATGGAAAGGATATTTTCTTATGGTTGGATTGGTGGCATCCCACAGGTGTCGTCATTGAAAAGTGTGGATATCGTGTGATTTATGATGCTTGTAGCCATATTGATGCTAAACTTTGGAGTGTGTTACACAATGGAGTGTGGCTGTGGCGGCCTGCCAGATCTGAAGAACTGGTGGGAATTCAAATGAGATTGCCTGAATTCTGTTAGGAACAGAGGATAGGCCAGTTTGGTTGCTTTCCAAAAATGGGAGATATGCTAGTCATGAAACTTGGAATGCAATTTGAGTGAATAGCCCTATTGTTGACTGGTGGAAGGTAATTTGGTTCCTGCTAGCAATTCCCAAGCATCCCTTCATTATGTGGTTGGCAATTAAGAATCGTCTGAGAAAGGGTGATCGATTAATCAAACGAGGCTATAAAGGGTTCGTTGTTTGTTTGTTTTGTAGGAGTGAAATGGAATCTAGAGAACATACGTTTTTCAAATGTGGCTTTAGAGCCAGAATTTGGAAAGAATGTATGGCTCTAGGTGTACTGTTGCTCTTCCTTGGACAGAACGGGAGGATGTTCTCCACTGTGCTGTGCAGGAGTGGAGGAATGAGGCCTTGAAAGCCAATATTTGTCGATTGGTGCTTTGTGCATCATTATACAATATTGGTGTGCTCATAATGAATGAAAGTATGGAACCGGCCCAAAACAGAAGAGCAAATTATCAAACGGTTTTTGGAAAATCAGAACCAGGATTTGGGGGAAGGGGAGTTTTAAAAGATGTTATGAGAATTTTGAACTCTGCCGGATCTGGAATACCAATGAAGAGTTATTGGTATAGGAATTGTTGCTAGGTTTTTTTTTTTTTATTTTTAGTTGGCTGTTTCTGCATATTTTTGGTTTTTGCAGTTATTGTTTTGCTGGTTGCTTTCTGTGTACTTGTTTTGGTGTCTTCTGCAGTATGTGTGTTTCAGTTTTTACTGAAGTGATGTAATCGTGTTGTTTTGGTAATGAAGTATTCATTCATCAAAAAAAAAATATCTTGTCTCGCAAAACACAAATCTTTGTTTCCATTTTGTATGCACACACATATAGACACCGACTCTTGGTGCAAAGATTGAGAAGTGATGTTTATTATATAAAGATTCATGGTTGAGAAAATCTGAGATGAATTTTGGTGATATAGAATTCTTATAGAAAAGTCTTTTAGAGGAGAGTGGTGGCTGATTTTATTTTACTGATGCGAAAAATAAACAGCAAAACAAAGAGCGGTTTTTTCTTTACTTCTCTTTTAAACTCACTTTAATTTATTAAATAAACTCGCTCTCTCTTAAAATCTTCTTGATTTCCGCCTAACCCTTTTACAATCTTTCCCTAATATTTTAAAATAATCTTAGATTTTCTTTCTCAAAGTAATTGTTGGGGAAATTTGAAAATTTTCTGAAGACTTTAAAAATGTTTAAATTAATCCCATTAAAATTTCATTAATTTATTAATTTTTTTTTTTTTTTTCTTTTTTGTTTTGCATGATAAGTCTTGGACATATAGGTTCTTCTCGATCCCCACCTCATCCCTTTTACCATAATTTTCTAATATTTTAATTTGACCCCTGATTTTGTTTCTTAAAATATTTAGAATGTTAAATTGATCCAAGAACTTCATCAGTTTTGATTGGTTGTGGCTGTGCCCGGTTTGCCATTGTAAGTTGCAAGTCCTTTCATGTGAGATAAGAGTTCTCATGCAATGTATATCTTAGTATATAACTTACAATAGGTTTCTACCTGTAAATTGTTATCCTTTACATGATTATCTAGACTTCTTGTAAATCCTATATATATTAATGAAAGCCACATTAAGTGGTACTTGAGCATTATCAACTTTAGCCAATTGTTTTAGCAATCTTTTATGGTATCAAAGCAAAAATTAGACTAACTTCTTTTTGCCTCCATGGAAATTCCAGCCAATTCAACCGACTCCTCCACACACAATGTCATTTCTACCACCATGCCTCCCACGCTTCCCATCCCAACGTGATTCCAACCATTTCATCTCCTACCAATATTCCACCTCCTACCAATCCACCCCCTATTTTTACCATACCAAACATGAACCATACCCTTTATATCAAGCTCAACAAGGATAATTACACATCCTGGAAAACCCAAATCTTGGCAAACCTCAATGGCCAAGACGCTTATCACTGGTCCATCAACGGGTTTCACACCAAGTTATTCCAAATCCCAACACTGAACCTAGAGAATTCGCAACAACTGTCAATCCCGAATTCCTGCTATGGACTCAAAAGGATCAAATGATCAAAATGCTGAGGATCATTTGATCCTTTTGAGTCCATAGCAGGAATTCATGATTGACAATTGTTGCGGATTGTACAGGTTCAGTTCTGGGATTTGGAATAACTTGTTGTGGA
Source organism: Corylus avellana (assembly GCF_965113065.1). Taxonomy (NCBI): domain Eukaryota; kingdom Viridiplantae; phylum Streptophyta; class Magnoliopsida; order Fagales; family Betulaceae; genus Corylus; species Corylus avellana. The sequence continues at coordinate 23,302,343 of NC_142490.1, read as the reverse complement.
ACCCGTGATGGTCCATCAACGAAGTGATAGGCGTCTTGGCCCTTGAGGTAAGCCAAGATTTGGATTTTCCGGGATGTGTAATTATCCTTGTTGAGCTTGATATAAAGGGTATGGTTCATGTTTGGTATGGTAAAAATAGAGGGTGGATTGGTAGGGAGGTGGAATATTAGTAGGTGATGAAATGGTTGGAATCACGTTGGGAGTGATGGGAGGCGTGGTGGCAGAGATTGGCAGAGATGACATTGGGTGTGAAGGAGTCGGTTGAATTGGCTGGAATTTCCATGGAGGCAAAAAGACATTAGTCTAAGTTTTGCTCTGACACCATAAAAGATTGCTAAAACAATTGGCTAAAGTTGATAGTGCTCAAATACCACTTAACGTGGCTTTCATTAATATATATAGGATTTACAAGAAGTCTAGATAATCATGTATAGAAGAATAACAATTTACAGGTAGAAACCTATTGTAAGTTATATACTAGGATATACATTGCATGAGAACTCTTATCTCTTATTTAAGTGTTTGTTCTCATCTTGTATTGTAGAGTCCTTACTGACAGAAACTGAGAAACACTTTGTGGAAGAATTTTCTTCATTAATTTGAATAATACACAAAACGTTAGCTATATACATCAACCCTAGCAGCAGAAAAGGAAAACTAATTAGGTTATTTCAGATCCCATGATTTATGGGATATTCTAACATAATAGGACACTAAGCAAATCAGCTTAATTCTAGAAATACAGGCCGTTACAAAATTTCCTAAAATAGCTAACTATACATGTATAGAATACAAGTCATTAAACACGTTTTCCCACACTTACCACACCTCTTCTCTTGATCACTCTTATCTTGAAGAGTTTGAATTATCGATAGGTTAGGTGGTTTAACACTTTTGTGAACTTCATGAATTAGTCTAACTTGAAGAGTGCCCAAACTACAACCTGAAGTTAAATTTTAAATCCTTTCTTTTAGCATCTTGAATGGCCTAATATAGCTCTTTTAATTTGTTGATTCAGAAGAGGAAGCATGAAGGAAATGGAGATCTTTCTGATACACGCAAACATCAAAAAGTCCAGGTAATGAAGGGGACTTTGGGATAATCCAGTTTGGCAGGAATGTTCCCTGGTGCTCATTCCTTTTTCAATCTTTGTGCTTTGCATTTTACTTGCAATTTTGGTAGTCTGATGACAGTTCCTTTCACATCAGAACACTACATTAACTGTAACGGGAAAGTTAAAGTTGAGTGGCTGAAAACATCTCGCTTGGCTTGGTTGGATGTTACTCTATGTTCTCAACAACCTTCAGGTACGACTTACACACTTAAAATCTAGAACAATAATCAAGAAAACTACCAATTGACCAAAGTATATATAAACCAAAATTCTCATCCATGTACTTTAGCTTTTGTCCTTTAGAAGTTTGTAATTCTTCTTGATATTGACTGATGTGAAATCTAATGCAAAAGCAGTAAAAATATAATTTTTTTTTTTTTTTTTTTGTCTTTATTTGAAATGAATTACATACTTGTTTTAGAGTACTAGAAACAGACTCCATAAATCTCATTCATTTCCCTAAATGCAGGGAAAGCTCTTAAAAAGCCCACTACAACAAACTCTATTAGTGTTCCCTAAACCAAGAGAACCAAAAGTGTTACCCGAGATTTAGGGTAGCACTTTTGCTTCCCTTACCATTATTTTATTTAAAAAGAGGTTCTCTATTTCCTCTCTTTTTCTCCTAACATTTATTTGGAAGAATATTTAAATGGTATAGGGAAAAGATAAGGGAAGTTATTGTTATGGTTTCTTAAATTTAAAGAAAATTGAAGGGAAGTTGCTGCTAGTGCTCTAACTTGTTTTGTCTCAGCATTCAAACTAGCAAGAGGGCATGTGTAGCTTCTGTAAACAACTACACTGCCTGAGACAAAATTCTCTTTGTTTAAGTAACTTCCATCTTACTCAGGATGCCATAATGCAACCACAATGTTTCATCTGTCTCTTCCTGATATGCATACTGCAATAAGGCAGTGGTTTATCAGTTTTTCTTTTTGACTCATATTGCCCTCTTTAAATATGTACAAAAATTTTACCACTTGATTCCATCTTGTTGGTGCCCCAACACTGTTGTTGGTTAGGAATGGATGAGCAGAAAAGCTATATGAATTTTAGGATTAGTTTGAAAAGCCTTTATTCATCAAAAACATCTCCATGCTCTTTGACTGCAATTTTCTTCTCTTGATGCAGACAAGTGGCAGATCATGCTGAGGGAGCAATTGAAACTGAGAGAGATTATTGTTTGATGCAGTCTTGTTAGCATTTCTTTTTGCAATTTTCAATGGATGAATCTAACACTGTATGAGATTACAATTCATGCGCCGCAGCTTATGAGCGATAGCTTGGCTTAACCTTGAAAATTGCAAGATTTGGATGTTGGAAGTTTTTGGATAAATGAGTCTATTTGAAAGTGAAGATTAAAAAAAAAAAAAAAAACTGTCATTTTGGGTCACAACCTTAATAAGTTTTCGTCGTTAAAGATTATTTTATCGTTGTTTAAATTTAAATAACAATAAAAATAAAGTAAATTTACATTGTTTAATGCTTAAACGATGATAAAAGACATAATTTTATGGTCGTTTTATGTAAACGACAAAATTCTCGTCATTTAGTCATGAAACGACAAGAACAAAAAGATGTTCTAGTCGTTTACATAGAAACGACAAAACTGAGATATACGAAAAATACGTTCCTATTATCAAACACCAAGCCGCCCCTCTCTTTAGATCTCTCTTTTCCAAACAGCCAAGCCACATGATGCCATTGCCCATCTTGAACTCGACAGCCCCCTACTATTTTTATGAACCTGCCAACTATGTACCATTTTTATGAAATATTTGTGCGATGTCTGATGTTTGCATTGTTTGTATTAGAATATCTCATTTTTATGGGGTTGGTTGGCATTAATGCCAATGAGTCAGGCCAATTATTAAAGCTCTCTTGGTTGTCATCATTTGAGCTCAACTTCTGTCGTTTATATCAGAATTTTCCGCACACTAGAACTCAAGATATTTTGATTCACATGCACCTAATCTCAGCAGCGGGATGCTCTTGATCTTCTTGACGAACACAGAGATATCAACTAAACAAGAAAAGAAATTGTTCTTTTCTTGAGTCTGTTGCAGTTAGCCACCAAAACAAATTGTTCTTCTTTTCTTCGAATCTTGTTTCACCAAACTTCTGTAAAATAATTCATTGAAGTACAAAATTACTCTTAAATTAAAAATTAAGATTTTTTTTTTTTTTTAAGAAAAAAAAATAATATAACAAGAAAAGAAACATTGAAAGAACTAGTGCCAGCCGTGGGTTATCAGACCAACAACCAAGGTTTCGGCAACCCATGAGCTAAGGCCAGCAACCAAAAAATTGGTCGTGGGTTAGGAATATTTTGAAAAGGGAAATGTTAGGTGTTCTTCTAGTGTTTTTTTGATGTCCTTTCAATTGCGATGTGACTTTTAAAATTATCGTTGAATTTGAGATTATCATTATTGACTTTTAATCTGTTAGTGATTTTAAAAGCCACATCACAGTTGGATGGACATCAGGAGAACATTAGAAGAACACCTAGCATTTCCCTTTTGAAAAATAAGAATATTTTGAGATTTTTTTTTTTTTTTTTTAAAAGCTCATTCTTTCTTTTTCTTTTTTATAATTTATTTTTTATTTTTTTATTTTTTATTTTTGTTTTGTTTTGTTTTTTGTTTTTGTTTTCAAAAATAGGAATATTTTGAGAATTTCCTAATAGAGGGGGTGACATTGTAAAATTTATAGACTTAGGTACCTGATATTGAATTTTTTTCTTTTAACTATAAAAGTATGATTGCAAAAGCGCTGCAACATCTTAAAAATAATCTTAAAAGTAAGTGAAGTTTCCTATAAAATAAAACTAATTTTTTTATAACATAAAGACTAAAAAAAAAAAAAAAATTCTATAACATATATATAAAGATGTAAATGAGCTGAGCTCAGGCGAGTTGTGCCTGCTCAAGCTCGGCTCATTTAAGACTTTCACGAGCTCGAGTTTATGTTGAGTTTTAAAATTTGAGCTCGGCTTGGCTCACCAAGAAAAATTCTCTGTGCGAGCTCGGGCTCGCCTACTAGGCAAGCCAAGTACTCGAAACTCGGCTCGCTTAGCTAATGCAAACTTTATTATTATTATTTTATTTTTTTAAAAAAAAATCTTTTAACTTAAACCGCTCATCTTCCCGGATGAGACAAATTGAATTTAATAATATTTGTAAAAACTTTTTACCTCCCAACTAACAAATTGAGGGCAACATTGTAATTAATATATAAGAGAGGCCTGTATTGCATCCTTTTTATATAAGGGTAAAAATGTGGTTACGATTAATAATTATTGGCTAAAACTTAAAATCGCTAACCGTAATCGCTTAAGCAGGGCTGGCTCAATGTTTTCTAGGGCCTTAGATGAAACTTTTAAATGGGGCCTTCTTTTTTTTTTTTTTTTTTTTTTAACATTTATATATTAATTAAATAATATTTATTTTAATATTATTATTATATTTAAAGTTCTCATTTTTATTAATCCTTACAAAAATAAACACAACAATAAATAAATCAATTTTTTTTTTTTTTTTTTAAATGAATCAATCCAAGAACCGCACCAAATCACTGTTAACCACATGTTCCAAAACTGAAGCATACAAAAGCAAACTAACCAAAAAAACAAAACAAAAAAAATCCGCCATACAAAATTATATATATATACCATGGCAATAACTTCCTTACTTGATTCTTTGATACACATTTGTTTCAAACAAAACCCACCAAAAGAATTGACAAAAACTCACTCAAAACCCACAAGAAAAATCAAGCATAGAAATAAACATTACAATATATATATATACTTTTTTTTTTTTTTTTATATGAATCCTTACCTCATTGATACATATGTTTCTCTCTCTCGCCTAGCCTCTCTCTCTCTTTCTCTCTCTTCATCTCTCTCTATCATGTTCTGTTTTGAGTGAAAGTAAGGAAAGAGAAAAAAGAAGATAAGATGGGAGGCGGTTGTTAGTGGAAAAGAAAAGAGAAAAGAAAAAGAAAGGAAAGAAAGTGGGTGGTTAGGTAGGGTTAAAATGATCTTTCAATATCAAATAATTTCGGATGCATATGTAGATATGCTATTTTTAAGTATAAGGATATTTGCTTTTCTGGGTTAATTGGTTTTATTTTACCATGTGCTTACTATATTGGGGCCTTATTAAATTGAGGCATTTTTTAAATTATTTACTTATCATGATTAGAGGCCTTAAGTTTTTATGAAAAAAAATTGGGTAAAGTCCACATACCCTTCTCAAACTACCACCTAATTGACAATGTCCCCCCCAAACTTTTAATTGTGGCAATGTCCCCTCCAAACTACCAAAACATTGTCAATGTCCCCCCAAGGCTAGTAATAAGACAAAAATGCCCCTATAGATTTCTCAATAAGACAAAAATATCCCTATAAATTAAAAAAAAAATGATTTTTTTAAAAAACGAAAAATTTTCAATTTTTATATTAAAAAAAAAATCGATTTTTTTTAAAAAAATTTTTTCTTATAAAATTGATTTTAAAAAAGAAAAAATTGGCCAAGTTTGGATTTTTTTTTTTTTTGTTAGTTTTAGGTCTTTTCTAGAAGTTTTCGTATTTTTGTTTATATTTTACTAAGGGTAATTTTGTCATTGGGGGGAATATTGACAATTTTTAGTAGTTTGGGGGAAAAATTATCACAATTGAAAGTTTGGGGGGGACATTGTCAATTGAGTGGTAGTTTGAGGGGGTTATGTGGACTTTCCCCAAAAAAATTTTAGGCCTAATTAAAAAGGAAAATGGGCCCTAAATTACAAAAAAAAATTATTAAAAAATTTTTTGGCCAAATTTTTTTTTTGGGCCTTATTAATCCGGGGGCCCTAGGCGAGAGCTTCACTCGCCTAGTGATCTAGTCGGCCCTGGACCTAAACGGTTAGTAAAATTTACTAACTGCCTATGCGGCGGTTAGCGGTTAATAATCATAATAATTGCTAATCGCTTTTTAAAAAAATGGAAAAACTTCACTGAAGGCCCCCAAACTTCCATCTGTTTTGAAATACCTCATATAAACTTTAAAATCTCTTAATTTAGTCTTCTAAACTTTCAATTGCTCTCAATTTAGATCCATTCGTCAGATTTAACCGTTAACTTTTAATGGTAAACCCAAAAAAGACTGAAATACACCTAATTTTCTTCTTTTTTTAGAAGCAAAAAAAAGAAAAGAAAAGAAAAAAGACCACTTGGGTCTGCCGTGAGGCCCGTGACCCACGGTGGGTCTCCAGTAGACCCACGTGGGTCTCTGGCCAGAGACCCAGCGCTGGCCTCTGGGTCTCTGGCCAGTGCCCCAGCGTTGGGTCACTAGCCTGTAGAGACCCAGCGCTGGCCTCTGGGGCACGGGTCAGACCCAGCGCTGGGTCACTAGCCTGTAGAGACCCAGCGCTGGCCTCTGGGGCACTGGCCAGAGACCCAGCGCTGGAGCACTGGCCAGAGTGGCCAGAGACCCAGCGCTGGCCTCTGGGTCTCTGGCCAGTGCTCCAGCGCTGGGTCTCTGGCCAGTGACCCGCGTGGGTCGCGGCCAGAATATATATATATATTAATTTGAAAGTATGGGTAAATGTGAAATTTTTTAAAAATGTCAGGGGTATGAACGTTATTGTCTCACTTTCTAAATTGAGAACAATTGAAAGTTCAAGAAACTAAATTGAGAGATTTTGAAGTTTATGAGGTATTTCAAAACGGATGAAAGTTTGGGGGTCTTCAATGAAACTTCCCCTAAAAAAACTATAAAAGTAATTTTTTTTTTTTTTTTTTGAAAAAAAATCAAAACCACGTCGCTTTTATGATAATACCGTACTACATATGACATAATCTCTAGATTTTTATATATTTTTATATGTATTTAAACACAAAAACGATGTCGTTTTATATATATATATATATATATATATATATATAAGGGTGGTTAGCGGTGAATGGTTAACGGTTTTTTCAAAACTTAAAATCGCTAACCGTAACTGTCTATGTGGTTAGTAGTTTTTCTTAACCACCTTCAAAAGCAGGTAGTGAGGGGTTAATAACCACCCACTTTTTAACCCCTATTTTTATATATTACTTGGGTGAAGAATTCTTTTTGCTTTCCCCATGTGGGACGACAGGACAAGCTAATTATTCTTGTGATGGATGTGTGTTTGCTATTATTGGTGTGAGACACTTGTAAGTTGTAAGCAAACAAATACAAAGGAAAATAAAAGAGAGTTTACTCTTAAAAATAGCAAAAAAAGAGTTTAATATACATGGTTAATATATGAAATTGACTTTGATAAAAAAAAAAAGTTAATTATATATACATGGTTAATTATCTAACTTTTTTTTTTTTTTTTTTTTTTTTTTTTTTTTTTTTAATATTAACCAATTAACTCTCTATATATATCTAAACCAATTAACTAGTTAGTTAACTAAGTTTAATACACACAATACACTTGTTAATGATAAATAATTATACAACTACATTCTTAGTGTTTTAACTACAAGATATTTAGCATTTATGATATATATATATGAGTCGAGCTAATAAGCTAGTCGAGCTCTTATACGAGTATACTCACGAACTTTAAACAAACGAGCTAGATTTTATACGAGTATATATCGTTTAATAATCGAATATAATTTCATGTTCACGAACGACTCATTTAATGACCGAGTCGCACAAACCGAACTTTATTAAGCTGAACCCACCTAAACACGCTCAAAAATAACTTTGTTCCTTTAGAGCCCCATATATAAGGGCTCCACATGAGTAAAGTCAGTAGTTTGCATCTCAGCACAAATTCACACATTTATTCGTAATTAAAGAAAAATGCTAGATTTACACTTATTTTTATACGTGTCTGTAAGTGATTGGAAGATATAACATGATTTCAAACTTTCAATCGCCAACTAACACATATATTAGAAAGTTGTAAAAAAGCTAGAAGTTGACACGGGAGGGATCGTTACTCGACCACACAATAAAACCTACGAAACAAAACAACCCACTGACCACTCCTAGTGCAATAAAGATGCAGGAGTTGTCATTTCTTTCTCAGATGTTGTCCTGCAGCAGCACTAGTTACCACAGGCTTCAATGAATATTGAAGATGAAGAATTATAATCCCAACCTATGGGTGGAAGATGATAGTACAAATTAATTTGCATGGATGATATTAATCATGAGCAGAAGATACTTTGTTATAGGTCACTTTCTCTTTTATATACGTCTCTTTCTAACTTTGTTAGTTGGTTTTTAAGGGCCGGCGGGAGCTGCCTTAGGCAGATTAGGCGGCTGTGTAAGGATTAAAAGTGTGTTTGGTACCGTGATTAGATAAAAAATGTGATTTGAAAACAAATCATAGAAAATGAATTGTTTGGAGTTATGTTTTTAAAAAAATTGTGATTTGAAAAAGCAGAAAATATGTGTTTTCAAATCACACATAAGGAGATGCTTTTATGAAAACACAGAATCTGAAAGGCTAAACTGTAATTTTTAAAGGCCAAATTGCGATTTTGCCAAACGCTTAATTAATTGCGCTTTTAAAAATAATATTTTAAAATCATTATTTTGAAATCGCATTTTTTGAAATCACAATTAATAAATATTAATGAAGATTTATTCCATAAAATAATATTTAAGGCTCTAATTACCGCCAATATGTAGCAGCATTATTGGCAACCATCTTTGGTGGAAGAAATTTTTGTCCTTAAATATAATATTATTTAATTAGTATTTAAATTTAAGGAAAAAGCATCGCTTACATTCTCGCCTTAGAGCACACCAGCAACAGACACTCAATATATAGCTCATACCCTTCCTTGTATATACGAAAAATCTAAAAAAAATAACAAAAACTTATTTTTGCTTTTTTATACATTATTTTAAGATAAATATTTATCTTTTTCTCCAATTTTTATTTTTTATTAGAGATGGTATTAAAATTTTGTAAAAAATGTGAGAGTTAGTAAAAAAATTTTGTACTTTGTAAAAAAATAATATTTTAATATTATAAAGAAGATAAATAAAGATTGTAAAGTGTATTTAGATATGATGAGCCGGCCCTAGCAGTTGATTTGATTGAAGGAAAGGTGGAGAACCACTTTGGTTCGTTGATCTTAAGCAGTACGACATCTCACGAAAGGAGCCTGTACGTGTCTTTTCTGTTCACAATCTTAGCTCAATGCCACATAAATATTGGACAGTACCAGCCATCCGAAGCCACCGACACATGCAATCAAACCAGCACATGCCACGTGCCAGTCCTTTCTCCATTCTCGTCAAGAAGTACTATGCACAGTACTTTGCTGCGGGGTATGTCGCAATAATTATTCTTATTTTCCATTTTAGGAAAGGGGTAATGGTGGTGCCTTTTTAGTGTTTTTTTTTTTTAATTTTTTTTTTTTTTTTTATGGCCTTCTAATGCTATGTAGAAATTATTTTATAAAAAATAAAAAAAAAAGTTGCTCTTATTTTTCTTATTTTATTTTTATAAAATAATTTTCATTTTGAACAAAGAAGATATAAGAAGAATACCAGAAGAGCACTTAGCATTTTCCGAAAGAAAATATCTAGCATCACTGGCCACCATCTTTGGTGGTCGTCCGTTGTCACTGGCCACGTTTGGTGTTGTCTTTGAAAGCTCTCCGTGGTCCCCGGCCACCATCCACCGTTGTCACTAGTCGCCCATGGGAGACAGCGAATAGAAATGGTTTTCTATTTTTGCCTATATCAGGAAAAAAAAAAAAGATTTTTTCTTATACTAAGTAATAGTATTTTAAGAAATTTGGTTGAAATCTAATTACATTCAAGTTAAAAATTGGCCATTTTTGATTTGTCACCAAGTGAATGATTAGAAAATTGTCATTTTATTCTAATTTTTTATGGACATAAATTTCCTTCAAATCAGTCTGAAAAAAAATCCTCCAACCCATTTAAAATAGTGTCAAGTGTCTATAAACATTTAAAACATACATAAATAACTCAGCCAAATCCTAGCCAAGCAACACTTAATTACATAAATAACCCAAAATCAAGAACAACAACGTAGAGCTCCTACACTACAAGGTACAAATAACCCCTCGGCCATCACAAAGAAATTCAAACCCCAACCCATCAACTAATATGTTTATAAATTTTGAACCCATTTATTTGGGCACTTACAAGTTCTAAAATTATATAACTAATTTTTGAGAAACTGCATTAAGACCAAATTGTACTCATGTTCCCCTCCCACATGATCATGAAAAATTACCATTTTTTTTCCTCCAAGCAAGGCATTAGAGATTCACATTCTGCTCAACGAATATTTAACTAAAATTTAGTTAAAAAACATTTTTTTTTTTGAAAGTATCTATATCCGGCTCAACATTTTAGTTATTCACTTTCATTTTTTCATTTAATATATATATATATATATATATATATATATATATACTTGCCCTATTCCCAAAATTAAGAAAAGAGAGAACACAAATATATAACGAAGAATATATTACCTTAAGAATTTGTTGAGCTACCATGCTCGTCAAATTTGCTGAATACCATGGTAGCTTCAGCAAATCTTTAACGATTTTATTAAGCGAGATATAAAATATGGTGATCTTCAAACGGGTCACTGTTCATCATGTTTTGAAGTTACTGTGCAAAATCACTGATCACTTTTACTGGTCATTGTCCGGACGACACTGTACAGGATTACTGTTCAGATGCACTGTTCACTTCACTGTTCAAGATTTGTCTGCCGACACTACAGTGCTGACAGCAACTGTTCAAGATTGGTTACTTTTACTGTTTCAGATTGGCGCCAGACGTGCCTCTACTGTTCACATGTGACTGCACTGACGCGTCATATGCTTTCACTGTTTTGTTTATGATTGTATTTTGTTTTATGCAATGTAATCAGCCTATATAACGGGCTCCCCTCCCCCATTGTAAGGCAGAAGTTTTCCAGAGGTTCTCTAGAGGTTTTCCAGAGCTCAGAAACTTCCTTGCCATTCCCCTATCATTTCTCTTCTCTGTCTCTTACTTCAGTAAGTCCTAACACTTACTTTTGTAAGCTTTGTCTAAAATCTGTAACGATTTTAAGCTTTTTATCAAGCTTTTTATCAAGATCTGTTTATCTTATCAACTGTCTTTAATTTCAGTTTTATATTTTGATTATCAACTGTCATTACCGCCTTCTTGGACGGTTTTATTGCTTTGTTTTAAATTATCTTATTGCATGTATATCACTCTCCCCTATCTCCCTGCATCTATATGCATACTGCGCTTCCTCCCTCCATCTTATGAAAAGTCTCATAACAGCTCTTGATTGGTCCTTAACGACCACAATGTTCTCAAAGAAAAAGAACTGCTACTATTCCACTGACGGTTCGTTCTCAGTTCACTGGTCATGACGCTAGCAAAAAAAATTTGTGATCTTCAAACGGGTCACTGTTCATCATGTTTTGAAGTTACTGTGCAAAATCACTGATCACTTTTACTGTTCATTGTCCGAACGACACTGTACAAGATTATATATATATTCGAAAGAGGCTTTGTTCTCTCAGAATGGCTCTCTCTATGCGTGATCGTTGGTGGGCTGTAGCACCTCCTCTCCTTTCATTCCGCAAGTTTCTTACCAGCCAGATCTCCACCGGCCCACTGCCAGCTAGCCTTGCACCATGACGACCACGAGTCCACAACTTCCACCAGTGCCAGCCCACCGTCTTGAACGCACCAACCGTTGTTGAACCACCCCATCTTGTTGGCGTTGCCACCGAAGTCCCTGGAGCCGCGATCCGTTTCATCTCAGGCCAGATCATGTTTCAGAAGGTTTGTTTTGTGAAGAATTTAAAAATAATATTTTTTTGAAAAAACAATTTTTTTTTGTAACAAAATTTTTTAATTTTTTTAACTGAAATTTTTATTAAAAAAAAATTATTTAGTTTTAAAAAACGAAAATTTTTATTTTTTTTAGACGTAAATTTTTATTTAAAAAAAAAGAAAAATTTCAATTTATTTTTTTTTAAAAAAAACTGGCCACCGTTTGGATTTTTTTTTTTTTTTTTGTGGTTCGTTTTAGGTTTTTTTCTTGAAGTTTTAGTATTTTTGTTTTTATTTAACTAAGGGTAATTTCGTCTTTGGGGGGGAACATTGACAATTTTTGCTAGTTTGGGGAGGGGGGGACGTTGTCACAATTGAAAGTTAGGGGAACATTGTCAATTGGGTGGTAGTTTGAGGAGAGTATGTGGACTTTTCCCTAATTATTAAATACAAATACAGGTTGTACAAATACAGGTTGCACAAGTGACATACTTTCTTATTATTTCTTAAGACTCTCTGTCCAGCCTGTCATCACAAGGTGGTTTATGTTTAATCCATAATTTGAGTTTTAAGGTACTTCACTCCTTTTCATACAAATTGCATACGTTAGAAAGATCCACGTGATTCAAATAAATTGGGATGCTGGCACGAGGAATGAGGGTAACGTTGTAAAGAACATAATTAGTTTATTTATTTATTTATTTTTTGTGTGTGTGTATTTCTAACATTTTCAAGTCTTATTAAAAGGCCATTAAGTACAATATTTGTGCTATAAACTTAGCTTCCAATAGTGCAATTTAACATAGGAAGAGGTTCATATCTTTCTGCCTTACAAGAAATGACAATGAATAAAGACAACTTTGATTTTGGGAAAGGACCACCTTCTAACTTGGGGGGCTTGGCTATAAGGTAGTTCTGCCCATAGTTAATAGGACATTGCGTGGAAGCATGATCAAAAGTTAACTATTAAATAAAAATACAGGTTGAACTTGTGCCATGTTCTTAATTCAAACTATAATTAATAAATTTGAGCTCTAAAATTATTAAATACAAGTACAGGTTGCAAAAGTGACATACTTTCTTATTATTTCTTAGAACTCCTTGTCTGACATGTAATCACACGGTAGTTTAAGTTTAATCCATAATTTGAGTTTTAAGGTACATCACACATTTTTATACAAATTGCATACATTAAAAAGATTCATGTGATTAAAATAAATTGGGAGACTTGCAAGAGGAACAAGGGAAACGTTGTAAAGAACATATTTAGCCTTTTTTTTTTTTTTTTTGTATCTCTAACTTTATAAGTCTTATTAAAAGGTCATTAATTACAATATTTGAGAGGTATATATCTCTCTACTTAACAAGAAATGACAATGAATAAAGGCAACTTAGGTTTCGGGTGAAGACCACCTTATAGCTTGGAGGGCTTGGCTATAGGGTAGTTCCGCCCATAGTTAAAAGAACATTGCGTGGTAGCATGATCAAAAGATAATTATTAAATAAAAATACAGATTGAACTTGTGCCATGTTTTTAATTCAAACCATAATTAATAAATTTGAGCTCCATAATTATTAAATACAAACACAGGTTGCATAAGTGACATACTTTCTTATTATTTCTTAGAACTGCTTGTCCGAACTATCATCACATGGTTGTTTACGTTTAATCCATAATTCGAGTGTTAAAGTACTTCACTCCATTTTATACAAATTGCATAGGCTAAAAAGATTCATGTGATTAAAATAAATAGGGAGGGTTGCAAGAGGACATGGGACATGTTATAAAGAACATAATAATTTTTTTTTTTTTGTAATTCTAATATTATTTAAGTCTTATTAAAAGGTCATTAAATACAATATTAGTGCTATAAACTTAGCTTCCAATCGTGCAATTTATCAAAGGAAGAAATCCATATCTCTGTACTTAACAAGAAATGACAATAAATAAAGGAGACTTTGGTGTTGGGCAAGGACCACCTTATAGCTGGGGGCTTGGCAATAGGGTAGTTCCGCCCCTAGTTAATGGCACATTGCATGGTAGCATTATCAAAAGATAATTATTAAATAAAAATAAAGGTTGCACTTGTGCCATGTTTTTAATTCAAACTATAATTAATAAATTTGAGTTGCGTAACTTTAATAAATTTGAGCTCTATAATTATTAAATACAAATACAGGTTGCACAAGTGACATACTTTATTATTATTTCTTAGAACTCCTTGTCCGACATTTCAGCACACAGTGGTTTAAGTTTAATCCACAATTTGAGTTTTAAGGTACTTCTCTCCTTTTCATACAAATTGCATATGCTAGAAAGATTTATCTGAGTAAAATAAATTGGGAGCTAGGCTTGCAATAGGAACGAGGGACGCGTTATAAAGAACAAAATAATTTTTTTTTCTTTTGTATTTTTAACATTTTTCAAGTCTTATTAAAAAGACATTAATTACAATATTGATGCTATAAACTTAGCTTCCAATAGTGCAATTTAACATAGGAAGAGGTCTATATCTCTCTACCTAACAAGATATGACAACAAATAAAAGCAACTTTGATTTTGGGCAAGGACTACCTTATAGCTTGGGGGCTTGGCTATAGGGTAGTTCCGCCTTTGAGCTGCGTAATATTAATAAATTTGAGCTCTATAATTTAAATGCAAATACAAGTCGCACAAGTGACATACTTTATTATTATTTCTTAGAACTCCTTGTTCGACATTTAATCACATGGCGGCTTAAGTTTAATCTATAATTTGAGTTTTAAGGTACTTCACTCCTTTTCATACAAATTGCATACGTTAAAAAGATTCATGTGATTAAAAGAAATTGGGAGGCTTGCACGAGGAACGAGGGATGCATTGTAAAGAACATAATATATATATATTGCATGTTTAACATTTTTCAAGTCTTATTAAAAGCTCATGAATTACAATGTTGGAGAGGTCCACATCTCTCTATTTATGGCTCGTTTGGAAGTGCGATTTCAATAAGTGCGATTTTAAAAATTACGTTTTTAAAATCGCACATGCGTTTGGTAAAACATACTAAAAAGTACATTTTTTATCAATTGAGTGTTTGGATAACATTAGCATATAATTGCGGTTTCATGACCAAATTACCAATAAGGATGAACAAGACACAGAGGATGAAGAAAAAAAGAAAGAGAAAATAAGGGTTTTAATATATTTTAGGTGGGTATTCTTGGTATTTTTTTCATTCCCGTTCTAAAAAAGGTAACTATTGCGCCAAATATCTTTTTAATAGAAATCGTGATTTTGTTTTAAATTCGCATTTTTTCAAATAAGCACCCTCTAATCAGCTTATGGAAATCGTATATTTTTTTGCGATTTTAAAATTTGTGTTTTTAAAATCGCAATCCCAAACACCCTAAAGTTGCGATTTGGTTTAAAATCGCAGATTATTTTTTTAAAAACGCACTCCCAAACGCACCCTTAACAAGAAATGACAATGAAAAAAGGTAACTTTGGTTTTGGGCTAGGACCACCTTATAGCTTGGAGGGTTTGGCTATAGGGTAGTTCCGCCCCTAATTAGAGATTCACATTCGGCTCAACGAATGTTTAACTAAAATTTAGTTAAAAAACATATTTTTTTTGAAAGTATCTATATCCGGCTCAACATTTTAGTTATTCACTTTCATTTTTTCATTTAAAATATATATATATATATTTATCTACTTGCCCTATTCCCAAAATTAAGAAAAGAGAGAACACAAATATATAACCAAGAATATATTACCTTAAGAATTTGTTGAGCTACCATGCTCGTCAAATTTGCTGAATACCATGGTAGCTTCAGCAAATCTTTAACGATTTTATTAAGCGAGATATAAAATATTTTTTTACTACAAAACTAGACAAAATAGTTAGTTTTTAGCTATCTTGTTGAGCCGGTGAGTGCTCTAAAGCCTCTACATAATCTCTTCATTCGCTTCATTTTATCTCAACAACCAGCTGAACCTTTCTTTACCAAAAATGGCTAGCCTCAATTTTGGCAATGAACGCAACCACACTTCTACCTTTAACAACAATCCACTAGACCCTGAGGAGTTCAGGCGGCAAGGCCACATGTTGATAGACTTCATTGCTGATTATTATCTGAATGTTGAGAAATACCCTGTTCAAAGCCAAGTGGAACCAGGATATCTCCGGCAACGCTTGCCAGAATCCGCTCCATGTAATCCAGAGCCCATCGAAACCATTCTGAAGGACGTGCAGGAGCATATAGTTCCTGGTATAACACATTGGCAAAGCCCTAACTTCTTCGCCTACTTTCCAAGCAGTGGTAGCACAGCAGGGTTTCTAGGCGAGATTCTTAGTGCCGGATTTAATGTGGTCGGATTCAACTGGATTGCATCTCCGGCCGCCACTGAGCTTGAGACAATAGTCGTGGATTGGCTTGGAGAGATGCTCAGGCTGCCCAAATCCTTCCTTTTCTCTGGCAATGGCGGGGGTGTGCTACAAGGGACCACTTGTGAAGCCATTTTGTGCACACTCGTCGCTGCCAGGGATCAAATGCTAAGCAAAATCGGGAGAGACAACTTGAGAAGGTTGGTGGTTTATGGGTCCGACCAAACGCACAGTGCACTCCAAAAGGCAGCAAGAATAGCCGGAATCCACCCGAAAAATTTCAGAGCTGTCAAGACAACAAAGTCGACATCATTTGCACTGTCACCAGACTCACTGAAATCCGAAATTTGCAAAGACATAGAAGAAGGTTTAGTCCCGTTGTTTCTATGTGCCACTGTGGGGACTACTTCAACAACTGCCGTTGATCCACTGGGCGCGTTATGCCACGTGGCAAAAGATTATGGCATGTGGGTGCACGTCGATGCTGCTTATGCCGGAAGTGCGTGCATTTGCCCTGAGTTCCGGCATTTCATGGACGGCGTTGAGGGTGCGAACTCATTTAGTCTCAATGCTCATAAATGGTTCTTAACCACTTTAGATTGCTGCTGCCTTTGGGTGAAAGATCCGAGTGCCTTGATAAAATCACTCTCGACGAACCCCGAGTTTTTGAGGAATAAAGCCACCGAGTCAAGGCAAGTGGTGGATTACAAAGACTGGCAGATAACCCTAAGCCGGAAGTTTCGAGCCTTGAAGCTGTGGTTTGTGCTTAGAAGCTATGGCGTGGCTAACCTTAAGAACTTCTTGAGAAGCCACGTTGAAATGGCCAAGCTTTTTGAAGGGCTTGTAGCAATGGACAAGAGGTTTGAAATTGTGGTGCCTAGAAATTTTGCTATGGTTTGTTTTAGGGTTTTGCAAAAAGCAATGGGGATGCGTCAGCTAAAGCAAGCACACCAAAACGGTCACGTTGAAAATGGTCATAAGGTTGTAGAAGAAGAAGAAGGAAGCTCAAATGAGGTGAACCAGAAGTTATTGGAGTCCATTAACATGTCAGGCCGCGTTTTCATGACCCATGCCGTGGTTGGAAAGGTCTACGCCATACGGTTCGCCGTCGGCGCCTCTCTGGTAGAGGAACGGCACGTGATCATGGCTTGGAAAGTGGTGCAGGAGCATGCAACAGCCATACTAAGCACCAACTGACATTTGAGAGATCATCCTCATCCTCCAAGTTGTTTGTTATCTTTAATTCCGATTCTTAGAATATTTTATATTGTTCTAGTTTATTATGTTGCCTTATAATATGTTTTAAGGTTTAGTTTAAGGTTTCTTGCTTATCACTCTTAGCCTCTCTATATATAAAGGCCTATGTAATAATCGTAATATTATCAATATAGAAGAGATGTAGTCCTATATACTTCCGCTCTCTCTCACATTCTTCCTTTAATTACAATATATTCACCAATATATTTAACACCGATTGTTATGTTTTGTTTTATTTCCTAGTTTTGCAATCTTGTCGAAGAGATAGGTATGCTTCTATAAAATGATCGATGTTGTTGGACTCATTATTCTGTTAGTTTTTTTGGGTTAATTCATTACTTATTCCTTTAAAAAAAAAAAAAAAAATTCCAACAATATTGTGGTAACAATTCTACTCCCTCATGATCTTGAATTTGAGAAAGATAAATGCTATATACACCTATAACTCTTTTACAATTATTTAACATATGTTTGTATGATTGGATCTACGTTAGTTACTAAAAAATGTTTAACACCCTCTAATCATATTTTAACAAGTATTAACAAGTTATAAAAAATTTCTAAAATAATTGTACACCTAGCATTTTTGTTTAAGAATAAAAGTTCGAATTTGGGCTGTGATCCAAACTATGTACTAACTATTCTCATTTCTCATATAGAAGATAAACAAGGTTCCAAACGAGACTGAATGTTTCCGTTTTTTATTTTTTTTCCCTTTCTCTAAAAGTAAGGGCAAGGACAGTGGCAGAGTGATAATTTTTATCTTGGAGTGCGTGCCACAATTAAAATAATATAATTTCTAAAAATAAAGTTCGAATATCATACGAAAGAAAAAGAAAAAAGAAAAAAAGTCAACTAGATTCTTTTAGGCTGTGTTTGGGAAGGGGCTTGAGAAATGGAGTGAGCCGGTACAGATTTGGTTGATGTGAAAAAAAAAGTAAAAATGTTTTGTATGAAAAAGTAAAAAAATTTATTTTGTAGTGAATTTTTTATTTAAATAATAATAAAAAGTGATTAATATGATATAAAAAGCAAGAATATTTGAATTAATTTTGAAAAGAAGATTTTTTTTGAGACTTTGGGTCCTTGGGTCCATGGGTCCAGCCCTTCCCCAAACACAGCCTTATATACCAACGATTCAGACC
Source organism: Corylus avellana (assembly GCF_965113065.1). NCBI lineage: Eukaryota > Viridiplantae > Streptophyta > Magnoliopsida > Fagales > Betulaceae > Corylus > Corylus avellana. The sequence goes on along the minus strand of NC_142490.1, from coordinate 23,283,652 downwards.
AATTCCAACAACCTATGTACGCCCCATATCAATTATTAAATCTCACTTTGTTGAGATTTGAGTTCAACTTCTGTCGTTTAAAGTCGTACTGTGTGACATCAGCTCTTACCTAACGGTCTCTTAGTATTGGAGGGGAAATATGGCTCTGTTTGCCCAGCACTGTGTAATCAGGAATAGAGTCAAAAAAAAAATATACACACATTTCAAAAATAATACTTATCTTATTCACTTGCCAACGAACAATTTTTTTTTTTTTTTTTTTTTTTTTAAAAGGAAAATGAAAAATATTAAAAAAAAAAAAAAAAAAAGAATAGGAGAATATCGGGGTGGTTCCAGCCACTCCTTGGCCAAAGTGGGGTGGCCGGACCACCCCATTTTTGGCCACGGGGGTGGCTCCAGCCACCCCCTGGCCGATCTGGGGGTGGTCGAACCACCCCCATGGCGGACACCTCCTTGGCCAAAAAAAAAAAAAAAAAAAAAAAAAGGTGACCGGGTGCATTTGGGGGTGGCCGGACCACCCCCAAGGGGCTGGGGGTGGTTTTGGCCACCCCATACGGACCGTATGGGGTGGCCAAAACCACCCCCAGCCCCTTGGGGGTGGTCCGGCCACCCCCAAATGCACCCAGTAACCTTTTTTTTTTTTTTTTTTTTTTGCCAAGGGGGTGGTCCAGATCGGCCAAGGGGTGGCTCCAGCCACCCCCGTGGCCAAAAATGGGGTGGTCCAGCCACCCCACTTTGGCCAAGGGGTGGCTGGAACCACCCCGATATTTTCCTATTCTTTTTTTTTTTTTTTTTTTTTTTTAATTTTTTTTTATTTATATATATAAAAAAAAAAAAAAATTCAGTTGTAATTATCGGTTGGTTGGCAAGTGAATAAGATAAGTATTATTTTTGAAATGTGTGTATATTTTTTTTGATTGAATTCCCGATTACACCGTGCTGGCACTGTAGCTGGAATAGTGCCGTTCCAGCTACAGTGCTGGCCCGTTCCGTTGGCAAACAGAGCCTATGAGACCCTGATATTGTTAATCTTGGCCGTCCAATCTCATGATCCAACGGCCTACAACATGTTATGTGTCTCATTAAAATTTAAATAATAAAATATTATTTAAAATTTAAAAAAAAAATAAAAAAAAAATAAAAATGATAAAAAAACTAAAATATAATAATAAAAAAGTTGGGGTGGCCGCCCCATTTGGTGGTTCGGCCACCTCCTATGGCTAGATGCAAAAATTTAATTTTTGGGTTTTGGCCCTAGGGGGTGGCCGAAGCCACCCCCATGGCTCAGCTAGGGTGGTCGGCCACCCCCTATGGCAAAATGGGGTGGCCGGCCACCCCATATATATTTTTTATTATTTTATTATTTTGTTTTATATATTTTTTTAAAATTTAATAATAAAATATTATTTTTTAATTAGTGGGACACGTGGTAGCTTTTAGACCCTTGGATGAGATTCGATGGCCAGGATTTTTTTTTAAAAAACTAATAGGCAATTCCCTAGCTATTGATGAAGATCTCGATCCTAACTTTGCCTCCCTAAAAATGGAATATTTCAATAATATATATGTTCTTATAAAATAGAAGAACGACATACATTCATTATTCTTAGTATAAGCTTTCAACATCTGCCTGACAAATCTCATGTAAATTCTCAAACATGTAGAAGAAAATTGTGTTTTGTGTGTGTAGAAAGACTATTACTCTCGGCCATAATTTTCACACAATGACATAATGAAGCCTAATGAGCAAACTTCACTCATATATAAATAGGGTGAGAGAAAATGGCTTCCTCATGTGTTCATAAAAATTGGCTTATCCCATTATGGGCTCAAAACAAAACAAATAATTATGCTCGCTAGTCCACCCAAAAGGAATAAATACAATAATCTCCCGCTTGGACAACATAAGTCATTTAGCCACAAAACAATCCGATTCAAATGTGTTTGCAAGTAACAAGTTAAGAATACATCGATAGGATGCATGACTAATACACAATGTCTCACCGAGACTCATACACAATGTCTCGTATCACAACATCAATGTCATAGTTAATATAAATGCGTACAAAATAATATATGGCAACACAAAAATACTCACGATATACACAAATGCACATAACTTCCACTAACTCAATAGAACAATAGACTCTAACAACTTCATATGAGTCGCATGCTTCTGAAACACTATAACAGCAAAATACCTTGATTATTGGGTCCACCAACATATGTTATGTGGGTGTATAAATCACACAACTGTGAGATTCAGCTACCTTCCTCGCTAACAAACAAATATTTTTATGTCAATATGCTTGTATAGAAATGATCTCCTAGTATTCCGAGAGAAATTAAAGAAAATTGATACAGAATCAACACGAAATATTTCCAACAGCATCACAATGGTATCTAGAATACCCAGCCCTAAGAGAAAATTTCGTAGTCATGTATCCTGACATGTAGCCTTACAATAAGCTACACATTTTATCTCTATAATTGTGAAAGTTATAAGTGTTTGTATGACACTTTTCCACCAAATAACTCTTCCCACCATAAAAAATACACAATTTGAATAACCCAAAATATCTAACTATATCAAGAATGTCAGATTACTAATGCGCTAGCACAAAGTCCTTAACAGCTCGCAAGTACCTTAGTACATTCTTTGTAGCTTTCTAGTGACTCAAGTATCTCCTAAGTACACAAATAATATAATCATATCGATGTTATCTATGTACTTAAAGTGCTCATCAAGCTACACATAGTTGGCCCAAATAGGATTGCTTGGGGCTATATATATGCAGACTCAGTACGTATCACACACTTGCTGCAAATAGGATTGCTTGGGGCTATTGAGATTCAGAAGGTATCACATAGTTGGGGCAAAGAGGAAATCATTTTTGAGGAAAACATTGTCAACCATGCAGCAAAAAAATCACGTGGGAATGCAAGAGTGGAAACCCAACAGGAGAAATCGAAGCAAACGGAAAAGAAAACAACAATCTTTTGTAACAAAAGAATTCTTTTGTGCAGAAAGAACTTATTGAAACCTGAAAGCCAAAGCAAATTGCACCACCCGAGAGGGTTAAAAGAATTGGAAAGCAAAGCTATCTTTCAAAATGCCAGCGTGTGGGAGTCCCAAAGAAGGAAAAAGCTCCAGCACGTGTGAAGAGAGTTGAATTGGAAACTGCATGTATCGAAGAGAAAAGCCAACAGGCAACAAGCAAGCAAAACATAGCTGCAGAGAAGACCCAATGGCCTGAAACGTGAACACCTGTTGCAGGAGACAAAGAGCTGCCCATTAATTTCTTTTGCAAAGAAGAAGTCAACTCAAGAATCAAGATGCATGGGACCAACAATTAATAGGACAACCTTTTTGGCTTTATTTTTCTTTTATTGTGTTTAATATCTAGCATTTTGATGATGGAATTTATTTTCATGATTATGAGTGGCTAATCTTTTAGCTAGGCTATATGGGTGAAGCCTAATATTTCTATTTTTTTGTTTAAAAACTATTTTTGATGCCCTTCATAAATTAATGATTGAATGGTGGGAATGATTTTAATTTGAGAAATATTTCGTGTTGACAAGTTTTTGATTCATTATTATTTTTGTTTATATTAAATGCTTACTTTTTGTTTGATTTGTTATGATTCCAATTTATAGTAAACGCTTAATCTCTCTTAATATGTCATTGAAATCAATTTTTTAATCAAATCCATGCCCAATCTACTTTATTTTTAATTAGTGCTTTATTGTTAAATCCTCCGACTAGGAGAGTTGATACTCTACCTAGTTGAGTTAAGGATGTGTCGAGAATATGTAATAGAATATTAGGTGGATTCTTAAAGGCCTAGTATTTTCCTATTAATTTTTCCTTGCTCTATTTTACTTGATTTAGTTTTGTTAATTAAATCACTCAATTGCTCTACTAAGAAAAAACAAAAACCAAATCATTTTATTCTTCTTTGCACGATAATAGAAATTTTACTTTAATGTCTATCATTCCCTGTGGATCGACCTCGGTTTTACCAAAATTTTACAATTGCCTGGACATGAGTTTTGCAATCTTTTTGACGCAGCAAAAAACGCCACCACCCGCGCGAGAACAAAAACAAAAAAAAGAAACCAGAAGAAAAGATGGGCTGCAATTTCACAGCTTTTCAATGAATATTAGAAAAAACAAAAAGCACGAGTACCCACCAACGCGAAAGTTGGACAGAGTTAGCACTCCCATCCAACTTCCGTCCAAAAAATGGATGAAAGTCCATGTCAGCCAAATAAAAAGCTAACACGTGGCAATGAGTACTATTAAAAATGAAAAAATTAATAAAAAAAATTAAAAAAATTAAAAAAAAAAAAAAAGAAGAAGAAGAAGAAAAGTGTGGCTCCAACCACCCCTTTGGGTAAAAATGGGGAGCCTTTAGGCCAAAATGGGGTGGCCAGTTAGAGGGTGGCCAAAACCACCCCCATAGGCTTTGGGGGTGAACCATTTGGCTTGGGGGTGGTTTCGGGCACCCCCTACGGCCGGTCTGGGGGTGGCCAAACCACCCCCATGGCAAATTGATTTTTGGGGGTGGCCGAAACCACTCCCATAGGCTTTGGGGGTGGCCTGACCACCCCCATTTGGCCTGATGGTGATTTCGGCCACCTCCTATGGCCGGTCTGGGGGTGGCTCGTCCACCACCATTGACCCTAAGATTTTTTGTTTTTTGTTTTGGGCCTTCTGGGAGTGGCTAGACCACCCCAAGGACCATGAGGGTGGTTCGGTGATACATCGTAACTTAGTGGGCTGCAAATGAGAACAACAAGAAAGAGTGGATAGATATTTTTAGATTTTGATACGATCAAAAAATCAAAGAAATTTTCTTTAAACGCTAGATACTCTCTAGGGTTTGAAAGAAAATAAAGAAGAAACTCAACCCTGAGACTTTTTATTGATAAAAACTCACATATAATCAAAAGTTACATTTCTAGAGGCTATAAACATGTATTTATAACCCTAGAGTCCTAACCTTACTTGTAAAATGAAATTAAGTCGAGTTAGACTTCTATGCTGGCCATTCGAACGGAACAAACCTCTGTTCGGACACTCCTAAAGAAAACTGAAATTAAAGTACATAAAACAACTGAAAACGAAGTAAAAACTAAAACATAATATAGGGCCGTTCGAATGGCATGCGAACGGGATGTGAATGGATGTCTCGGGTTTTACTATGGTGACTTCTGGAAGAAGCCCATTCGGATGGCTTGCGAACATAAGCTCTTTTGACCTAGTAAACATCGAAATTAGCAAACCCTCGTGAAATATGACTTTGTAGATCTTTGAGTTAGATTTCCAACACTTTAAAGATTGCTCCAATCCGAAGTTTAAAACTCTACCTATGGCCTTTTTAGTAGGACTTGTCAGGTGCGCATCATTGCTCTTCTTTGTGGAATCCTTAGCTTTCTGATATAAATCATTCGGCCACCCTAAACCGGCTATAAGGGGTGGCTGAAACCACTTCCACGACAAATGGGGGTGGCTCAAAGCCTATGGGAGTGGTTTTGGCCAACCCCAAAAATCAAATTGGGGGTGGCCGAACCACCCCTAGGCAATATGGGGGTGGCAAAGCCTATGGGGGTGGTTTCGGCCACTCCCTAGCTAGCCATGGGGTGGCTCCAGCCACCGCTTTCTTCTTCTCTTTTTATTTTTTTATTTTTTTTAGTTATTAATTGTTTGATTTTTCATTTTTAATAGTATTCTTTGTCACGTGTCAGCTTTTTATTTGGCTGACATGGACTTCCGTTAGTTTTTTGGACGGGAGTACTGCTAACTCCGTTTTAATCAATAATAGAAGTACCATTTGTGAAACAAATTGAAACTGAGGTGAGTAAAAATAAAGGCGTTAAACCACACGGGTAACATTGTAAAGTTTTTAGATTTGATTACCCAACATTGAAAATATTTTTAGCTTTAAAGGTGCGATTACAAAAGCACTAAAACATCTGAAAAATAAGTGAAGTTTAACTAATTTCTATAACAAAAAAGAGGTTCCGCATATAAGTACAACAAGTTTTTGCTTCTCAACATAAATTCACACATTTATTCATAAAGATGCCAGACTTATGCTTTTTTATTTTCTATATATATATATGTGTCAGAATGTAATTGGGGTATGTTAAATTTTCTTTTAACGGTTAACATGATTTCAATCCCCTACTAAGCTAGAGGTTGAGAGAGAGGGGGATCGTTACTCAACTACACAATACAAAACAAAACAAAACAACCCACAGACAACTCCTGGTGTAATAAGATACAGCTAAGGATTTTATATAGCCTAGCCCCAGTTGTCATTTTCCTCTCAAATCTTTTCCTGCAACTAGCAAAAGCTTACTTTTAGTATGTGGTTAGCAAGCTGCTGCACAGCTTTCCAAGCCGTGATTGCAAGAAGTTGTAATGCAATGGATTCTTCCTTGTCATTTACATTGAAATGAGCTAGGTATTATATACACAAAATGCATATGTGACCGTTGCCTTATACAAGAAGTAATAGCTAGGATATATTGTATGCACTAATTTTCTTTCCTTGCATTGTACAATTTCCTTTGCTATTGCAATCTTTTCCTTTTCACCATGAGATGATGTTGCATGATGAATGCTAGTTGATGATACGCATGACACTTTCCATTGATCATGTGCTGTTCCTTTACCAGAGTTGCGCCGACAGCAAACCGTTTGGCGTAGACATTTCCAACCATGGTATGAGTCATGCAAACGCGGTCTGACATGTTAATGGACTCATTTGAACTTTCTTAATTCTTCTAAAACCTTATGATCATCATGAACGTTACCATTTTGGTGTGCTGGCTTTGGCTTATGCTTACCAATTACTGTTGACAAAACCCTTGAAGGCTGAAACAAACCTCTTGTCCACATATTACTACAAGCCCTTCAAAAAGCTTGGCCATTTCAACATGACTTCTCATGAACTTCCTAAGGTTTATATTCTAAGACTCAAACTAAATGGCGACTATGTTGCATATTCAAGCATTCATTAATATCTTTGTTATTAAACTCCTTCATTATTTCTAGTTCTTTTTAATTACTATGAAAACATAAGACTCACTTATTTGTGTATGTAAAAATAATAACGTCATATTTACAAAGACTTTGATGTAGGACCTGAGGTCAAGTGGGATGGTCCTTTTACCAGATTTGATGGTTACTAAACCATTTGTTGTATATTTTGTACTAGTCTCTAAGGAGCAAGTTTTTAGTAATGTTAATATTATTGTCTGTAATATGCCTTATACATTGTCTATACTTGATATGTATAATTATAGGTAATTATTTGTCACTTGTGGTGCTTACTTGGTGCACCTAATTTGCATTTATTATGTAACTTAAAATAATGTTAATATAATTATTCTATATATAATAATTTATAGAATTTATCATAGATGTATAAGAACAAATCTAAATGTCCAAGCTCTAGTAAAAAGTCCGAAAGACCAAACTCTTTTAATTCAAACAAATACTAACGATGCAAATGTTAAAGTTCCTAAATCTATCATATGGAAAGAAGTAATTAGGTATTTTTAGGTATTGCAATTGCTCCGGCAGTCTTTTTAAGTATTTTCACCAAACTGCCTCACTAAAATAACTAAAAAATGGTTTTGATGAGGCCGTAAATAATGCTCTAAAGAAAGTGAAATATGAAAAGTAGTTGAACAAAATAATTATACAAACCAATGTCTAAGTATGATAGAAATTCAATTTGACAAAATTGAAAATAATTAAGTTAGACCCAAACCAATGTCTAAGCACTGTTCGTAAATAGTTTATAGACTAACTAATCTTTTCTGCATTATTTCTAACATTATCCCTTAATGCTAAATGTTTACAACTTCTAACAAATCTTTAAATTGAATGAATTTATTTGAAAGAATGGACTTTATGAATATATCTGCAAGCAGCTCATTTGTAGCTTTCTGTTGATGTTACTGCATGTCTTCTAAAATTATTTTTAGCCAAACAACTTGACAAGCTGTGAAAGTTACTGCAATATATTCAGCTTCAAAAGATGACAATGCAGTAGATGGTCTCCTCTTTGAGCTCCAAGCAATTGCTCCTGAACCAAGGTTGAAGACGTATCTCGTTGTGCTTCGACAATCATCCAATAAATTAACCTGCTCAATTACTATTAGAAAAACAACATAGTTCAAAACTATTAGTGTTAGTATACCAAATCATGTCCCCTTCATATATCTCAACTCCCTTTTGACAACACCATAATGATGCTTGGTTGGACTTTCTTGATTGCTTTTTGGCAAGGATCCTATGGAGGAGTTCAAGAAGTTTTTAATAATATCCCTATTGTAGAATGGGTAATTAATGGTGATCCTCAAGCCTTCTCCTCTATCGTCTATTACAAAGGCGGATACTTGACTTTTCTATAATCAAGCAGCTATCACTATGGATCACATTTGGTTTGTGAAGAATCGGCTAGTGCATGATCATATTCAATTCAAGCCAACCTCACTCAGTCCTTACAGCATATTTTCAACTTAGTGAAGGAACATAAAGTAGCTTGGAATGATGCTACCTCCATTTCCATCTGGTCTCCTTCTCTCCTAGGTAATTTCAAGGCTAATTTTGATGTTGCGGTCAAGAGTTATTTCTTAGTTGCAACTATGGTTCTTAATGACTATAATGATAAAATTATCCATACTGCTACCAAACGTCTCTCTACTACTGATGCCACTATTGGTGAAGTTCATGCTGTGCTATTAGCATCTCAAATTGCCTCTAATCTTGGTATTTATTCCTTAATTTTGGAAGGTGACGCTATCAATATTGTTCTTGCCATTCAACACCCAGATCTTTTTGAAGACTGAAATTACTGTTAACTTGTTGTCCTTATATAACTAGAAGGCTTGCAAAGTTTCTAGGAGTGCAAATTATCGTGCACACTGTTTAGCTTGATGGGCCGCTTCTAACCTAGTGTTTGGAAGCATTCCTGATTGGTCTGACAATCTCTCTTCCATTCGGATCAAGAGTGGGAAATAACCCCTTATAACCTTTCCCCTATTAGCTTAGAAAAAAAAAAAAAATGACATGCACATTTTTGTGTTGGTGCATAGGTTGTTATGAACATAGGGGGTGCGTCGAAGGCAATGGCATAGCATCACTTCGACATTACCCAAAAAAAAAAAAAAAAAAAACCTGCCATTTTGGGAATTTTCTTTTATTTTTATTTTTTATTTTGAATAAATGACATCAAATTATCATCGGTTATTTTTACAAACGAGGATAACCTTAGTAAGTTCTCGTCGTTAAAGATTATTTTATCTAGTTTAAATTTAAATGACAATAAAATTAAAGTAAACTGACATTGTTTATTGCTTAAACAACGATAAAAGACATAATTTTATGGTCGTTTTTATGTAAACGGAGAGAATGACATTTAAATGACAAAATTCTCGTCATTTAGTTATGAAACAACAAGAACAAAAAATGTTCTAGTCGTGTACATAGAAACCACAAGAATGGGATATACGAAAAATACATTCCCATCATCAAACACCAAGGAGAATTCCTCGTCTTGAAATTAGCATTTATTCATGACCAAATATTTCGGAATCACAAATATTATGAACAATTTATACAAAATAATACGTGTATACAGAATAAACAAATATAAACATTGTTTGCTTCAATATAAATCATGTAACACTTTCTTTTTATTTCTCAAATATGCATATTTTCTGTATTAAAAGTGAGCATTATCATAACTGCATGCATTTCTCTTGAAGAGATGACCCAAAGGCCTGAAAAGTGAACACCTGCGGCAAAAGACAGAGAGCTGCCCATTTCTTTTGTAAAGAAGAAAGTCAACAAATTCTGAAATTATGCATGTCTTGATGCCATGGCAGAAAACTAATTGAGAAATAGACAAAAGTCAGCCACCGGGGGGGGGTGGTGGTGCCGGGGATTTTTTTTTTTTTAATTAGTGCTTTATTGTTATATCCTCCGATTAGGAGAGTTGATTCTCTACATAGTTGAGTTAAATATGTCTCGAAAATACCTAGTACAATATATCAGGTGGATCCTTAAAGCCTTAGTGGTTTTCTATTAATTTTTCCTTCGTAGCTCTATTTTACTTCATTTAGTTTTGTTAATTAAATCACTCAATTGTCCTACTTCTTAGCGAAAAGCAAAAACCAAATCATTTTATTCTTCTTTGTACGATAATAGAAATCTTATTTTAATGTCTACCATTCACTGTGAATTGACCTCAGTTCTACAAAAATTTTATTACTTGCGATAGTTTGAACATGAATTTTGCAATCTTTTTTAACACACCAATAAACACCTCCACCGACAACAAAAAGAAAAAAACAAGAAGAAAAGATGGGCTGCAATTTCACAGCTTTTCAATGGAAACATTAGAAAAAAGCAAAAAGCACGAGCACCCACCATCACACACATTTTCCCAACGTCTGTACGAGCACTCACGTCTTGTGGCTTGAATGTGCCTCTTACGCGGAAAGCACCAGCACAATAAGTTAATAACAGTAGAGATAGGACTGACAATTTGCCCAACCGTGTTCACAACTTTACAGAAAAACTGTTCAAACTCACATCTAGATCTGGTTTTTCAAAGGAAAAAATATTAAAATGATATTTATTACGGGCATGAAAAAACTAATCATAGGCACTAATACTAATTATTAGAATATTTTAATAATTGTTAGAATATATATATATATATATATATATATATTATTGTTAGAATAAGCTTTCAATTTCATGAAGATTCTCAAATATATAGAAGAAAATTATATTTTATGTGTGTAGAGAGACTATATATTACTCTTACTCTCAACCCTAATTTTCATGTAATGACCTAATGAAGCATCATTAATGGGTAAATTTCACTTATATATATAGAGTGAGAGTAAATAGTTTACTCATGTGTCCACAAAAATTGGCCCATCCTATTATGGGTCAAAAATAAACAAATGACTATGCGAGTCCACAAAAAAGGAATAAATACAACAAAAATTTCTCTTAAATTAAAAATTAAAAAAAAACAAAAGAAGAAAACATGAAAAACAAAAAAACACTGAAAGATCCCGTAGCAGCCGTGGGTGGTTGTGGGTTAGTTGTGGCTCATGTTGCAGATAGTCAAATCGTTTTTTTTTTTAGCAGTATTTTGAGAATTTTTATATTTTCTATTAGGATTTAACAAAAAATTCTAACGGAAGTGATACCATTGTAAAGTTTTTAAACCTGATTACCCGACATTGAAAATACGTTTAACTTTAAAGTGATTACAAAAGCGCTAAAACATCTAAAAATTAAGTGAAGTTTCCTGTATTATATAACTAATTTCTATAACTAAAAAGAGGATCCACATATAAGTACAATAAGTTTTTTGCATCTCAACACAAATTCACACATTTATTTGATCATAAAGAAAAATGCTAGACTTAATACTTTTTTACATTTTCTTTATACGTTTCAGAATGTGATTGGGGTATGTTAAATTTTCTTTTAACGGTTAGCATGACTTCAATCCCCTACTAAGCTATCTAGAGGCTGACAGAGAGGGGGATCGTTACTCAACCAAACAAAACAAAACAAAACACAGACAACTCCGGGTGCAGTAAGATACGCATGATACTTTGCATTTGAGTGTCACAGTCCTTAGCTAGTAGTGCTGATGAGTGTACGTAGGTTAACAGTGATCACGTGCCCTTTCTCTACCAGAGTCGCACCGACGGCAAAACCTTATGATTATCATGAACTTTACCTTTTTGGAGTGCTGGTTTTGGCTTACGCTTACCCATTGTTGTTGGCAAAACCCTGAAAAGCTGAAACAAACCTCTTGTCCATATATTGCTACAAGCCCTGGCCTTCAAAAAGCTTAGCCATTTCAACATCATGACTTATCATAAACTTCCTAACGTTTTTATTCTAAGACTCAAACTAAATGGCCATTATGTTGCATATTCAGGGCCGGCTCAATGTTTTCTGGGGTCTTAGGCGTAACTTTTAAATGAGGCCTTACTTTTTTTAATATTTATATATTAATCAAATAATATTTATTTTAATATTATTATAATATTTAGAGTTCTCATTTTTATTAATCCTTACAAAAATAAACACAATAATAAAAAAATTATTTTTTTAAATAAATCCTTACCTCTTTGATACACCTGTTTCAAACAAAACCCACCAAAAAAATTGACAAAAACTCATACAAAACCCACAAGAAAAATCAAGTACAGAAATAAACATTACAAAAAAAAAAAAAAAAAAAAATTATGAATCCTTACCTCATTGATACACATGTTTCTCTCTCTCACCTAGCCTCTCTCTCTCTCTCTTGCTTCATCTCTCTTCATCACGTTCTGTTTTGAGTGAAACTAAGGAAAGAGAAAAAAAAAATAAGATAAGAAGGGAGATTGTGGGCAGTGGAGAAGAAAAAAGAGAAAGAAAAAGAAAGGAAAGAAAGTGGGTGGTTAGGTAGGGTTAAAATGATTTTTCAAAATCAAATAATTTCGGATGCATAAGTATATAGACTCTTTTTAAATATAAGAATATTTACTTTTCTGGGTTAATTGGTCTTATTTTACCATGGGCTTATTATATTGGGGCCTTATTAAATTGAAGCATTTTTTAAATTACTTACTTATCATGATTAGAGGCCTTAAGTTTTTATGAAGGAAAAAAATTTAGGCCTAATTAAAAAAAAAAATTATTATTAAAAAAATTTTTTGGGCAAAAAAATAATTTTTTTTTTTTGGGCCTTATTAATCCGGGGGCCCTAGGCGTGCGCCTCACTCACCTAGTAGTCCAGCCAGCCTTGATTCATGCATATATTCATTATCTTTGTTATTAAACTCCTCCATTATTTCAAGTTTTTTTATTATGAAGACTGAACACTCACTTGTTGATGAAGAGGAAGAGGGGCGTATACTTTTTTTTTGGTAATTACCTTTTTTCTCATAAATTATAACGCATTGTCATTTTGCCTCAATGAATTGACAACCTTATTACTCGACTCTATCAAACTAACATTTTGTGCCCAAAACCCCAATTCCGTCAGTCAAAGGCGTTAACTCAGATGATCAACCTGTTACGTGTGCCCCACATGCCATCTTGAAATTTTCTATCCCACATTTTTTTTCATCAACTGCAACGCATTGTCATTTCAAGATGGCATGTGGGGCGCACGTGACAGGTTGACTATCTAAGTTAACGCCTTTGACTAACAGAATTGTGGTTTTGGGCACAGAATGGTAGTCTGATAAGTTGGGTAGTAGGGTTGTCAGTTCATGAAAAAAAAAAGTGACAATACGTTATAGTTGATGTGGGAAAAGGCAATTATCCTATTTTTATTTTTATTTATTTTTATTATTATTATTATTATTTTTTATGCGGATGGAGATGGGGGATTAAAGGGGTGAAAGCTGGTGTTTTTACTATTTTTCTTAAGTTGTTCGTTGAGATGTCAACCTCTTGGTGACGGGCATAATTAAAATGACGAGTTTAATTTATGCCACATTAATCCCATAGGCCATAGAAGTTATATATTCTCTAATACAAAAGGTAATACGTAGAATAATGTAAATATGGTAATCAAATCAAGATTTGATTATAAATTTATAATAATACATGAAAGGTAAATGACTTAATAAGAACAAAACAAAAGATATAAATCGGAAAGAAAACAAACAATATTGTGACAAACAACTGGTAGGATAAGGATGATCCTCTGGTTGCTGTTATTCATCATGCAGTACTGTAGGTAGTTGAAAACAGTTGATAGGTTCTAACTGACGACAAGCTGGACTCCGTAATTAACTAACCAAAGCTTACTGTGAGTTGGTGCTTAGTATGGCAGTTGCATGCTCCTGCACCAGTTTCCAAGCCATGATCACGTGCCGTTCCTCTACCAGAGTCGCGCCGACGGCGAACCGTATGGCGTAGACATTCCCAACCACGGCATGAGTCATGAAAACGCGGCCTGACATGTTAATGGACTCCAATAACTTCTCGTTCACCTCATTTGAACTTCCTTCTTCTTTTTCTACTACGACCTTATAATGTCCATTCTCAGCGTTACCATTTTGGTGTGATTGCTTCGGCTTTCGCATACCCATTGCTTTTGGCAAAACCCTAAAGCAAACCATAGCAAAATTTCTAGGGACCACAATTTCAAACCTCTTGTCCATTGCTACAAGCCCTTCAAAAAGCTTGGCCATTTCAACATGACTTCTCATGAACTTCCTAAGGTTAGCCACGCCATAGCTTCTAAGCACAAACCAAAGCTTCAAGGCTCGGAATCTCCGGCTTAGGGTTATCTGCCAGTCTTTGTAATCCACCACTTGCCTTGACTCGGTGGCTTTATTCCTCAAAAACTCGGGGTTCGTCGAGAGTGATTTTATCAAGGCACTCGGATCTTTCACCCAAAGGCAGCAGCAATCTAAAGTGGTTAAGAACCATTTATGAGCATTGAGACTAAATGAGTTGGCACCCTCAACGCCGTCCAGGAAATGCCGGAACTCAGGACAAATGCATGCACTTCCGGCATAAGCAGCATCGACGTGCACCCACATGCCGTAATCTTTTGCCACTTGGCATAACGACCCCAGTGGATCAACGGCAGATGTTGAAGTAGTCCCCACAGTGGCGCATAGAAACAATGGGACTAAACCTGCTTCTATGTCTTTGCGAATTTGGGATTGTAGCGAGTCTGGCGACAGCGCAAATGATGTCGACTTTGTGGTCCTGACAGCTCTGAAATTTTTCGGGTGGATTCCGGCTATTTTTGCTGCCTTTTGGAGTGCGCTATGGGTTTGGTCGGACCCATAAACCACCAACTTTTTAATGTTGTCTGTCCCGATTTTGCTTAGCATTTGATCCCTTGCAGCGGCGAGTGTGCACAAAATGGCCTCACAAGTGGTCCCTTGTAGCACACCCCCGCCATTGCCGGAGAAAAGGAAGGATTTGGGCAGCATGAGCATCTCTCCAAGCCAATCCACGACTATTGTCTCAAGCTCAGTGGCGGCTGGAGATGCAATCCAGTTGAATCCGACCACATTGAATCCGGCACTAAGCATCTCTCCTAGAAACCCTGCTGTGCTACTTGTGCATTGGAAGTAAGCGAAGAAGTTAGGGCTTTGCCAATGTGTTAAACCAGGAATTATATGCTTCTGCACGTCTTGCAGAATGGTTTCGATGGGCTCTGGATTATATGGGGTGGACTCCGGCAAGCGTTGCCGGAGATATCCTGGTGCCACTTGGCTTCGAACTGGGTATTTCTCAACATCCAGAAAATAATCGGCTAAGAAGTCGATCATCATGTGGCCTTGCCGCCTGAACTCCTCAGGGTCGAGTGGGTTGTTGTTAAAGATGGAAGAGTGGTTGATTTCATGGCCGTCAAAATTGAGGGTAGCCATTGTTGGTAACTAGAGAAAATTAAAGAAATGGTTGAGTTGGTTGGTTTCTTTGGTTTTCTCAAGGAAGAGTTGATGAGTGGGAAAGAAGCGGATGAAGAGTTTATATATAGAGACGTCCAAAGCCCCTTCAGAATGAAATTGAGTTATTTAAGGGTTAACAACTTTTTTGGTATTTGGGTTTTGAGGTTTTTATAATTTTCTCTCCTAAGTTTTAAAATATGACTAATCTAGTACCTTAGATTTTGGAAAAGTTCGAGTCACCATTTCTAATTTGAAAAATTCTATGAGGACGACCGAACTACCCCCAATTTGACCTTAGGGGTGGCTCCAAGGGCCAAAAAGTGGGTGGCCGAAACCACTCCTTTTTGGCCCTTAGGCCACCCCCAGACTGACCTTGGGGGGTGGATAAGCCACCCCTAACTAAGATCAAACTGAGGGTGGCTGGCCACCCCCATAGAATTTTTCAAATTAGAGGTGGTGATTCGGTCTTTTCTAAAATTTGAGGTACTAGATTAGTCATATTTTAAAACCTAGGGAGAAAATTAAAATATCTCAAAACTCAGGTACCAAAAAAGTTATTAATCCTTTAATTTTTTTATCGACATATATTTCTTCAAAACCAGTCTCAAGAAAATATTCTTCAATTCATTTAAAATAGTGTCAGGTGTCTAAAAACATTTAAAAGGCACATTAAATTCTTAACGTCCTTAATAGTAATTTACCAATTTAGAGTAAATTTAATGTAATTTTTAAATATTTATATACACTCAACATTATTTTAAATAGATTGAAAAATACTCTTTCAATTTGGAGGAAATTTTGTCATTTATTCGAATCACCATTTCTTTCTCATTACATGTTGCCAACAATAATATCTTTTGCTTTAACGGCGTATCGTTCCTTTTTAATATATTCTAGATCCACGTGAAGCAAAAGTCGGCGGTCTAGACCATTAGATCATGACATTTTGGCAAGGTCGCTTGATTGGAGACCTAGCCTTGTGAGAAATTAAAGGCATGAGTTAAATGAGTTTAGCAACCTTTCTTTGTCCAACTAGTTGCTCCTATCTTTGATGCCAAGATCTTCTAGGAGACGCTGCTACCTATAGCTGACATAAAGGTTTGTTTAAACATTATTTGGTTAATTATTGAGATAATTGGATTCAGTATCGACTGATTTTTAATAAAAGAATATATTTTCTTTGTCCTTATTCCTTGTGTGTTCAAGAATCCAAGAGATAGGCATGTTCTCTTTTCTTAGTTTTCTATCCCCCTTTTATTACATTAATTACCTGCCAAATTAACGAGAGAACCTAGATCGACTCTATTTACGTACTACATGTTCCGAAAGCCATATGTTAGACTTTTAAGGAGGACCAGGCACCGCAGACATGCGGTAGTTTTGTCAACCGGCCAGGATGTCTTTTAACCCTTAGAAGAAAATTACCATGAATTAAAATAAAATAAAATAAAACTACCGTGAATTAAAATAAACTACAGGTAAGTTTGTTTGGTTTTTTTCTTCTCTCTTTTGGCCGTGAACTCCCATTCAAAACAAATAATTCTCTTCTTCTTTTTGGGACCAAAACGACTCCAAGCCATTAGACAAATAATTCTTTTCTTCTTCCGAATCTGTTTCCCAAACGACTACAAATAATTCTGTTTTGGCCGTGAACTCCCATTCAAAATAAATAATTCATAACGCGATCTGACTCAACGTATTAGACTAGAAGTCTGTCATATGGAAGGTCAGAAATTAAATCTTTGAGGGGACCAGAGGATAAAAGTAATATTTTTATAAGTCATTTTAAAAAAGTTTGGGAGATCTTCGGCAACCTGGAGAGAGATGGAAATTGCGTATTAAGGGACGAAAGGATGGAGATATATAGTAGTGGCCGAGCAATGCTAGAGCATTTACTCCGGTCCTTCTCTATCATTCCTTTTTTAAAATTAGCCATTAAATTATCTTTACTACTAATGGCGGAGAAGGAAGGAGGGACCGACTTATGAACAATGTTGAAAAAGAACAGTAATTAACAGGTGTTTTTTAAGCCGTAAAACACAAGGCTGGCAGAGAAGGGGAGGCTATATATCTAGATCCACCGCTAAAAGGAAAAGGATGTTTGGATTAGTCCACCTCCCACCACACATCTTGCACCGGCTTCTTTACCTGCTCCTGTCCTTATCAACAACATCGTACTACACTCGTACACTTTAGTCCCCACACATGTGGGAAGATGACCATGAGCATGATTTTATTTTTTTTATCTTACGATGATTCATTCATTTGTTTCCATCAAAGGAAAATGATTATTCTATCCTAAATTTTTATAATCCTAAATTTTAGAGCTGTAAATAAATTAATCTGTTCGACAATCCGCTCGGTTTAACTTGATCCATACTTAAGCTCGATACTGTACAAGTTTACTCATTACAGTAGAAACCCCCTCGATTAGTAAATGATACATACTCGACTCCCTCGAAAAAACTCGATAGCAACTCACGAGCTTAGCTCGTTTAAAGCTTAACCAACTTGTTAATTCATTCACACACACTATTAACATATACTAACTAATAGAGCAATATCTAAACAGAATAGCCAAACTATATATATATATATATATATATATATATATATATATATATATATATATTTGTTTTTCAAGTATAACTATATACTATACTTGTACTATATATAGTTACTATATTAATAAATTGCTCACATTATGCATATACTACAGTTTCTATTATCTAGTTATATATAATAATATTATATTGTTTTTTTTTTTTACATATCTATACAAGAAAAGAGGGAGAGAGATTCGAACTAGTATAATATATTGTTAATTTGCTACTGATAGACTATAGTTATATGGTATATTGTATAATATGTCTTGTATAGTTATGTATTATATATTTATACTATACAAAATGTCAAAAGGTTGTTTTGAAATTCGAGCTTGAACTTTGCTCGGAATCCTAATAATAATCACTATTATTATTAGGTTTATGAAATTAAACTTCTTTCTCTCACTTAAGAAAAAAAAAAAATTAATAACATAGAATTTTCTATTAGAATTTTTGTCCAAGTTAGGATTTATAGCTTACATAAAGGTTTGTTTGAACATCATTTCGTTAATTATTGAGATAATTGGATTCGGTATCGACTGATTTTTAAGAAAAGAATATATTTTATTTGTCCTTATTCCTTGTATTGTGTGTTCAAGGATCCAAGAGAGAGACATGTTCTCTTTTCTATTCCTTTCATTACATTACCTGCCAAACGAGAGAAACTAGACTCTATGTACTATATGTTTGAAAAGCCGTATGTTAGAGTTTTAACTCTAGTATAGTGTCCCACATGGGCAACACAAAGAACAACATCTCTCCAGCAAGATGAACCTGGCATGCATTTGCGAAGCAACTTACAAAACAACAATACAAAACTCCTCCCAATCTTCTAAGAGAAACCAAGAGAATTGCAACAAATTAAAGACTATACAACTCAACTATTACAACCAAACACATTGAACAAAACTGAACTCTACATTTTACACAAAAGAATATCAAAAACTAGGGTTGGCAAAATAGGTACATAGCAAATAAATAAGTACTCATTTATCCTATGCATGTAACTATTCTTTATAATGTCTAGAAGAACCTTATTATAAAAATACATGCATAAGATAAATGGGTCGTAAACGGGCTATGTCAGGTATCTATTTTGCCAGCCCTACAAAAACATCAAAAGCCAGCTAAAAGCAACAAGCTAGATAAATTGTTACGATCTTAAGTATGCCACATGGTTTAAGTATAATCTTAACCATGCGTATGTAAGTTCTTGGAACATACTCCAATTGCAAGCAAGTTTTCAAGGGTAAATTATATCCAATGTTGTATCATTTGGTATTAGTAGTTGAGTAACAGAAGGAATGGCCTATAAGTTGGTGGATTATATATAATGTTTTGGTACTATGTATGGTCATAGTATTAACTAGGCTATTAAATACTGAAAGGTGAGTGGAGCTCAGAGGCCACCCTACCTCTAAGGGTGGATCGCAGCCCATGGTCCGCCATAAAGGAGCTAAATATAGCTATTATGAGCCAGCTTATCCCTCCAACAAATACTTCAATCTAAATAGCTATTATAGCTATTATGGTTGTGTCGTGGCCACAACCATATCCAGCAAACATTTGAGGTTGTAGATGATTGAAGATGAAGAATTAATCCCAACATATGGGTGGACGTAGATTGAACAGCTTCATACAACTCAACTATTACAACCAAACACATTGAACAAAACTGAACTCTACATTTTACACAAAAGAATATCAAAAACTAGGGTTGGCAAAATAGGTACATGGCAAATAAATAAGTACTCATTTATCCTATGCATGTAACTATTCTTTATAATGTCTAGAAGAACCTTATTATAAAAATACATGCATAAGATAAATGGGTCGTAAACGGGCTATGTCAGGTACCTATTTTGCCAGCCCTACAAAAACATCAAAAGCCAGCTAAAAGCAACAAGCTAGATAAATTGTTACGATCTTAAGTATGCCACATGGTTTAAGTATAATCTTAACCATGCGTATGTAAGTTCTTGGAACATACTCCAATTGCAAGCAAGTTTTCAAGGGTAAATTATATCCAATGTTGTATCATTTGGTATTAGTAGTTGAGTAACAGAAGGAATGGCCTATAAGTTGGTGGATTATATATAATGTTTTGGTACTATGTATGGTCATAGTATTAACTAGGCTATTAAATACTGAAAGGTGAGTGGAGCTCAGAGGCCACCCTACCTCTAAGGGTGGATCGCAGCCCATGGTCCGCCATAAAGGAGCTAAATATAGCTATTATGAGCCAGCTTATCCCTCCAACAAATACTTCAATCTAAATAGCTATTATAGCTATTATGGTTGTGTCGTGGCCACAACCATATCCAGCAAACATTTGAGGTTGTAGATGATTGAAGATGAAGAATTAATCCCAACATATGGGTGGACGTAGATTGAACAGCTTCATACAACTCAACTATTACAACCAAACACATTGAACAAAACTGAACTCTACATTTTACACAAAAGAATATCAAAAACTAGGGTTGGCAAAATAGGTACATGGCAAATAAATAAGTACTCATTTATCCTATGCATGTAACTATTCTTTATAATGTCTAGAAGAACCTTATTATAAAAATACATGCATAAGATAAATGGGTCGTAAACGGGCTATGTCAGGTACCTATTTTGCCAGCCCTACAAAAACATCAAAAGCCAGCTAAAAGCAACAAGCTAGATAAATTGTTACGATCTTAAGTATGCCACATGGTTTAAGTATAATCTTAACCATGCGTATGTAAGTTCTTGGAACATACTCCAATTGCAAGCAAGTTTTCAAGGGTAAATTATATCCAATGTTGTATCATTTGGTATTAGTAGTTGAGTAACAGAAGGAATGGCCTATAAGTTGGTGGATTATATATAATGTTTTGGTACTATGTATGGTCATAGTATTAATTAGGCTATTAAATACTGAAAGGTGAGTGGAGCTCAGAGGCCACCCTACCTCTAAGGGTGGATCGCAGCCCATGGTCCGCCATAAAGGAGCTAAATATAGCTATTATGAGCCAGCTTATCCCTCCAACAAATACTTCAATCTAAATAGCTATTATAGCTATTATGGTTGTGTCGTGGCCACAACCATATCCAGCAAACATTTGAGGTTGTAGATGATTGAAGATGAAGAATTAATCCCAACATATGGGTGGACGTAGATTGAACAGCTTCATACAACTCAACTATTACAACCAAACACATTGAACAAAACTGAACTCTACATTTTACACAAAAGAATATCAAAAACTAGGGTTGGCAAAATAGGTACATGGCAAATAAATAAGTACTCATTTATCCTATGCATGTAACTATTCTTTATAATGTCTAGAAGAACCTTATTATAAAAATACATGCATAAGATAAATGGGTCGTAAACGGGCTATGTCAGGTACCTATTTTGCCAGCCCTACAAAAACATCAAAAGCCAGCTAAAAGCAACAAGCTAGATAAATTGTTACGATCTTAAGTATGCCACATGGTTTAAGTATAATCTTAACCATGCGTATGTAAGTTCTTGGAACATACTCCAATTGCAAGCAAGTTTTCAAGGGTAAATTATATCCAATGTTGTATCATTTGGTATTAGTAGTTGAGTAACAGAAGGAATGGCCTATAAGTTGGTGGATTATATATAATGTTTTGGTACTATGTATGGTCATAGTATTAATTAGGCTATTAAATACTGAAAGGTGAGTGGAGCTCAGAGGCCACCCTACCTCTAAGGGTGGATCGCAGCCTATGGTCCGCCATAAAGGAGCTAAATATAGCTATTATGAGCCAGCTTATCCCTCCAACAAATACTTCAATCTAAATAGCTATTATAGCTATTATGGTTGTGTCGTGGCCACAACCATATCCAGCAAACATTTGAGGTTGTAGATGATTGAAGATGAAGAATTAATCCCAACATATGGGTGGACGTAGATTGAACAGCTTCATACAACTCAACTATTACAACCAAACACATTGAACAAAACTGAACTCTACATTTTACACAAAAGAATATCAAAAACTAGGGTTGGCAAAATAGGTAC
Organism: Corylus avellana; assembly: GCF_965113065.1. NCBI lineage: Eukaryota > Viridiplantae > Streptophyta > Magnoliopsida > Fagales > Betulaceae > Corylus > Corylus avellana. Next base: position 23,261,544 of record NC_142490.1, on the reverse strand, counting down.
ATGGCAAATAAATAAGTACTCATTTATCCTATGCATGTAACTATTCTTTATAATGTCTAGAAGAACCTTATTATAAAAATACATGCATAAGATAAATGGGTCGTAAACGGGCTATGTCAGGTACCTATTTTGCCAGCCCTACAAAAACATCAAAAGCCAGCTAAAAGCAACAAGCTAGATAAATTGTTACGATCTTAAGTATGCCACATGGTTTAAGTATAATCTTAACCATGCGTATGTAAGTTCTTGGAACATACTCCAATTGCAAGCAAGTTTTCAAGGGTAAATTATATCCAATGTTGTATCATTTGGTATTAGTAGTTGAGTAACAGAAGGAATGGCCTATAAGTTGGTGGATTATATATAATGTTTTGGTACTATGTATGGTCATAGTATTAATTAGGCTATTAAATACTGAAAGGTGAGTGGAGCTCAGAGGCCACCCTACCTCTAAGGGTGGATTGCAGCCCATGGTCCGCCATAAAGGAGCTAAATATAGCTATTATGAGCCAGCTTATCCCTCCAACAAATACTTCAATCTAAATAGCTATTATAGCTATTATGGTTGTGTCGTGGCCACAACCATATCCAGCAAACATTTGAGGTTGTAGATGATTGAAGATGAAGAATTAATCCCAACATATGGGTGGACGTAGATTGAACAGCTTCATTTATAGTTTTGCATGGATGATATTAATCATCAGCAAAAGATATTTTGCTTATAGGTCTCTTTCTTTCGAGCCTCTCTATGACTTTCTCTTTTATATACATCTCTTTCTTACTTTCTTGGTGCACTTGCTACCAGACCTTTCTCCATTCTCAACAACACGCACTTGAAGATAGCTAGCTACCTATAAGGCTATAACGCACTTGAAAAGGTTACAGGGGAGGAGGGCTATAACCCACAATACCCCCACAAAAATGTCCTCCTTACCACTCATCTATACACCTAATTCTTTCTCCAATCCTATTAGTCCTTTTCTCTTACAAGAATAGACCCGAAAGTGACTTACACCACAAAAAAAAAATATATGTTTAGTGATATGGTTATTCGGGGTATTTTCGGCCAAAAAAATGTCCATATTGATTTCACAACGCTTGATTAGGGGTATTTGGGACACGTCGGTTTTTATGGCGACTAGAATTTAAGTTTGAGACTTTTTTTACTAAAAAGCGCCTTGAAAATGGAACGTTTGGAACAAAGCGCTCCATTTTTTAAAAGGGAGCACTTAGTGGTGAAAAATGCCCCCTTTTAAAAAAGGGGGAGCTTTTAAAATGTGACGTTTCCTAGGTAAGCGCCCCATTTTTAGAATGAGGGCGCTTCCTAAGCAAGCAAGCGCTTGCGTGTAAAGCACCCCTATTTCTATATGAGAGCGGTGTGAAAGCGACCCATTTTTTAAAATGGGGCATTTCCTAGGCAAGCGCCCCTTTTTAGAATGAGGGCGCTTTTTAGACAAGTGCGCGCTTGCGTGTAAAGCGCCCCTATTTCAATATGGGAGTGCTTCCACACCGCAAAGCGCCTCCAATAATTAATATATGGAGAAAATGTTTTCCCCATGCAATCCATATATATTTTTAATTTTCTCCTCATATAGTGATATACAATATGCAATACAATATTGTATTGCGTATTTTCTCCATAAATATTGGATTAATTTATAAATATTTTCTCTATTTATCAATCTCAAACAATCTTATACATATCTCACAATACATATCTAATCCATATATACAATCTCATATCTCATAAGACATCTAAATCCAAAATGATGATATCATAAACACAAAGTGTACCACATCTTAAAGAGTTAATAAAAATTGTACCATACATATGAAATAAAATATCCAAAAATATATCATAAACACAAAGTGTGCCACCTCTTAAAAGAGTTTACAAAAATTGTATATTGCATATGAAATAAAATATATCAATGGGTTCGCTTAGCATTTGGCGTCAAATACATACCCAACCTAATAGGTCAAGTATACGTACATCACTTAACGATTACCTGCAAATGATAAAACCAAAAAAAAAGTATTAAATTACAAACCAATATCTAACCATTTTGAAAGTGCAAACCTATATATAACTAGATTATATTACAAGTGACTAAGATATGAAGATTTACACATACTTTGTGATGATCCACGATGGTCGCCTTCTGCATCAGCTGCATGCTCATCTTCATTTGTTAATCCATTCTCACCTATATATAAATAGATGCAAATGTATATCATGCAATCATATATATGTTCTTAAGTCAACTACAATGTGGAAGTAACATTTTTAATCATGAAAATGTAAATATAACTAATAAAATGTAATTAAGGTTAATTAATTACTTGGTTGACTAGCAACTGATGATCTTGCTCTCATAATACCGGGACACTCGGTGTCATGTGGAGTACACATGTTTATGCTGCTCGTTCCTTGGCTTGCAAAATAATTTTCCATAAATTTATGGGCGTCGACATAGGTAGATGTTAACACGGCAATCTGTTCGTTTTGTTTGGAAATCTGTTGGTCTTGTTCATTTATACGCTCAAGTAGTGTAGTGACTTGTGCAGCTGAGGCCAATGACTTATTTGCATGTGTGTTGCCTTTGACTGGTAGATGCCTAGGTCCTATTCCTCATAAACGGCCAATGTATTCTGCCTTCTTCATGACCTTGGCATAAGTGTCGTCAAGTGCCCAATTTATTGATCCCTGTGTCAAGCTTGAGCTTACTGTAGTGTCCTATGAACTCAGAACCCTCATCTTCTCCTATATTTATATAGAATATAGAAAAGTGTTACGCACCAATTAATCAACTCATAAAGACTTACCATATTATAGTGTCTTTGAAAAAATAAACACATGCATACACAAATTAAATCTACAAGTTAATCATATACAACTTTTTCCTCAATGTCTGCATTGAGGAAACTGCCATCATTTCTCGTGTGGGTTACATCGTAAACGACTGCCCTCATAGGTGTTTTCCCTTTTTTCCTTTTAAAAAAAAAAAAAAAAAACATAAAATTTGTTAGTGTTGTTGATATATATGCTAATACAATTATATATATTGAAAATAACATACAATCTCGTGTTCAATATAGGCAAAGCTCCTCAAGCCAGCCGAGTGTGGCATATTGTACTTGTCTCATATTTCCTTGTTTTTTTTAGCCATATCCTACATAAATTACATTATGATTATGTTAGTCTTCATACAATTGCATCAATATGGTAAGTGACTCAAACATGACATACCTTATTCTTCTGAGTCATCCATATGCTGACGACGCTTTCCAATTCTGCTGGGTTGACTTGTCCAAAGTGTTGCGTCGACTGTAGAACGCTTTCCTTCGTATCGTCGTCTTTGAGTTTAAGAGATTTCTTTACCACTTGCTTGTAATTTTTCAACTTTTTTCCGAAGTCCATGAATGCACACCATTTAATATCATCTATTTGTAGATGGGGTAAGACATAAATTTCATCTACAACAGGTAGAAACATACACAAAGTAAATAAAAAAACAATACAAAATAACAATAAATTACATCAAACACATACCATGAACATGTTCCAGATTTCTTCATTTCTGTCATTTGGAACCTGCTTCCAAGTAGGTGGTGCACCTATGCTCATAATACCATCGTTACAGACATAATATCCAGTGCACCTATGTAAGTTCTGACTGTTAACACCTACGGGTTGACCCACACTATTGAATTCAATAACAATCATTTCCCCCTTTGGGATACTCCACATATTAAGCGGAACCACTTAGAATCCAAACATGAAATTTTCCTTCTTCATCTGTATTTGTGTAACACATGAATCACGTATAAGGTTATATATAATGTATATAGCATATGAACAGCATCATTAGGAGATTTTATAGCATAAATAAATACGAAACATATACATACCTACTGTTCGGACCTCATTATGGGCTAACAAAGGATCATCCGACTCCTGTGTGTCATCTGTATCATGATCTTGCCCATTCGGCTCCTGTGTGGCATTGCACTCGTGATCCCACCCATGTGTGGAGTGAGGCCTATTCTCATCATCACCATTGAACGGATTGAATTTTGGATCGATTAACCTTTCCATGTTATTATATACATGTTGATCACTAACCCATTCACCATCATCATGAACCTGATCCTAAGGTGGTATAGGTCGGTATAATCCGGCCTGCAGGCCCTGTGTATCATCGTCGGCATACGAAGCCGATTGTTGTGATGGCGGTATTATTACTGAATTTGATCTCGTACTGGTAATTTTGACCATGCTTTTTTTTCTTGACTTATTTTTCACCTACAAGATAAACAAGGAAGGTGATATCACATTCAAATATTTAAAATAAATATATATACAATTATTGTAATTATAAACAATTATAATAATTTAAAAAAAAAACGCATACCCATGTCGTTTGGAGGTAGGTCATTTGAAGGGTATGGCTAGGTTGGTTGGAGGTAGGTCATTTCGGCAACATTTAACGACAACGTTCAGATCATGAATAATGTTCAGGTTTAGTGGCTCACTCTCATGGTAGTTGGCACATGAATCATCATTGCGTTTGCCCTCACCAATGTTGTACACGTTTCGAGGTTTATTCCTTACAATGCAAGACCAATCTGGATGTTTTTCATCAGCGACGTAAAATACTTGTCACAATTGTGAAGATAACATACACAGTTCATCAGTAATTTGCTCTCCCGCGTGTATCAGGATTTTAAAATTCACAAGCGTGAACCTATATTGGTCCTCCTTATAGCCCCTATCCCTTCTTATGTTTGCCCAATCACACTTAAACAACACATATCTAGTGGTGTCATAGTACTCTACCTCGATTATTCTAGTCAACTTCCCATAATATATATAGCCATCAATGGTACATGTCACTATTTTGAGTCTTTATACCTTCATCATGGGCCAAAGTGCGAAACAATGAACCATTAACTACATAGCAGTTATATTATAGAGCATTTTGAATAGGCCCTTTAGAATGGTATACAAACTTCACTCTCAGTTCAATGCAACATGTCGCATCCATTCGATTACCCTACGATTTAGTATTAATAATAAAAATATTTAATATGTCATTGAAACTTTTAAGTTAAGTTATTATTTGGAATACATGTCTTGCATTTTACATAGTCACAATACTAATCACAAAATTGCTCCTTATGTTATGTGTCTAATTCAATGTCTGTCATTCGCCTCATGTTGCTTCCTTGCCGAAGCGTATCCAAGTGTCTCCTATATGCCCATATATATATATATATATATATATATATATATATATATATATATATATATATATATATATATATATATTAGAAATAAATGTTTTATGATTCACTAATAACGGTAATAAATGAAGTAACATGTACTAAGAATACAACTTACATCTGCAATTGATGGAACTCGTTCGAGTTAAACAAAATATATTGGTGAATCTGTGCCAAAGTGCGGTTATCAAGGTTAACTCGTGCTACCGCCCCTTTAACCTGATCAGGGTTTCTTTGAGGCCTATTGTGTATTGTTGGTACATTATTTAAATACATTGAAACAAATGATACCAGTTCTCTCACTACATAACTTTTTGCAATAAACCCTTTAAGTGCAAATTTATTGCGCACATTATTTTTTAAACCTCCAAGAATCCTACATACATTTAATCACCTTGCTCATGGAAGTAATTCATTATACATATATAGAAAAATATATAATATTATATATTTGAATACCTCTTAGCCAGATACATCCACTGAAGCGCTACCGGTTCACCAAGTCGGCATTTTCGAACTAAATGCACAACAACATAAACAATGCTGGTAAAAAATCTTGGTGGAAATATTTGTTCCAGGTTATACAAAATTATGATGATATCATTCTCGAGCCGGTTTAGATCTGATTCTAACAATGTTTTCGAACATATGCTTCGAAATAATAGCGACAACTCTATTAGAGGCCTGACAACCTTGTCTGTTAAGGATTCGCGTAACGCAATAGGCATAATTTGTTGCATGAGTATGTGGCTGTGATGACTTTTCAAACCCACTATTGTATGTTCCTTAAGTTTGACACATTTGGAGACATTCGATGCATATCCATCCGGCACTCGTACATCTCTAATCACTTTCAAGAAATTAGTTTTTTCCACACTGGACATTGTGTGGCAAGTTGCGGGCAGATATATTTTCCAATTGTTGTCGGTGAATTGATGAATTTTTTCTCTCAACCCCATTTTTTGTAAATCCTCACGGCCTTCTTGGTTTCAATTGTATTCCTTATAATATCAAACAGTGTGCCAAGTATATTGTCCATAACATTTTTTTTCTATATGCATCACATCAAGATTGTGTCGTTACAAATTATCTTTCCAATAGGGCAAAGTAAAGAAAATACTTTTTTTCTTCCACCCAACATCAACATTTGTACAATCTATATCTTGCGTGGTCTTTTGTTTTTTCTCTGTACGTGCGTCATGGTCCCCACATTCAAATAATACGTTTAATTGCCTCAAGATATCCTGGCCATTTGGCACAACAAGTGGACCCTCTAGTTCTTGTGTATTGTCAAAAGCTCTTTTGTTCATTTTTCACTTATGATCCATAGGCAAATATAGCCTATATCCAATATAACAACATTTCTTCCTGTGTATTAACCATTTAGACCGTGTTGAACCCATACAAATTGGAAACGCTTTTTTTTTTTTTTTTTTTTTTTTTTTTTTTTTTTTTTCCCTTTGTACTATATCCTGACAAATCTGCATAGGCCGAAAAGTCATTTATTGTCCACATCAATGCCGATCGTAACACAAAGGACTTCTTCATCGATGCATCAAATGTGCTTACCCCTACATTCTATAATCCCTGTAGTTCTGATATCAGGGGTTGTAAGTATACATCTATTGCCATTCCAGGTGAACTTGGGCCTGAAATAATTAAGGATAAAATAAAATTTGGTTGTTTCATGCACAACCAAGGAGGCAAGTTATACGGAATCACCATGACATGCCAAGTGCTGTGTGCTCTTGGACTGTCATGGTGATTCCACAGGGCAAAATTTGGGCTTCCCTCTGCATCCACACTTCAATAGATATGCACCATTCTGTATGGATACAATTGTTTGCACAGACTTACCAAAAAAAAAAAAAAAAAAAGTTTTAACAAAGAGAGAGAGGAACCATCCTCAACTACTTAACAAAAGCACATAATTTCACAAGAGTAAAAAACATATCTAAAGAGAGTCTGAATGCCAGTTAAGGATGAGATTGCATCAAATTTTACTCATAGTGGTTGCAGATTATTTCTTTCACACTAAGAGATCAAGTCTTCATTACTATCATAAAAGTGAAGTGTCCTATGTGACCCCTCATTGCTGAACATTAAACTGTAAGAATCAAGTCAAAGCTTTTGGAAACCACAATCAACAATTAATGGCAACCACACAAACTTTTGAAATGTTAGAAGAAAAACCCAGTTTTCTTAACCAGAAAAAGGGCAAATTGTAGTAGTAGTGTTATATCAAAAGAATTACAATCAATGTTTGATCTCTAATATGATTTTGTGATTCTGCAATCATAATACTATTAACTTCCATTTCAAAACTTTGGCAACTACAAGATGTCAAGAACACAACATTTTCAAATCACTACGAACATGTGAGATATTTAAGTTATATAAGCCATCATTAAAGGATAAAAGATAAAAGAAGAACAACATAAAATTTGAAATTCTAATTAGGGACATTGACAATTCAAGAAAAACCACAAAATGATGCCAACCAAAAATTAATGAACTTTACAAATAATGCTCAAAGCATTAACCCCAAACCACCCCCCCAAAAAAAAAGAAAAAAAGAAAAAAAAAAAACCATATATTTATGTTTATATCGACATTAACATTATTATTTATATTTAAACACAATTACACAACCCAAAAAACCAGTAATCCAACAAAACAACCCAACACTTTAGAAACGTCTAATCCATCTCTTTTCAATACAATAACGAGAACATATAATCTTCACATAATTAAACACAATTACACAACCCAGAAATCCAACAAAACAGAGATTTAGAATCATCTAATATCATTCGATGAACATTAAGGAACCTTGATATATGACCAGAAAGCACATGCTTTGAGCAGATTGTTTCTATAATAAGTTCAAAGTGTCGGCACTTTCCATACCCCCCAGCTTACCCATAGAGCCTATGCCCACATAATCAAAGGAGGATAATTTGCTAGGGCATAGTAGGGCTTAATGAAAGTATTGTCATCTCATTGAAGAACTAAAAGGGATGTAACAAGAAACATAAGCATAATTCCAGAAGTTCAAACAATAACTCCTAGCAGATCTACATACCATACATTGCTTACAAAACCAACAAGTTTCTGAGCAAGACAGAAATAATCAAGAGAAATAAACGATTTGAACTCCTAGGCATTCTTCAATACTTACCTTGGTTTAGCTAAGGTAGGAAAAATGCTAAATTTAAAAGGGGAAAATAGCAAAGAAAAATAGCATTGAACAAACATACCAACTAAAATGTTGGGGTGCAAAACTTATTAGAATATAGGAAAACTAGATACAACTTTCATTTAATATTAAAACCTTAGGAGGATCAACAGGAAACAACAAATTCCAATAGTAATCAAACAAACTTAGGATTTTTTTATTTATTTATTATTAAAAAAAAAAAAATAGTACTTTACCCATGCACTCAGTGGATCTTGAACCCACAACCACCCCTCATCCTATTCTTATGGGCGAAGAAGTTGCCATTCCGGCTAGGGCTCAATGGCTGCACATATTCAGGAATTAGGGAAAAAAAATAAACATCATTCAGTGTCAAGAGGCCAGATTTGATGGAGCTCCTTGGTTCCTGCTCAAGAACTAGTTTTTAGATTATAATATTGCCACCTTTCAACCCATAAGCATATATGGCAGCATGACCTCCAGGGTATATAATCCCCAGGATAGTCCATAGTTTACCAGAATAAAAATTAACAATACAGAGAACATAAACATCTACTTCCACACAAAGGATTAAATACAATTATTCCTTAGACCGATCAAAAAAAAAAATTGTAATTATTCCTTAGATTCATATAGTTTTTTGATTGGTAAGTTACACACCCGGTGTTCTTAGACCCACAATCTCACACCTTCCAAAAAAGTGGAGGAAGTTCCATTTAAGCTTAAAGCTCGTTGGCAATAAGTTTGTGGTTCATATTGTTTCCATTGGCTTTTACTACAATCTGGAGAGATCAATCTACAATGGACTATGGAGTATTGACATGCCTCACGAACTTATAAGACAAAACAAAGGAACATGCTAATAAAGGATAAGGAAAAACAAAAAAATAAAACAAAAAAAAAGGTATTCCACTTAATTAATTATGCAATAATGATTCAGTACTAACGATTAATATGAAAGAACTGCACAGTGACTCCAAACCTGAATTCAATCTTAAAGAACACTCCAGGACAATCACGGAGATTCTTCAAAATTGTGATTGCTACATCTACACTACTGCATTCAACAAACCAACTACATCCTAAAAGCAGAGAAAACTTTGTTGAATTTAAAATCCCTAATTCTCCTAAAAATCATAATACATAAAAAATCTAACTATTAGAATCTCAAATCGACAACTTAAAGAGACAGCAGAGACAAAGAAAAACAGAGACAGAGACAGAGAGAGACTCATTAGTACAAGAACAGTAACGGCAAAATAATCGCCGGCCGGAGAGAGAGAGCACTATATGGGCACTGTAGAGAGAGGATATGTCGATCAATCGGGGAGATGCAGAGGGGGATGGCCGGCTAGTTTCAACTAGAGAAGATGGCCGATGGGTTGGCCAACTGTGCGGGTCACTGGGCGTCGGAGAGAGAGATAGGGATATGGAGATTGAGAGAGGGGAGATTGGCGCCGTAGAGAGGCCGGCCGGTTTCGACTGGAGAAGATGGTCGGTGGGTTGGCCAATCGCGCCGGTCACTAGGCGGCGGAGGGAGAGATAGGGATATGGAAATGAAGAGAGGGGGGACTAGCGGGCAGGAAGGGTCACTAGGCGTTGGAGAGAGAGATAGGGATCAATATATCTTGATGTAGAGAGGGGGCACTGGAGGGCCGCGCGGGGAGAGGCTAGGGAAAATATATATTGAGGGAGAAATTAAGTACTAGGGCGGGAGTTGAGGAATCAGAGGGAAAATTAAGTTCCGGCTCCCAAAAACAAAAAATATAAATATATTAAAATTAAAAAACACTTATAAATTTTTTTATAAAAATAAAAAGTAAATACTAAAAACTCAAAAACATTTAAAATAGACTTAAACTAAAAAATATATAAATGCAAAATCAGTTAATGTGGTTGACTAGATTAGAAATTTGTCTATGTGATATAAAAACAAAAATAATACTAATTCAGAAATTATCGGGATAGGCCACAATAAAAATTTAATTTCTGTCATCAAATTCCATCAAAATAGTTAACGGATTCCATTAGTATATCATGTCATCACCAATAGAATGATGATACATGTCATTCTTATTTAAAAGTAATAAATATATTAAATATATAAATTATTTTTTATATTAAAAAAAAATGATGGTGGGGGAGGGGGCAGAAATAGCCGGGGGTGGTGTGCGGCCACCCCCAACCAACATGGGGTGGCCTGTGTGCCACCCCTTAGGTGAGGGTGGCCTTTGGGCCATTGTTGATTTTGTTGGGGGTGGCTGCGCGGCCACCCCAGAGGTGGCTGGGGGTGGTGCACGGCCAACCCCATGGCGTAGGGGTGGCTCATGGGCCACCCCCAACCAAATGTGGGAGTGGCCCGACGGCCACCCCACCTACGGGGTGGCACGCAAGCCACCCCAGGGTGGCCAAGGGTGGCTATGCGCCACCCGAGTGGGTCGGGGGTGGCTCCTTGGCCACCCCCTCCCCCAAAGGGGGTGGCTACCAACCTACAACCAACGCATATTTTTTTTTTAAAAAAAAAAAAAAAAATTAATTAATTTGTAAATTTTAGGAGTAATTATCATTTCCCCCCAATGAATTATGACCACTCTATTACCATATACCCCAATTAATTACCAACTTTACATTACAACCGCATCAAATTAAACTGCCCTTTCGTTACCAAAACCCACATTCCGTCAGTCAAGGTTATTTAGTAGGACGGGATCAACCAGGCATCAAAGTACGTGCGACTAGTATATATCTAAGAAATACCCACTTTTTTATAATACTATTATAAAAGCAAGTTAAAAGAACTTGCTTTCTTATTTTGCTTCTCACATGCTAACTGCTACAGCATACATGTTACTTTCTGTTCATTGCGATACTGTACCGCTATTTAAGTCATCACTGAATAAAAAAATCGATGCAAATGTTTATCCTCGGCCACCAACATAAATCAAATATATATAGAACAAATCCAGCAAATGAAATATCTGGTGGTCAATTGACAAAAAAAAAAAAAAAAAAAAAGGGAAAATTCACTTTATCCCGTGAAGTTTCAAGAGTTTTTCAATTCGAACCCCAATGTTTAAAAATTGGCAATGTACCCCTGTGGGATCCGTTTGATAACCGTCTTGGCATGATTTCGGCACAACACTATTCAACCCACTTTTTTATTTTTTCAACATTCTTACTTTTTACATCACATTAATCATTTTTTATTACTATTCAAATAAAAAAATCATTATAAAACAAAATTTTTTTCATTTTTCCACACAAAACATTTTTACTTTTTTTAAAAAATTTTTTTTACTTTTTTCACATTAAGTAATTTTTGTTACAATATCGAACCGAAACCAAATCGAAATCGTTTACCAAACAAACTCTAATGTTTCAAAAATTTTAAATTCAGACCTTCCATTACTAATTTTCATCTAATTGGACGAAAATCATCTCACGTGCATCTCACGTGGAATTTTGATGCCCTCTATTCCAATTGTGCCCTCATTAAAACCTATAAAATTACATAATTACCCTCAATTTCATAGGTTTTAATAAGGGTAATTATGTAATTTCATAAATTTTAATGTGGGCAAAATTGGAATAGAAGGCATCAAAATCCCATGTGAGATGCACATGGTATGATTTCTGCCCAATTAGACGGAAATTAGTAACGGAGGGTCTGAATTGAAAATTTTTGAAACATGAAGGGGGTATATTGCCAATTTTTGAACATTAGGGTTCGAATTGAAAAATTTCTGAAACTTTAGGGAGTAAAGTGAATTTAACCAAAAAAAAAATTATTGATTGTCTCATATAAGACATTTTTGCAACCTAGGCTAATAAGTCTCACATGGTGACTAATTAGATCTTCACTTTATGTCAATCTAGCTAAGGGTGTACATGTGGATGTGGATGCGGATGCAGTTATTTGTAATATTCGCACTCGCATCCGCAAAATGCGGATATCACTTTTAGATATCCGCATCTGCAAAATGTGGATACCAGTTTTAATAATTTTTAATTCTTTCAGTAAGTACTATTTATTCACCAAACAAACCTACTAATTTATTGAGTCTATTGGAGAGCTTTTTTTTTTTTTTGGAAACTTCACTTACCCTCCACAAACTTTCGTGCTTTTTACAGACATCACTCTATTGTTCAAAAACTCTCACTTTGATGTATCCAACTTTCGTTTTCTTCCATTAGGATTTTCTATAAAATTCTAACGGAAGGGTGTGAAATTCCAATCTTGCCCTTATTTTTTTTTTAATATAATAATTATAATATTTGGAGAAACTTCACTTACCCCTCCTGAACTTATGGACCTTTTGCAAACATCCTTCAATCTTCAAAGTCTCTCACTTTGATGTATCGAATTTTTATTTCGTTCCAGTTACCACATTCCATTAGGATTTTCAGTTAAATCTTAACAGAGAGGTGTGAAATTCTTAAAATGCCCTTATTTTTATTAACAAAAAAAAAAAACTCTTGACCCGTGGGTTCATCAGTGTTCTATCCGCTCCTTACACTTTCACGAATTAGAGCAGCACCGCATTCTAACAATTTGAAAGACCTCGGAGGGTCACCAAGGTGACCCACAAAGGGTCACAACTTGTGACCCGCCGTGGGTCACCAAGTGACCCATTGGAAGGTTACAAGTGTGGGTCACTTTTTTTTTTTTTTTTTTTTTCTTTTTAATATAATAATTATTATAATAATTTTTTATTTATAAATAAGGGTAAATTTGAAATTTTTAAAAATTTTAGGGGTATAAAGGTCTTTTACTCATTCTACCGTTTGATTTAACTTCAATATCTAATGGTAGGGTGTATTTGGAACGAAACGAAAGTTTGATACATCAAAGTGAGAGACTTTAAAGATTGGAGGGTATTTGCAAAAGATGCGTAAGTTCAGGGGGATAAGTAAAGTTTTCCCCAATTTTTTATTTATAACTAAGGATAAGTTTGAAATTTTAAAAAATTTAGGGGTATAAAGATCTTTTACTCATTTGATCGTTTGATTTAATTGCAAATCCTAATGGAAAGGGGAAAGTGAAAGGAAATCGAAATTGGATACATCAAAGTGAGAGTTTTTGAACAATAAGGAATGTCTGCAAAAAGTTCGAAAGTTTAGGAGAAGTAAGCAAAGTTTGCCACTTTTATTTTTATTTTTTTGGGGAAACTTCACTTACCCTCCACAAACTTTCGCGCTTTTTGCAGACACCCTTCCATTGTTCAAAATATCACTTTGGTGTATCCAATTTTTATTTCCTTTCACTTTCCCCCTTCCGCTAGGATTTCTTGTGAAATCCTAACGGAGCCCTTCACATGTGCCGCACATGTGGGAAAATTTTAACGAAATGCCTGTTTTACCCCTGAACCCATTTGGACAGGCCACGTGTCTTTCTTCTTTGCTTCTTCGTTTAGTTTCCTACCACCATTTCCCTCCTCTGCTTCAGCTATAACTTGCTCTTCCTGTTTTGCTGGTGAGTCTTTATGGGCTTTCCCCTATGGCATTGATTTGTTTGTTTAAGCAGAAAAGTTAATTTGCTTTTCTTATTACTTTTCCTTCCTGGGATTCTCTTTTTTCTTCTGGGTTTATTTTGGAATTTGATTTTCTGGGAGTTCATGTGCTGATCCTTTCTTGTTTTTGTTCATCATATCCTGTGGCTTGAATAGAAATTTCTCTTCCGGTTTTTGGAGCTTCGAATTCCTCAATCTGGTTTCTTTCTAGTGCCCAAAAAAACACTAGTCTTTTTGGGCTCTGGAAAGGGGAAAAGCGGAAAAAAAACACACCAGCCATTATAAAGAAATAGGGAATAGAAACATGGAAAAGAGGAAGATGAAAAGGGTGTCCCTATCTAATCCTTTTTGTTTGTCTTTTTGATCTCTTCCATGCCCAGTAGCCCCCGTCTTGTCCCTCTCCATAATATCACCGCCTCAAATTTCCTTTCTACGCCTTTACCATAACAGAGAGACTGAAAGAGCTTGAGACACGGTGAAAAAATGGTGACTAGGTGGAGAAGAGCCTTCTGCACATCCATCCCCAAAGATAGAGAAACAAACAAAGTGTTATCATCAGAGAAGCATTGCGAGAATAGTAGCGCCGTTCAGAGCCTAAAAATCAGCTCCAAGTTCGGGGTTTTCTCCAACCCATCTACGCCTCGCTTGCAATCTCAGCCGGTGTCCAGCCCCTGCCTCCGGTGCCGGACCTCCGCCACCACCGCCTCACCCACTTCTTCGTTGCCGAACAGCCCAAAACTCCAATGCAAAACCTCAACCACCCCAAAGAAAAACAGCAGCCCCAGATTGTTCCGGCAAGACCTCAAACTTTCCCTTCTACAGCCCAAGTCCCCTGCCCAATCTTTTCAAGAACTCTCCTGCCAACTCGAGCATGAGTTCGACTCGAGCGTGAACCCAAGTGCCGAAATCAAAGTTCTGTTTTTTTATGACTTTCCTCTTCTTTCAGAGGATGAAATGGTGAAGAAAAGGGTTTTAATCGAAGAAGCAAAGAAGAAAGACACGTGGTATGGGTTTAGGGGTAAAATGGGTATTTCGTTAAAATTTTTCCCCATGCGCGGTACATGCGAAGGGCTCCGTTAGGATTTTATAGAAAAACCTAACGAAAGGGGATAAGTGGAAGAAAATTCAAGTTTGATATACCAAAATGAGATTTTGAACAATAGGGGAGTGTATGCAAAAAGCGCGTAACTTCATGGGGATAAGTAAAATTTTTCCTATTTTTTTATTTATTTTTTTATTTTTTGTGACTAAGAGTGCTCTTAGGGTTGCTACTAGTTTATTCCTCCTATAGCACGCTTAGAGGTGCACACTTTTCACATTACTTTGTCATTGGTTTTGCTTGCAATATTATAACTTTGATCACATAAACAAACTTTTCACAAATTGTATTTTCCTTGAAAATATCAACCTTTTTTTTTTTATAAATTATTTTATTTGGAAACACATTTTGCATTTAACACATGAAACATAATATATTTCATGCTTTTATAAAATAATTCAGGGTTAATTAGTAAGTTTTGAAGGAAAAATATAATGTAGAATAAAATATAATGCGAAAATAACAAAATAGATACAAAGAATTACGTGGTTCGTTCTATAATCTACATCCATAAGATAAAGCTCAAAGGTTTATGACTCTACATTTTACTCTTATTTATTTGGTATTGTTTATAATATAATAGTCTCATATTTATAGAAAAACTAGGGTAGATGAGAATAATATAAATATGGAGATAGAATTATATTTGAATGTATACAAATCTGAGAACCTAATTAAAAGATAGGAAATTACAATAAAATTCTATAATATCCATAATTCAGGATAATCACATATACTCTAACATCCCCTCAAACTCAAGGTGAAAGATTTTGAAAGCTTGAGTTTGAAAAGAAAGGGTTTTTATTTATTTATTTATTTTTTTTTTTGAGATGACAACGATTGGCAGAGGAGGCCGGAGATGATGGTCAGAAACTTGCTATAGTACGTTGATGGCAACCGGTGGCTGTGACTGGAGGTGGTCGATTGGAGATGCGACTTAAATAACAATATGCCAAAGAGGGCCAATTATGGGCTAAAATGAAGACAATAAAATGGCTAAAACTGAGGCCAATTAATTGCCTTAAATAAGAGCCAACTATGGACTAAAATAAAAGCCAACTGTTGGCAGAAATGAGACCAACTATGGGCCTTAAATGGGCTTGGGTCTTCAAATAATACTACAAAAGTCAAAAGATGGTTCTGGGTCAGCAATGACCAACAATAATGGGCCAACAAACAGTGCAATGTTA
Organism: Corylus avellana; assembly: GCF_965113065.1. NCBI lineage: Eukaryota > Viridiplantae > Streptophyta > Magnoliopsida > Fagales > Betulaceae > Corylus > Corylus avellana. Next base: position 23,245,260 of record NC_142490.1, on the reverse strand, counting down.
CCAATGTACAAGTTTTTTTCAAAAAAAAAAAAATCTGTCTTGTTGAAGTCTAAACTTCTTTGTATTAAGACTCTTGCCCCCAATAAAATCAGTCCAATATATTAGTGTAGCCCCTCTAAAAAATCGAATTGCCCTCAAATTTGGACACTCCAACTATTTCAATCCAACCCAAAAACTAAGATTAAACTCAAGATTGACACGTTTTCTAGCTTTTTCTACCAATCACTACGCCAGTTTTAAAAGGTATTTTTTCTTCTTCCTGGATTAAAAACCTCCCCTTCGCTGCTGTCTCTACGTTGAATTGCTTATACACACATATATATATCTATTTCAAATTATCACAAATGCAACTTCATTGTCCCACATTTCATTCATCTCACCATGATCTAACCTATTTACCCATTATACTAATAAACATTATATTCTATTTACCCCTGTCACAAGATTTGTTGTTGCCAACCCATTAAAAATTAAAGATTTATTTTTATATATTTAAAAACTCATTGTGATATGGTTAATTAATTATTATTATTATTATTATTATTATTAATTTTCCGACTTCTATCACTACAAGCATCTAGCTAATGAGACATCTAGAATATTAGCGGCGACTACTAAAAGTAGTCGCCGCTAATGGTTGTATATTAGCGAGAACTCAAAAGTCGCCACTAATAATATTAGACGCTAAAGAAAAAAAAAAAAAAATTGATATTAGCATCGACTTTTCTATCCACGCTAATAAGTCGTTGCTAGATGTATTATTAGACCTATCCACTAATAATACATAATTTTCTATCGACTTTTGTTTTTAAGCATTGAATGTAAAATATGATATTTTGTCAAAAAAAAAGAAGAAGGATGAAGAAGATATTTTGTCCTTCTATAGATATATAGGTATTTGTAAATGACGAGTACTTTAATGAGACAAAACTGATATAACAATTTTTCTAAAATGTTTTTAGGTGAGACAAGTGGATTCAATTTCTGTTAACCAAAAAACAAAGAAAAGAAAAAACGAGTAGATCCCAATTTGAAAAAACAAAATATAGTTTCAGATTAATTAAGGTTGATACATTAAATAAATAAAATTTTTATTTTTGAAAACTCTGGTAGATTGAGGATAATGCAAAAATAAAAGTGTCTTAGTTACCCATTTGAGGTTGGAGTAATTACTTCTTAGAGCACTAGCAGCAGTTTCTTTTATATTTTTTCTTAAATGTATGGAATTAAACTACCTTTTGTTTTCTTATTCAAATAAGCTCCACAATATATAGCTTCCATTATCCTTTCCTTATACTATTTAAATATTCTTTTAAATAAATGTTAGAGGAAAAAGAGATGAAAAAAAAAAAAAATCATTTTTATATTAAAATAATACTAAGAGAACCAAAGGAGTCTGTTTCATGGGAAATAGGATCCTCTCCAGTCCATTATGGACTGAAGAATATCCAGTTTATGGTTATGATTTTATCTCAGAAATCTTATGGCCACAAATGGAACACATATCTCACTAATAAAAATAATAATAAAATATTATTTTAAATTAAAAAATTAATAAAAATTTAAGAAAAAAAAAAAAAAGGGGTAGGGGGTGGCCGGCCACCCCCATTTTGGGTAGGGGGTGGCTTGATGCCGGCCAGGGGGTGGCCGAACCACCCTCATGGCCTGTGAGAGTGGTTCGGCCACCCCCATCTTGCAAAAAGGGGGTGGCCAAACCACCCCCAGGAGCCTTGGGAGCCACCCCCTTTGGGGCAAGGGGTGGCTTCAGCCACCCCACGGCCCTTGGGGGTGGTTCAGCCACCCCCAAGGGCCAACCCATTTTTTTTTTCTTTTCTTTTAACTTGGCCTTTAGGGGTGGCTGAACCACCACCAAGGGCCATGGGGTGGCTTCGGCCACCCCAGACTGGCCGGTCTAGGGTGGCCGAAGCCACCCTTTGCCCCAAAGGGGGTGGCTCCCAAGGCTATTGGGGGTGGTTCGGCCACCCCCTTTTTGCAAGATGGGGGTGGCCGAACCACACCCACAAGCCATGGGGGTGGTTCGGCCACCCCCTGGCCGGCCATTGGGGGTGGCTTGAGCCACCCCCTTCTTCTTCCTTTTTTTTTTTTTTTTTTTTTTAATTTTTTTATTAATTTTTTAAAATTTAAAATAATACTTTATTATTATTTTTATTAGTGAGATATGTGTCCCATTTGTGGTTATAGGATTTCTGAGATGAAATCTTAACCATGAACTGAATATTTTCTAGTCTATTATGGACTGGAGAAGATCCTGTTCTGTTTCATGGTAGTGCCTGGTGTCATAGCATTAATATTCTCGTCTCATTTCTTCTATTCTCTTTCTTATGAATACAACAAGTATTTGTAGAATCTTTGTTTGTGTTTTCTTTTTCCTTTTTTCCAAATTAAGGTTTTTAGCCAATCACAAAATGAATGGCTTGAGTTCATGGTGAGCTAGATTTTAGTTGATTGTTGTTTTCCATAGGCAATCAATCACAACAACTTTGTGGTAGTACGCTAGATAAAGTAATGATATAAAGAGTACTAAAGTTCTCCCAAATGTGGTCTAGCATTTAAAATTATCAATAAATCAAAATTTAATAATGATCATCTCAAATTCAATTGTGATTTTAAAAGCTACGTCACATTTGGGATGAGGACTTTACTATGCGATTAAAATGAAATTTATTGACTCTCATTTTTTACTATATATATATATTTTTTCTTATTATGATAATAATACATTGACATCTTTTTTTTCTTTGTTTCTTTTTTTATAAGGTTTTCTTTACACTTGGAGTTTTTGCAAGTGTCAACAAGTTTCAGTAGATTTTTCCACTTTCAAACTTAATATTTGATGATTTTGTTTATCTAAAAGAGCGTATGATGAAATTTTAAACACTTTTTATTTTGTATTTTTCCTTATTCTTATATTAGTGCCTACCGCCTACATATTAACTTAGTGATATATCAATTATGGCATATATTTATAAAGTTTAATAGGTATACTTTTGTAATACACATATTGTGTTATATATATAATTTCTAATTTGAATTGTGTTTACATACATTTATATATTATAATAAAAACATGGTACAAAAAAAAAAAAAAATTATCCTCCACCCCTACTAAGACAAATTACGGGCTCCACCACTGCCAACAAAGGGCCAAAAAAATATGGGCATCTTGCCTCTTGCCCTTTTTTTTTTTTTTTTTTTTTTTTTTTTTCATTAGATACTATGCAAGTTCTATGGTGAAGAGATTTGCAAAAGTAATGACTAACAAGAACAAGACAATAAAACAAAAGAGAAAATAGAAAAATTCAAAAGACCATTATGATCGAACACTGGTGTTAGCCTATAGCTCTAATTGCATGAAAGAAAATATAATGTGAAAATAATAAAATAGACACAAAGAATTACATAGTTCGATCAATGACAAAAGTCTATAAGATAAAGTTCAAAGGGGTACATTTTACTCTTATTTCTTCGATGTTGTTTACAATATAACATTCTCCTATTTATAGGAGAACTAAGGTAGATGAGAATAATACAAATATGTATATAATATGAGACTTGAATGTATTCAAATCTGATAACCTAAAGAGGCAGGGTTAACAGAAAAAACGCTCTCTGCTTCTCTCGTGGGAGAGAAACTTTTTCCCCTTTCTTGACCCGTCCACCTCGTTCGTGAGGGCTCTCCACTGCTTATGTGGGGCTTTTTCCAGGGGAGGAGGGATGGATTTTGTTCTTTCCCTTCTCCCCTCTTCACCTCAGCATAGTGCAACCGCCCCTTCTCCCCCCTTTGTTATTGGATTTCTCTTGCTTTTTCCTTTTTCACCATGAAGTAGCTTCAATGATGTTCCTCCGCCTCCAAGCCCCCTCGATCCGCCTCGTCGTCACTCTCTAGCCATTCTCCTCCCTCAGTCGTTGCAACATGTCTGATTCTATGGTGGATCTCAGATTCGGTTCTCTCTAGGCTTGATATGTCACTCTCTGTTTCTTCATAGCCCCGACGCGCCTGGCCACTTCGTTTTGCGACCTCCCAACTCTCTACCGTTGCTGCCACTTTCTTCTTCCGAACACCACACACCTACGCATGGATCCTACGCACCAATGCGTGTTCACTGAGTTGCCATCAAAAGCTCCTCTAGCGGACTTCCTCCACCTCGCCCTTTGTTCAAGTTGCTGCTTAGTGGGTTTTTTTTTTTATTGTTATTTTCATTTTCCCTCTATTTTTATCTTCCTTGTGTTTTGTGGCTTTCTTTGTATTTTGTTGCTTGTTTGTTTTGTGGGTTACTGTCTCCCCGCTGTTTCTTCAGTGGAGACTTTTGTAGCCGCTTTAGTGGAGGATCCTCTCTCTTCTTCAGTCCTTGTATTAGACTATGATAGTGCACCTTCGGCTTTAGCCTCCTTTGAATGGTTGCTGTTGTTTTCAAGTGGGAGCTCAAAAAGGTTCGCTTTAATCTGTGCTCATTTTGCTTCTGTAAATATCTTGTGCGGCTCCTTGAGAGGATTGGGTCACTTGTTTAACCCATTTCCTACCATTTGTAATTATTTTTACATTATTTTAGTTTGTTTTGGATCTTTTAGGAAGCCGACCCCTTTTTCAATTTTAGGATCACCCATTCTCTCCTCATTTCGATCAAAAGCAAAAAGAATCCTCTCTTACCCATTTTCCTTATTCAATATAAAAAAAGAAAACAAAAAAAATCTGATAACCTAAAATATAAGAGATTACAATCCAATCCCATAATATAGGATAATCAAATATAGTTTGCACTTACACTAATCTCTCACACTTGATGTACACTACTCTCTCTTTCTTTCTTTATTTCTCCTTCACTCTAACCCCATGGCCAACAAAAATAAAAAAACACAATGACCGATTCCCATTAACAGAACCCATAAATGAAGAAATTAATAAGGAAATAGGGTAAATAAATAAATAAATAAATAAAAAGTGAGACGAGATTTTACGTAGTTTGGTGTGTGATCTAAGTTCACAGGATAAAGCCCTGACTACATTTTGCACTTATTTCACTTGATATTGTTATAATAAAGAGACTCATATTTATAGGAGAATTGGAGAGACTCCTATTTATAGGAGGGACTCGGCTTCCATGCGGTAAACCGAACTACCGGAATTTGCTCAGGCAAACTACTCATTAATTACACTAACATGAACCAAAAAACAAATGGAAATTAATCCCGTTAACTCCCTTCCATCTCATCTTCGCTCTTTTCTTTTCTTTTCTTTTCTTTTTTCTTTTTTTTTTTTCAATATGTTTCTCTCTCTATTCTCTTTTTCTTCATGGACCTGACCTGGTATTTCTTCAAGCAGCGGCGCACCCATCCTATTGGATTTTGAGTTTTGGGTATTCTTCAGATTTTGTGTTTTGAGTATTCTCAATCACCCAACAGATATTCTTTAGAATTCCAGAATCTAGTCCCCAAAATAGGCCAGAAATATGCAGATTTCTTACACAAGATATTTTACCTTCACGCCAAAAGAACACAAAATTAGTAACAAAAAATAAAAATAAAAAAAATAACAGCAAAAGAAATGTCAAAGTAAAAATTTGAAACAGCCTAACAATGCAGATTTACAAATGAATAACCAAATTCCAAAAGCCTTAACTTAATTAAGCATCAAACTACAAAAACAGGGGCACAAAACAGAGAAGTGGCTAATATTTTTGAAATATTCAAAGTTCTTCTTATAAGAACTTCAAGTACCAGGGATGATGTTGAGAGAAGGCCTTCGAAATAAGGGCTTGAGGCATCCACCTTATATTGGAAGTCCATCAGGCAATGCTTCATCCGTCAGGCAAGACTCAGGCGGTGCTTCTTCCAAGATTGAGCGATCCTCTAATTCTATAACGGCTAGGACTACAATTACTCCGCAATCGAGAGCCGAACAATTAGAAAGTGATTTTAAAACAAAGTAAAGAGCTAAGCCCTAGAGCCTCAGTCTCGTTTTCTGACTCTGATGATGATGATTAAGAGGAACCCTTTTAGCGGACTATTAGTAGTAGTCAACAGACGCACAATCAGAAAGCAAGCACTAAAGTAAATAAAAATTCAAGCCCAAGGGTCCCAATTACATATTTTGTTACAGACCATAGCGATTTTGAGGAAGATTGTAACATGCTGTGCAAAACGATGATGAGGTGGCAGTTGCATATTCATCCACGTGGAAATGCAAGGGTTGAAGAACAAAAAGAGTAGTTGGTTATCTTAGTTGATTGTATTAGAAGGGAGTAGCCGCATGTGGCTTAGCTATCCAGTTAGGAGCTTTTGTTAATTCTGTTATAGTTCAGTTGAGTTAGTTAGAAGTTGTTAGTTCATGAAGAAGCTATAAATAGACTCTTTTGAGATGTAATCAGTAGCTCTGTAGACATTGGTTCAGTTGTGAACTTGGAGGTTCGGCCATCATCGAAATTGCTTGTTCAATAAGAAAACTATTCATTTTTCACTTTATTTCTATTCTTTCTCTTTTTTCTTTCTTTCTTTTCATGATTACTTAGCTCAATTACAGTGTGAATCATATTAGCACTGTAGCAAGTGGTATCAAAGCCCTTATCCATCTAGTTCTTGGTTTTTTCTTCAGCCCTTGATGAGAACTAGATTCACAATGGTAGAAGAAGCTCAAAATGAGCAAGCTCGAGAGTTCCAAATTGCTCTCTTGGAAATAAGGAATGATATCAATGATGCAAAGGAGTGTGCTAGAAAGATGCCTGGAATGGAAGCACAACTGAAGCAATTGGTGCAGATGGTTACGAGTTTAGGCAAGCAGAAGAGCTCTATGCATCAGAATGCAGAAGGGAATGAGGTTCCTGTTTATGCTGCTCATTAATGAGGAAGGCAGCAAGGGATGGAATCAACGAGTTTTACTGAAGGGATTTACATCAAGGCTCTCAGATTGGAATTCCCAAGTTTCAATGGAGACCAGTTTTTTGATTTCTATGAAATTCCAGAAGTGTAGAAGTTGAGCATCACTGCGTTCCACATGGTAGGTAAAGCTTTATCTTGGTTTCAAGCTTTGCGTAGTACTCATAATCTATCAAATTGGAATGATTTTTTGGTAGCTATTCAAGTTAGACTTGGTAAGGGTTCATATGATGATCCTATGGAGACCTTATCTAAACTAAAGCAAACCGGTTCTTTAGAGGAATATAAAACTCAATTTGAGGTGTTAGCAAATCAAGTTCATAGGTTGATAGATCCTCATAAACTAAGTATGTTTTTGGGGGGATTGAGAGATGATATTAGGCTACCAGCGAGAATGTTTAATCCCAAAACATTGAATGATTCCTATGCCCTAGCAAGAATTCAGGAGGAATGTCTGATGAATAACATCAAGTCTGGAAAATCAGTTTGGAGTTCTATTAGGAACCAGGGAGTGGGAAATGAAAGCAGTTCTGGTTTCCATAAGAGTGGTAATTCTTATGGAAACATAGTGCTGTTTTATAATTCACCTAGGCAGAACCAATGGGGCTTGGGGGGGTGGGGGGTGAGTAACCAGCCAAAAGGATTTGTTAATGAAAATCCTAAGGCATTGGTGCTAGCCCAGAAGATCTCCTTTGCTCAAATGGATGAGAGGAGGAGAAAGGGTTTATGCTACTCATATGATGCTAAGTATAGTAGAGGGCATGTGTGAGCTGTACTTAAGCTGTTTTTTATTGAATGGGTTGAAGAACAGAAGTAGGTTACTGAAGGGATTCATCTTGAAAAAGAAGAGGAGGATCCAGGTAAATTCTTTTTGGATGAAGAACTAAAATTTTCATTCAATGCCATCACAGGAACCCCCAATCCAAAAACTATGAGAATTGTTGGTATTCTTAGAGGTCAACATGTGATAATTCTCATTGATTCGGGTAGTACTCATAACTTTGTGGATGAGAATGTAGCTAGGATGCTTGGTATTACAAGAACAAGCAAGGATTCTATTAAGGTGAGAGTAGCAAATGGTCAGCAAATCAGTAGCCTGGGGAAATGTTTAGACCTTTCTCTTAAGATGCAGGGGAATGTTTTTCAAGTAGATTTGTATATTCTACCATTAGCTAGATGTCATGTAGTTCTTGGTATCCAATGGTTGATAATATTAGGTCCAATTCTATGGAATTTTGATGACCTTACTATGGTGTTTCAGTTGGGTAAAAGAAGGTGTAGCTTAAAAAGGGTTGTAGCAGGGTTCACTACAAAAATTATGTTGATTAGTAACGTGTTAACTATTCATTACTTTTTGGCACGTTACAAATTAGTAACGTGTCAAAGAGTGACACGATACTAATTATTTTAGTAACGTGTGAAATTTGTAACGTGTTAGTTTGACATGTTACAAATTAGTAACGTGTTAGTTTGACACGTTACAAATTAGTAACGTGCCAAAATGACACGTTACAAATTTGTAACGTGTGAAATTCCACACGTTACAAATTTGTAACGTGTCATTTTGGCACGTTACTAATTTGTAATGTGTCAAACTGACACGTTACTAATTTTTTGTCAAATTAATTAATACCATTAATATTATTTGGTTACATATTTGTTATTTTAAAAATATATATATGTATTTAAAAAAATACTAGCAACTCTGTATATAGTCTAGAATATTATTTCTAAAAATCACAATTAAATAGTTTAATTATCATTACAATATGATAAATATATCAAATGGAAAGCTTTATCTATATACTAGTGCAGTAATATGAATAATTTAATTTGTACTTGAGCAACAATTGGATCTCTTCGTAGCTACTTTAGTATATGTTATTATAAAATGTAACAAAATTATTATGAAAACTAAATAAATCATTTTAGTATATGCATGTTGTCAATTTATTTAAAAATTTGAAAGAAAAAAAACAAATCTTGAAACTAGCTAACACTCACTTTTTAATATCTCTCAAATTAAATATTGCATTAATATCTACTCAAACTACAAAAAAAGTTTGTAAGGTAACCCTTTTTGAACTAAAATGATAAAAATACCCCTATAAAAAATGAAGGGAAAAATACATAAAATCAAGAAAGACATTATTAAAAAATTGGTAACCCATTTCAGCGAGTAATGGGTTAGCATAATTATATGACCATGGGCGGACTCACATATACCATTGGGGGGCCCCAAAAGTTTTAAAATTCTTCTTATAATATGTAAAAGACAAATTATATATTTCTATGTGATTATGTATTTATTTAAGTTCGTTTCCTCAAGTCGAAACAATATAGTTTTAGTCTCTGTGTATGACAATTTTATACATCCAGATGGAAGAAGTTTTTCCGACACAATTTTTTACAGAATAAAATCCTAGTCCAACAAGTGTTTTTCCGGCACTATATATATATATATATTTTTCGACACAATATACATTTTTTGACACTATATATATATATTTTTTTAAAAAAAAAAGATTCAAAAAAATTATTTTTAGCAACTTCGTAACGTGCCACGTGTGGCACGTTACTAAGTTGCCACATAATTATTTTTTTTTGAATCTTTTTTCCCCTGCACGAGTACTTCTCCTCCAAAGTTCTCCTCTTTTTTCCCTCTTCTTTTTCTTCTTCCTTTTCTTTCCCTCCAGTCCAGCGCGCCAGCACCGTGTATCCCCTCCCAAACAGTTTTTTTTTTTTCTCTCTTCCTCCTCCGGCCGTTTGGTTCTCCTCCGGCGTTGCTGCATTTCTGCTTCTAGCTCCTCCCACGTGTGCGCCCTGCCTCCTCTCTCCCCCGCTTGTTTCCTCTCTCCTACGTTGGCCGGCGTTGTCTCCCTCCCGGCGGCCTCTGTCACTCCGGCGGCGTTGAACCCAGGTGACTCTCCGACACTCTCCCCCTCTCCAATACTATACTGCAGGTATATACTCAAATTTCTCAAATTTGATGTTTGAGAAATTTGATATAGGAGTGAGAAGAAACCCATTTTAATTTCTCAAATTTGTTTAGCTTTTGTTTGATTTCCTGCAACCATTATTGTTTGAATGGCATATTATTTGTTAATTTTTAGGCTTTTGTTTGATTTCTTGATAATATTGTTTGAATGACATATTAGGAGTTTTGGGGGTTTTGGTTGATTTCTTGATATTATTGTTTGAATGGCATATTATTTGTTAATTTTTAGGCCTTTGTTTGATTTCTTAATATTATTGTTTGAATGGCATATTAGGAGTCTTGGAGGTTTTGGTTGATTTCCTAATATTATTGTTTGAATGGCATATTAGGAGTTTTGGGGGTTTTGGTTGATTTCTTGATATTATTGTTTGAATGGCATATTAGGAGTCTTGGGGGTTTTGCTTGATTTCCTAATATTATTGTTTGAATGGCATATTAGGAGTTAATTTTTAGGCTTTTGTTTGATTTCTTGATATGGACGTTTGAATGACATATTAGGAGTCATGGAGGTTTTGGTTGATTTCCTAATATTATTGCTTGAATGGCATACTAGGAGTCTTGGGGGTTTTGGTTGATTTCCTAATATTATTGCTTGAATGGCATATTAGGAGTCTTGGGGGTTTTGGTTGATCTCTTGATATTATTGTTTGAATGACATATTAGGAGTCATGGAGGTTTTGGTTGATTTCCTAATATTATTGTTTGCATGACATATTAGGAGTCATGGAGGTTTTGGTTGATTTCCTAATATTATTGTTTGAATGGCATATTAGGAGTCTTGGGGGTTTTGGTTGATCTCTTGATATTATTGTTTGAATGGCATATTAGGAGTCTTGGGGGTTTTGCTTGATTTCTTGATATTATTGTTTGAATGGCATATTAGGAGTCTTGGGGGTTTTGTTTGATTTCTTGATATTATTGTTTGAATGGCATATTAGGAGTCTTAGGGGTTTTGCTTGATTTCTTGATATTATTGTTTGAATGGCATATTAGGAGTCTTGGGGGTTTTGTTTGATTTCTTGATATTATTGTTTGAATGGCATATTAGGAGTCTTGGGGGTTTTGCTTGATTTCCTAATATTATTGTTTGAATGGCATATTAGGAGTTAATTTTTAGGCTTTTGTTTGATTTCTTGATATTATTGTTTGAATGACATATTAGGAGTCATGGAGGTTTTGATTGATTTCCTAATATTATTGCTTGAATGGCATACTAGGAGTTTTGGGGGTTTTGGTTGATTTCTTGATATTATTGTTTGAATGGCATATTAGGAGTCTTGGGGGTTTTGCTTGATTTCCTAATATTATTGTTTGAATGACATATTAGGAGTTAATTTTTAGGGTTTTGTTTGATTTCTTGATATTATTGTTTGAATGGCATATTAGGAGTCTTGGGGGTTTTGCTTGATTTCCTAATATTATTGTTTGAATGGCATATTAGGAGTTAATTTTTAGGCTTTTGTTTGATTTCTTGATATTATTGTTTGAATGACATATTAGGAGTCATGGAGGTTTTGGTTGATTTCCTAATATTATTGCTTGAATGGCATACTAGGAGTTTTGGGTGTTTTGGTTGATTTCTTGATATTATTGTTTGAATGGCATATTAGGAGTCTTGGGGGTTTTGCTTGATTTCCTAATATTATTGTTTGAATGACATATTAGGAGTTAATTTTTAGGGTTTTGTTTGATTTCTTGATATTATTGTTTGAATGGCATATTAGGAGTCTTGGGGGTTTTGCTTGATTTCCTAATATTATTGTTTGAATGGCATATTAGGAGTTAATTTTTAGGCTTTTGTTTGATTTCTTGATATTATTGTCTGAATGACATATTAGGAGTCTTGGGGGTTTTGGTTGATTTCCTAATATTATTGCTTGAATGGCATATTAGGAGTCTTGGGGGTTTTGGTTGATCTCTTGATATTATTGTTTGAATGACATATTAGGAGTCATGTAGGTTTTGGTTGATTTCCTAATATTATTGTTTGAATGGCATATTAGGAGTCTTGGGGGTTTTGGTTGATTTCCTAATATTATTGTTTGAATGGCATATTAGGAGTCTTGGGGGTTTTGTTTGATTTCTTGATATTATTGTTTGAATGGCATATTAGGAGTCTTGGGGGTTTTGGTTGATTTCTTGATATTATTGTTTGAATGGCATATTAGGAGTCTTGGAGGTTTTGGTTGATTTCCTAATATTATTGTTTGAATGGCATATTAGGAGTTTTGGGGGTTTTGGTTGATTTCTTGATATTATTGTTTGAATGGCATATTAGGAGTCTTGGGGGTTTTGCTTGATTTCCTAATATTATTGTTTGAATGACATATTAGGAGTTAATTTTTAGGCTTTTGTTTGATTTCTTGATATTATTGTTTGAATGACATATTAGGAGTCATGGAGGTTTTGTTTGATTTCCTAATATTATTGTTTGAATGGCATATTAGGAGTCTTGGGGGTTTTTTTTGATTTCTTGATATTATTGTTTGAATGGCATATTAGGAGTCTCGGGGGTTTTGGTTGATTTCTTGATATTATTATTTGAATGGCATATTATTTGTTTGATTTCCTTATATTCGTATTTAATAGTGTATATATTGTATGTCATTTAAACATATATACCATTAAATATAATAAAATTTGATTCGAATCATAAATAAATCCTCTCCTCTTAACTAGATTTCATAAATTGGCATGCATATTTCGAGGTTTACTTCTGTTTGTCGCCATATATATATATATATATATATATATATATATATATATATATATATATATATATATATTAGAATGACCAAATCCGGTTTGTTGAAAACATATTATAGAAAATGCAGTTGTTTAGGGTCCTCATAACAAATGTAGTTAAATTAATTAGTGGGCAATATTTTCGATATGGTTATTACAAAACTAACTTCGACTTACTTAATGTACGTAGTAACGATATGGACAAGAGTTGGATGACGAAGTCTAGGGGTACGAAGGAATACAGAGACAGGTGTAAATCATTTGTAGACTTTGCAGTTAGGAATTGTAGAACTCCAGATGGACTTATTGCGTGCCCTTGTAAGATGTGTCGAAACAACAGGAAACACCCGCCAGGGTTGGTTTACGAGCACTTGACAGCGGGAAAAGGAATGTGGCCACAATACGAACAATGGATTTTTCACGGCGAGAGGCCTGTAAGAGCTCCAGTTGAAGACGCTCATTTGAACCGTCCGACCGTACATGCGGGTGAAAGCGGAGAACAAGGTGGAAATATGCACAGCCTGTTGCGTGATTTATTTGGCATGCACGAAGTCAGGGAAGACAATTGTGAGCATCAGGTCGAGGTGGAAGGTGAGGAAGAACACATTGTGCATGATGAAGCCGATGAATGTGACGTACGAAAGTACGAGTACTTACTTAAAAACGCGAACCAGCCACTTCATGAGAAGACCAAACACAGTAAACTGAGTGCTACTGTACATTTGTATAACTTGAAGTGTGTGGGTGGAGTTAGTAATACGATATTCTCAGCTTTCCTAGATTTCATCAATCAGTTGCTTCCTGTAGATGATGGGGGTTTGCCCGGTAATACATATGAGGCGAAAAGGTTTCTAAGGGATATGGGACTCGGGTATGAGAAGATACCGGCTTGTCGTAATAACTGTATGTTGTTCTGGAAGGGCAATAAGGATTTAGAATTATGTGTTAAATGTGGAGAATCTAAATGGAAGGATGAAATCTATTTAGACGAGGATGGGCAGCCCATAACGTCGAGTAAGCGACGTCCAATGAAAGTGTTGCGGTGGTTTCCAATCATACCACAGCTACAAAGGTTGTTTATGTCGCAGCATACTGCGCTCCATATGAGATGGCATGCAGACGGCCGCACAAAAGATGGTGTGTTGAGACATTCGGCCGACGGTGAAGCGTGGAAGTCATTTGATAATTTATATCCGGATTTTTCAGCGGACAGCAGGAATGTAAGGCTTGGCCTCACCTCAGATGGGTTTAATCCTTTTGGAAACTTGAGCACATCCCACAGTATTTGGCCTGTAATGCTAGTACCATACAACTTGCCTCCTTGGATGTGTATGAAACAAACTTCTTTTATATTATCTTTGATTATTCCAGGTCCAAGTTCACCTGGAATTGATATAGATGTTTACCTGCAACCTTTAATTGAAGAATTACATGAACTATGGAATGTAGGGGTACAAACATTTGATGTCTCCCTGAAAAAGAATTTTATGCTCAGAGCATAGTTGATATGGACAATTAATGACTTTCCCGCATACGGAAGCTTGTTCGGGTGGCCCACCGGGGGTGGAAAGGCATGCCCTTGCTGTATGCATGCAACAAAGTCTAGACGATTAAAACACGGGAAAAAATTTTGCTTTATGGGGCATAGGCGATACTTGCCCATGGATCATCCATGGAGGCGGAACAAAAGAACTTTTGACGGTAGCCAAGAACTAGAATGTGCCCCCAATGTGCCAAGTGGAGATGAAATTCTAAAACAGTTAGAAGGGATGGTATTTGGGGATGAGAGCGCTGGTAAGTCAAAGCCCATTGATAAATCAAATAGGAAGAGGACTCATAATGATAATGTTGTGTGGAAGAAGAAAAATATTTTTTTTAGGTTGCCGTACTGGAAAGATAATTTATTACGGCACAGTCTTGATGTTATGCACATAGAAAAAAATGTGATGGATAACATAATAGGCACATTATTGGGTATCAAAGGGAAAACAAAGGACAACCTTGAAGCACGTAAAGACTTGCAAGAATTGGGTTTGAGACCTACACTTCATCCGTTCACGGCAGATGGGATAATCTATATGCCCCCAGCTTGTCACACGATGTCCAATGAAGATAAAACTAGTTTCTTGAAAGTTCTTCGAAATGTTAGGGTGCCCGACGGATATGCCTCGAACATTTCCAGGTGTGTACATCTTAAAGACCGATCGATTTCAGGCTTGAAGAGCAATGACAATCACGTACTGATGCAACAACTTCTTCCTATTGCATTGCGTGGTACGTCACTGCCAGATAAAGTGGTTAGACCCCTTGTTGAAATGTCTGCAATCTTCAGAGGCATTTGTTCGACGGCATTGACTGCAGAGGATATGAATCGTATTGAGAGTGATGTCTATATCACTTTGTGCAAGATGGAGCAGGTATTTCCACCTGGGTTTTTCACGAGCATGGTTCATCTTGTCGTGCATCTTGTCCGTGAATGCCGCCTCGGTGGACCTGTACAATATAGGTGGATGTATCCGGGAGAGAGGTAAAGTTAATTCGACGCAAGACTTACATTTTTTCTCTCTTCATTTATTTAAAAACAATTAAATCCAATGATTGACTGCTTTGATATGTAGGAGCCTTGGGGGTTTTAAATCTAATGTGCGAAATAAAGCGGCTCCTGAGGGCTGCATTGCGGAGGGGTATATTGCAACTGAGTTGGTGACGTTTTGCTCTCATTATTTAGATAACGTACCGACATTTCACAATAGGCCGCAAAGAAACCCGGATGGGTCTAAAGGGGCTAGGACACGAGTCGACCTCGACAAACGCACATTGACTCAAATCCACCGTTATATTATGATTAACTCGGACGAGTTTCTCCAATTACGGATGTGAGTCGGTTTATAGCATAGAATGTTCATTTATCTTACACCCTTAGTTGTATCTTATGGTTTTCATATTTAATTTGAAATTGTAGGATGCACATGGATACACATAGGGAACCGAGAATTAGGGGGCGACTCACGGATGATCAGTTGGAAACCCAACATGTTGAGCAATTTTGCCATTGGTACCGTGACTACGTAAGACTAATGTCATGTGTGCCTATTAAATTTCTTGTATTTGATTCTTATTTCTATTCCCTCAACACACTAACTATGCGACTTTCATTATATTATACTCGCAGGTCGATCGTTTGGACGATCGACGTAGGAATGAAATGGGTCAGAAACTGGTAATACATTGTAGAGGGCCGATGATCTCAGCAGTCCAGTATAATAGATATGTTGTGAACGGCAAGTTGTTTCGTACGGTTGCACATGATGTGGGAAAGAGGTCGCAGAACAGTGGGGTGTGCGTGCCAACTGTTGATGGCCAAATATACTTCGGGAAGCTAACCCAAATACTTGAGGTGGAGTATTACGATAGGACGAAGTATGTTATGTTTAAGTGTGATTGGGCGGACAACACATTGGACAGGGGATATAAGGTGGACAAGTATGGCTTAACGTTTGTGAACTTTAAAAACCTTGTCCATACGGGAGAGTTGATTACTGATGAACCGTATGTGCTGACATCTCAAGTGGAACAAGTTTTTTACGTCGAAGATGAAAGGAACCAGATTGGGCTTGTGCTGTAAGGACAAAACCTAGAAACATATACGACGTTGGTCAGGGCCAAGGGCCTCATGATGATCATGTCAACTACCACGAGAGTGAGCCACTAGTATTGAACAGAAATCCTGATGATCCGCATGATGACGTCGAATACGTTCGACAAGATTTAGCACCGATCGAAGCGTATGTTATCACATTATATTTCAATATTGTGTACATGTTTGGCTTTGTTATATATTTATACATTGATTGTCATTCATTGGTTTGTTGGTGTATATTTAAACATTTATTGTATATCTAATACATTGTATAGATTACTAATCCCACGCTCGTTTATTTCGCAGGGTAGTATGAGTAATCGAGGGAGGACAAAAAGAGGACGAGGGACACCGTCTTCTACGCGACAGACTACGGGTGGACGTGGGTCGAGACTGTTCGACCCTAATGACAGTGAGGCGCAGGACATTCCTATGCTACTGCGTCAGCAGCCAGGGTATCGACCGATACTTCCAGAGCATGTAGACGAGCCACCCCCTATGACACATAATTATATCTTCAACAATAATGAAGATATTCCAGGCTCCTCGAGTCAAGTAGACCCAGATTTGCTTGACCCATCTCGTCGGACAGGCCTTACCCAGTTCGGGCAATCTCCGGATTTGCAATCCCCGCCAGCAAATTTGACCCAGCTGGGTCGGTTGCTGCACGACTTTTTTGATCGCCCGCCACACAGCATAGCACGCGTGGATGATAGTGATACGCAGGCCGATGAGGACATTGAGGTGGAGACAGCTGACTTATTGGACGGCCAGCCTGCTGGACTTGCTGGGCAAGTGTTGGGTATCAGTGAGGTTCGGACGATAGGTATGTATAGTAGTCAATGTTGAAATAAGTATGTATTTGTTTATATATTTTATTCTAACTTATAAGCATTCACTTCCGATTAATGTCGGTATTTTTTAATTTTTGTGTGTTAAACATCAATGCAGATTCACAGAATAATATTGAAGTGTTGCATATAAATACGTCGCGCAAGGTATGGGACATCCCCCTTGGGAAAAGGATTGTGATGGAGTATAATGGATCGTGGCAGCCAGTAGGACTAAGCGGGTCAAAATTTAGACGGGTGACGGGCAAGGTTGTTAGGGGCGGGGCTTTCCTTAGGATATCTGACGACTGGTTGAAGGTACCCGACAACACGAAGGAGGACTTGTGGAGCTCATTGATGGTATGTGAAACGTTACGAAATTCTCAATTTACAGTCAACTGTACATAGCAGTTATTTGACTCACTGGTACTAACGATTAATTGATGTACATGTCATAATTTCTCAATTTGAAACTTATGCAGACGCAGTTTTATATCCCGCCTGGCATTGACATTGTGGCGATCAAGAAGGACGCATTCCGTGACATGGGCGACAAGTTGAGGGGTTGGAGACATGACTTTAGAGCGACACTCCATATTCAACGAGGTGAGACGCCTGCGATAGTGAAGCAAAGGATGTCCCAGCTCCTTAAAGAGTACAACACGACAGACGTGGATATATTGTTGGAGCAATGGTGCGATCCCGCGTATCAAGTAGGTTACTAAGTTAATTTCAATTGTGTAGTTTCAGTAACAGTTTAATATTATAAAGATGTGTCACAAATTAATAACGTATATGTGTTGTGTACGTGTTGGACTTTGCTCAGCATATGAGAGAGATACGAGCCAAGAATAACACAACACACTGCACTGGCTCGAAGAGCTTGGCAAGGTTATGCAATGAGGAGGTATGTCTGTCATTTACCATTTATATACATATATATGTCATCATTAATTTAATATACATACTAACATATGGATTGTGTTGTGGGTTTTTAATTGCAGCTAATTAATACGGGCATAACTCTTACTCGAGCGAAGGCTTACATCAAGACTCACCGAAAGACAGACGGTAGCTTCCCAAATCGGGTGGTCGAGGAGAGAGTTGTATGTTGTTTACACCCTTCATCTTTTTATTTGTATTTATGTATAGAAAATTTATTTGTGATGGACAACATAAATAACAATGATTTGATGTAATGTAACTTACAGTTGTTGATGGAGGAGCTAGTGGAAAACGATCCTGCAGAATTGGCAGACGCTCCTCATGGGACCATTCGGTGGGCACCAAACGACGTATACGCCCAAGTGCACAACTCTAAGCCAGAATATGCGGGTCGTGTTCGGGGGGTTAGTAAGAATATTCTTCCTACGCACGGCAACATCTACTCTTACTATAAACCATCCTCACAAAACCCAAGAAGCTCAAATGTCCCGGAAATGATTGAAAGAGCACTCGGAGCTGAAAGAGAGCAGCACAAGATAGATATGGCTGCACAGTTGGCACAGCAGAGGTCTGAGATTACTGCGGAGTTTAACGTACTTATGGATGCACAGATGGCGGTGTATGAGGCCCGACTTCGTGTGCTTGAGAGCTCGAGACATGTCTCCGAGCTAGAGGTGACCAATGTTAGAGCTCCGCCAGACTTAGAATCCCCAGTCCGTGCGATTGTGAGGTCCTCAGTAGCTAGTGGACCAGGTAAAACAATATTAGTTTTTGTTTCTCTTAAAGTAATACGAGTAACTTCTGAAATGGCTATCAATTTAATAGTTAATAAATTTGTTTGGTAATCACACTTTGTTTATATGTTTTTGGAATACATGCATGTGTATAACACATTTATACCGTAATATGTGTAGATGACGTAAGGCTAGAAGCTGAGGATGACAATCAAAACGAACACCCACAACGGACCCCGAGTGGACAAAAGTCTCGCTTATCAAGACATTGTACCACTGGTTCAGCAAGCCCGTATGTATACATATGACTTATTTCGCGCCAGTTATTATCGAATATTTATAAATAGCGTATATACTTAACTCAAAATACTTGGAATTAGGAATACAAATTAATATGTGTTGCGGTTGTGGAAATGCTGGATACGCGTAGATCATATATATGCTTTGTAATTTTAGATCATTTTCACAGTTTGGATTATCATTGAAACTATAGCGTTGTACTCTAAGGTGTGAGTTGGCAGTGTAGCTATAGCGTTGAAGTTATTTATCGTCTGTTTATTCACTTCACTACTGTTAAATATTGTTGAGTATGATGTTTGTATAGTTTGACGAAGTTAGTCGCTTAGGACTTGATGATTCCTGATTGATTGTTCGAGTGTTTGTTTGCTGACTAATTGTTGTGTAATCATTTGCAGTGAGTGCGGAGAAGTCAACCCGTTATGATGGTGTTCACCAGATTTTTTGTTGGGGTGTTTATACGTAATGTACTCGAGAATCACTTAACTTGTATGTTTAAGGTTTTGTTAATGTATATATGTATATAGTTATAATTTATTTGTGGACAATGACGTAATATAGAACAATGTTATTGTATATATATATCAATTTTTGTGGACATGAAATGGATATATGTTGTGGGGAATGTTGGGATAGGACTTGAGAAATGGATGTATGTTGATAGCAATTGATGATGTATGGTGAGAGCAATTTATGATGTATGATCAGGTGTGTACAAATAAACAAAATTTGGAGAAATTAATTTAAATTTTTTTTTTTTTTTTTTATGCACAAAATCGTAACGTGTCAAAAATTGACACGTTACTACTTAGTAACGTGTCAGTTTTTGACACGTTACTAAATTGACACGTTACTAAGTAGTAACATGTCAATTTTTGACACGTTACTAAGTAGTAACATGTCAATTTTTGACACGTTACTAAGTATAGTAACGTGTCAAAAATTGACACGTTACTAAACGGGATTTAGCAACAATCAAATTCCTAACACGCCAGACACGTTACTATATACATGTTACTAAAATTTAGTAACGTGTTAACCCTAGTGACACGTTACTAAACCATTGTTACTAACCCACATAATTTTTGTAGTGGTTCTAAATGGAGTTTAGAAGATGAAAGCTCATTTAGATGGTTGAAAAAAGGAAATAAGTGTGTGCTATTACAATTGATTAAGACTGAGGATCAATGCCAAAAGCTAAACAATATTGGTGAGCAGAAGAGAATTCAAAATCCAAGAGTGTTGGATGATATCCTTGAGGAGTTTAAGGATATTTTAAAAGAATCTATTGATCTACCATCGAACAGATCATATGATCATGCTATTACCCTCAAGAAGGTGTGCATCCTGTGTTAGTCAGGCCTTACAGATATCCATTCTATTAGAAAGAAGAAATTGAAAAGATAGTCAAGGAATTCCTGCAATCTGGTGTGATTAGACACAACACTAGCCCATTTTCTTCTCCAGTGATCCTGGTGAGGAAAGCTGCTGCAACATGGAGACTGTGCATGGATTATAGATCTTTTAACAAGGTAACTATTAAAGATAGGTTTCCGATTCCTGTTGTAGGTGAATTGTTGGATGAGCTGTGGGGGCTACCATTTTTTCTAAATTAGATTTGAGATCTGGTTATCACCAAATTAAAGTGGTTGAAAATGATATTCCTAGGACTGCTTTCGGACACATGAAGGCCATTATGCATTCTTGATTATGCCATATTTGGTTTAACTAATGCACCTTCTACCTCCTAAAGCTTAATGAACTATATTTTTCAGCTTCACCTTAGGAAGTTCATTTTGGTATTCTTTGATGACATTCTTGTATTTAGTAAGGATGTAAACAACCACAGAAACCATTTACACATGACCTTAGACATCTTAAGGAGACACCAATTATTTGCCAAGATGTCAAAGTGTAGATTTGGGTGTAATGAGGTGGACTATCTAGACCCTATTGTTTCAGAACATGGGGTGAAAGCTGATCCAGGCAAGATACAGGCAATGGTGGATTGGCTATTTCCAAGTAACATCAAATCCTTAAGAGGATACTTGGGTTTAACAAGCTACTACATGAAGTTTATAAAAGGGTATGGATCAATTACTACTCCCTTAACTTCTATGTTGAAAAAGAAAGTATTCAAGTGGGATGAAGCTGCCAAGGAGGGTTTTCAAAACCTGAAAGCTGCAGTAACTGAAGCTCTAGTCCTAGCTTTGCCAAACTTTTTTCAACCCTTTGTCAATGAATGTGATGCAAGTGGAGTTGGGTTAGGAGTAGTTTTGATTCAAAATAGTAAACCTATTGCCTATTTGAGTAAAGCCTTGAAAGAAAGAGCTCTTCTCATGTCCACTTGTGAGAAAGAGTTATTGGCATTGGTGACTGCAATCCAAAAGTGGAGACCTTACCTGTTAGGGCAAAGTTTTGTTGTCAAAACTGACCAACAAAGCTTGAAGTTCTTGCTAGAACAGAAGGTTAGAACTCCTTTCCAACAGAAATGGTACAAAGTTGTTAGGTTATGATTTTATAGTGCAGTTTAAGAAGGATATTGACAATAGAGTGGCAGATGCTCTATCTAGAAGAGAAGACTAGACAGAAAAGATCTCCATTGCTATTTTATCAATTCCCACCTTGGATTGGGTTGCTAAGTTGAAAGAACATTATAAGGATGACTTACTAATGAAGGAGTTGGTTACTAAGTGACTAAATAATCAATTGAATACCAGTATATATGCTTACAGAGATGGATTGGTGTTCTACAAAAATATACTCTACCTAGGAGATGATCCAATCATTAAGGCTCAAGTCTTATCTTTTGTTCATGGTGATCAGCTTGCAGGTCACTCTAGTTATGAAAGAAAAATGCAGAGGGCAACAAGGGATTTTTTTTGGAAGGGAATGAAGAATGATCTTAAATAGTTTATTAGGAAGTGAAATTTGTCAGAAAACTAAGCATGAGAACACATCTCCTGCTGGATTGCTGCAACCCTATCCAATTCCTCTCCAGATTTGGTTTGATATATCTATGGACTTTGTGGAAGGATTACCCCTCTCCAATAGACATTCTGTAGTCTTAGTGGTGGTGGATAGAATGTCTAAGTACAGTCATTCAACCTCTTTGGCTCGTCCTTACACTACATTCAAGATTGCTCAGCTCTTTGTTACTTATATCATTAAGCTACATGGTATGCCTACATTCATAGTTTCTTACTGTGACCTTACTTTTACTAGTGCATTTTGGAAGGAATTGTTTAGAATGCAAGGAACCACACTCAAGATGAGCACCAGTTACCATTGATGTGGTATTTTTGTGACCAAAAATATCAATTAAAAATTACCACTCGTAATAGTACGAATCCTGTAGGACAGAACTATATTGAGGGTGTCGAACCTCAAGGACTGCAGGGGTTTTATTATCAAATTTGAAAAATTAAAATTAACTTAATTAAAAAGATATTTGATTTGATTTTCTTTAAAACTAAAGTGCATAAAAATAAAAGAAATTTAAAATAAGAGAGAGAGTGTAGGGTATTAACTTCACCTCTATCCGCACAACAATGGTTAATCATAATTAATCCCAGAAATTCATTCTATGCATGTTATAAATAAACATGAAACTATCTTATTAAAGAATAAGCATAATCTATCTTCGGTTGGCATGGATCGTCCACCTAACCATTAAGATGCGGTACGACCCGTCTTCCCTAGGTATAAATTATCAAATTCTTTAACATGATACATACAATCAATGAATAAGTGTAACTCATCTTCGGTTGGCACTGACTGTCTACCTAAATTATACTAAACTAGGGTGTAGTACAATCCGTCTTCCCTAGGCATGGCCTATCAAATTCTATTGATCATATGTCAATTAAACCCACTGTATAACCATCATCCTTATAATCACAAAAAACAAGAATGATTTGATTTCAATAAAAGTAAAATACTTTCTAAGACAAGAGAAGAATTTCACAAATATGGATTTTGGAATTTAAGAACAATTGCATTTAATAATTAAGAACAGAATCAAAAGGTAGCAATTCTCATAGTTATACAATCAACAAGCATAAATTGAAATTCTAGAAATTAAATACAATCAAACCATTGTACTTGGATAGGGTTACATCAACACCCTACACGAAGGGGTTTAGCCGCTCATGATCTTATAAGTTCCAAAGACAATTTTCTGATTTCTAGCTCTAGGAAGCGGTGTGTCTGTTTACAATGTTTAGAGCTCTATTTATAGGGACTTGGAAAACCCTAAAACCCTAGAAATCCTCAGAAAATCGGAAGTCAGTCTCCTAGTTCAATTGGGAGACTGAAAACCAAGTCCAAGCTGAAAAAGGATTCTTGCCGTGCACTGTACGCCCGTGTGCGCTCGATCCGAGATTATCTGCGCTTGAGCCTAGCTGATATGTGCGCGAGCGTAGTCATGCGCTCGATCCTTGGCCGCATACGCTCGAGCACAGGTGCGCTCGATCCTAGATCCAGAATGCTCAGAATGTTGTCCTTTTAAACCCAATTTCCAATGGTTTGTCAAATGAGACCAGAAGCACAAAAACAATCAAATAAATAACAATGCTAAAGAATTAACATATGTAAATTAAGGGGCTTGAATGTGCAACATTCGGCACTTATCACACCCCCCAACTTACATATTACTAGTCCCTTAGCAATATAAAACAGAAAAGAAAGTGAAAACTAAAAAGATAAATCCAGCTTTCGTGAGATGTACGGTTGCATTTAGTGTATGCAGCAAGCCTTGTAAACCCTTAGGAATTCCCTAGAGGACGAGTGAAGTCTCGTGAGGGTTTTTCAAGAATGATACTCACAAACATTGTCATCATTATGTCATTCAAAAGGATAAAGCATCACAAAAATAATGGTTCTCATTCCTTAGCAAGCTTAAAATTAAAAACTCCATCTTCAAAATTCCAAGGAGTTATAAGTCAAATCACTTACCAATGGCAGATTGAGATACACAAATTTCAATTAGTGCAAAGTGAACTAACACATAATTATGGGGCTTCAAAATAATTCCAATATGAAAGAATCAACATCTCAGAATTCATTGGACTTCATATCAAATGAAACAACCAAGGCATACACACACACACACATATATATAATGGCAGATTGAGATACACAAATTTCAATTAGTGCAAAGTGAACGGCTTCAAAATAATTCCAATATGAAAGAATCAACATCTCAGAATTCATTGGACTTCATATGAAATGAAACAACCAAGGCATATATATATATATATATATATATATTTTTTTTTTTCTCTTTTTGTTTTTTTTTTGTAGGCTTTGCAATGCTTAGCTCCCTTAAGCTTTCTAGTTGACCCATATATCGAGTGTTAGGCCAATGTCTCCCAAACCAAATAGCTTTAGGGCATTAGGTGTGAAGATATCCCTAAGGACTTACTAACTCGAGTCAAAAAGGCTACAAAGCTAAGCTAGCCATTTTATTAATCAACCCAAAATTTTCACTTTTTGATACGAACACTCACTGCTTAATGAGGCAAGAGGTCCGGTTACTCAGCAAAAAATTGAAATTTGATTTTATTTATTTATTTATTTTTTTTTTATAGCATGCCAAAGTTATTCACCCAATATGTCACCCAACAGAATTCAAGATATTGAAAACAAACATAATTGGTCTCAAAATTCATACCTCACAGACATGTGCTAGTGTGCTCAAGATAGATTTAAATTGAAACAAGAAGCATCTTATGTTGCCAAGATCAAGAGTACAAAAATACCTGAATGAGCAGATGTGGGCATATCATTCCCCCAAACTTGAATGCAAAAACACATGTCAAGTGATACTCCAACCAAATACCAATCAAGTGCACACATTGTTGTAAAAATATAAACAAAGAATGAAGCAACAATGGATAAAATAAACCTGGATGGAGATCATGTACCCTGGTGGAATGAGGAGTCGAGCGCACAGGGCTTGCGCTTGATCCTATGAGGTATTTCTCAATGTAAGTCTGAGTCTCGAAGGATCTTACCTCGATCCTTCAGAAGTCTAATCAAGTTCTTCCATCCCTTCTTCTTTATGATCATGTAGCACTCCACAAGGAAGAGGATTCTTCTTAACATCCCGAAACTGCTTCTCCCAGCTAATAGGTCTTGATGCTCCCTATGGTGATGTTCAGGGTATTTGTCCTGAATTGGTTTCATGATCAACCTCTTGTCTCTATGGGAGTTCTCAAAAACTGGGGTAGCTAGGAAATTTGCAAAAAAAATTTCCACCCCAATGAAATCCACTTCAGCAACCTCTAAATGAAATATGTCCCATGTGGAGTTGTCATCAGGTGGTGGAATACTTGGAGTGAGAGGCATAGGCTTCGGTGGGTTGCTCCATGATGGAACTTCAGATAGAGGATCAGGAGGTGGGTCTTCAACAGTTTCTCCAATGTCATCCAAGAAGAACCATGCATTCTGATCAGGCGCATTCTGGAAGGCATTGAAGATGTTCAATCTGATCTTCATATTCCCAAAAGAGATCTTCATTACTCCGGTCCGGAAATTGATGCATGCATTGGCTGTGGCAAGGAAAGGATGCCCAAGGATGACAGGAATATGCTTCTCTGGATTTGGGACCGGTTCTGTGTCCAGAACTATAAAGTCAACTGGATAATAGAACTTGTCCACCTTGATAATGACATCTTCCACAATCCCATGGGGTTTCTTGATCGAGCGGTCAGCCAATTGCAAGATAGTACTTGTCGGTTTCAATTCCCCTAGGCCCAGTTTCTAATATACCGAGTATGGAAGCAAATTAACACCAGCTCCTAAGTTGAGGAGAGCTCTCTCAATCTCAATGTTTTAGATGACGCATGAAATTGTAGGTGCTCCAGGGTCTTTGAACTTTGGAGGAGTGTTATGCTGAATCAAAGAGCTTACTTGCTCGGTGAGAATGACCTTCTTGGGAATGTGCTTCTGATTCTTCCTCTTTTGAGTGCACAAGTCCTTGAGAAATTTTACATAAGTTGAAATTTGCTTGATGGCATCAAGGAGTGGGATGTTGATTTGAACCTGCTTGAATGTTTCCATCATGTCTTGTATCTTCTCTCCTTGTTTCCCGAAGTGGGAGGGTGCCTTGAGACGTTCTGGGAAGGGGGCCTTAGGCTCATATGGTACCTCAGGAGTGGGGGCAGATGATGAAGATGCCTCGATGCTTACTTGTTTATCCTTGTCCTGATGCAGATTCTATGGGGTCTCATTTTGCTCATCCTTCTTCTCCTCCACATGCTTGTCAACTATTCTTCCGCTCCGCAATGTGGTGATGGCTTGAACTTGCTAATAGTATGAAGTGCCCTCATCTACCATGTAGTGCCCCTTAGGATTTACCATTGGCTGACTTGTAAGCTTTCCTTCATCCCTTTTGTTGAGGGTGTTGGCAAGTTGTTCAACTTGAGCTTCCAGCTTGGCAATGGATTTAGTATATGAGTTTACTATCTCCTCTTGAGCCTTGACTGACTGCTTTATCTCGCTGGTCAGCTCACTCATTGCTTTTAGCATCCGATCCTCAAAATTAGACTCTGTGGGAGACTGGTAGTGCTGCTGTGGAGGCCGATAAGTGGAATGAGGTTGGTAGGGCTGCCCGTTGGATTGAGCTTGATTGTGTGGCCCTAGGGCTGAGTTGCCCGAATTTGAATTCTTCCACGAGAAATTTGGATGATTTCTCCACCTGGGGTTGTAAGTATTGGAATATGGATCATTACCCGGTCGGAAGAAAGCTGCATTAACCTGCTCATTACCAACATCACTAAAATTTCCAGCAAGATGGCAGTTATTTACATGGTGCATAGAACTTGAACAAAATGAGCAAGATTCATGTGGTGTGTGCATGTGGATAGTATGAGGAGCAAAACCAGCAGTCATCCATTGGTCTAGCTTCTTGGTGATAGCCTCAACTACTTGGTTAGCCATGTTTGGGGAATGGCCTACTTCATACAAACTCCCTGTCTTGAGAGCTTTAGGTGCTGGTGCCCTTCGTCTGGTGGAGACCAGTTGAAGAGAATTGTTACTCAAATTTTCAAACATAGCCCATGCTTCATCTTCACTTTTTAACATGAAAGTTCCCCCACATGATACATCTACCATTTTTCTATTGGACTCGGTTAGGCCAACATAAAAACACTGCACTAGCTGCCATTTTGGGACAGCGTAGTGTGGACATGATCTAAGCAAGCTCTGTAACCTATCCCAAGTCTCATGAAAATCTTCTCCCTCATATTGGGAGAAGGTAGTAATGGCTCTCCTAGTGTCATTGGTCATTCCTATGGGGTAATACTTCTTAAGAAATTATTATTGCAATTGAGCCCAAGAAGTGATAGAATTGGGTGTTAAGGACTGGAACCAATGTTTGGCTTTTTCCTTGAGGGAGAAAGGAAAAAGACGCATCCTTAGGGCATCCTCAGTGAATCCGTTCATTTTAGTGGTATCACAAATTGCTTCGAAATCACTGAGGAAGTCATAAGGATTTTCAGTACTAAGCCTTAGGAAAGAAGGTAAACTTCGTATAGTGCTGGGCTTAATTTCATAATGGGTTGCCGTAATTTCCGGCAACCGCAGACATGTGGGAGTAGTTTAAGTGGTAGGAAGATAGTGATCTTGCAATGCTACGTGGTTACCGTCCCCCATGGTCTCAGTGGAACGCTCTTCTAGCAAATTAGAGTTATTTTGGGATCTAATTTGTCTAGGGGTGCGTTCAATTTCAAGGTCGCAAGAAATTAATGGAAAAGACAAAGAACGACGACCTCTCATAAACTAAACAGAAATTTAAAAAGAATAGAAAGAAAATAAGCTAAAAACATAAAACAAACAATGCTCACAAACGGCTTTAGATTGCACTCAGGGTTCTGGATGCAAGCTGCCGCAAGTGCGCTCGATCGCACGACAAGGTGCGCTCGAGTGTACTGCCGCAGATGGGTGCGAGCACACGTGGAGAGGGCTCGAGCGCTACTGGCTTAGTGCTTGCTGAAGTGCGTCTGTGCGCTCGATCGCACGCGGTTTGCACTCGATCATAGTCACAAAGAAGGCAGCTTACAGACCTGTTTGCAAATTCTAAAAAAAAAAAAAAAAACAAACACACAACATAATTAAAATTAGCAACTTAAAACAGAAAAATTAATTATTAAGCTAAAATTAATCCTTAAAAATTTGACAATAAAACCATTAAGTAGTCCCCGGCAATGGTGCCAAAAATTGATGTGGTATTTTTGTGACAAAAAATATCAATTAAAATTACCATTCGTAATAGTACGAATCCTGTAGGATATGGCTATATTGAGGGTGTCGAACCTCAAGGACTATAGGGGTTTTATTATCAAATTCAAAAGATTAAAATTAACTTAATTAAAAAGATATTTGATTTGATTTTCTTTAAAACTAAAGTGCATGAAAATAAAAGAGATTTAAAATAAGAGAGAGAGTGTAGGGTATTGACTTCACCTCTATCCGCACAACAATGGTTAATCATAATTAATCTCAGAAATTCATTCTATGCATGTTATAAATAAACAAGAAACTACCTTATTAAAGAATAAGTATAATCTATCTTCGGTTGGCACGGATCGTCCACCTAACCACTAAGATGCGGTACGACCCGTCTTCCCTAGGTATAAATTATCAAATTCTTTAACAGGATATATACAATCAATGAATAAGTGCAACCCATCTTCGGTTGGCATGGACTATCTACCTAAATTATACTAAACTAGGGTGTAATACAATCTGTCTTCCCTAGGCATGGCCTATCAAATCCTATTGATAATATGTCAATTAAACCCATTGTATAACCATCATCCTCATAATCACAGAAAACAAGAATGATTTGATTTCAATAAAAGTAAAATACTTTCTAAGACAAGAGAAGAATTTCACAAATATTGATTTTGGAATTTAAGAACAATTGCATTTAATAATTAAGAACATAATCAAAAGGTAGCAATTCTCATAGTTATACAATTAACAAGCATAAATTGAAATTCTAGAAATTAAATACAATCAAACCATTGTACTTGGATAGGGTTACATCTACACCCCACAAAGGAGTTTAGCGGCTCATAATCTTCTAAGTTTCAAAAACAATTTTTTGATTTATAGCTCTAGGAAGCGGTGTGTCTGTTTACAATGTTTAGAGTTCTATTTATAGGGACTTGGAAAACCCTAAAACCCTAGAAATCCTCAGAAAATCAGAAGTCAGTCTCCTAGTCCAATTGGGAGACTGAAAACCAAGTCCAAACTGGAAAAGGATTCTTACCGTGCACTGTACGCCCGTGTGCGCTCGATCCGAGGTTATGTGTGCTCGAGCCTAGTTGATATGCGCGTGAGCGCAGTCATGCGCTCGATCCTTGGCCGCATATGCTCGAGCACAGGTGCGCTCAATCCCAGGAGTGCTGCGTTCGATCCTAGATCCAGAATGCTCAGAATGTTGTCTTTTAAAGCCCAATTACCAATGGTTTGTCAAATGAGACCAGAAACACAAAAAAAAAAAAAAACAAAACAAAATCAAACAAATAACAATGCTAAGGAATTAACATATGTAAATTAAGGGGCTTGAATGTGCAACATTCGGCCCTTATCAACCATCCACAAACAGATGGCCAAATTGAGCTAATTAACAAAAGTCTGGAAAACTATTTGAGGTACTTTGATCATGATAGGCCTAAGTAGTGGATATCTTGGCTACCTTGGATTGAATATTAGTATAACACCAGTTGGAAGGCATCCATCAAGATGACACCTTTTGAAGCTGTTTATGGGAGACTATCACCTAGATTGTTGATCTATGTACCCGGGACTACTAAGGTGGCTGTTGTGGATGTAGTCTTAAGGTCTAGAGAGGAGATCTTAGCCTTTTTACAACATAATCTACAGGATGATCAACAAAGAATGAAGAAATATGTTGACTTGAGAAGGTCTGAGAGGACCTTAGCCATTGGACAACAAGTGTATCTCAGGTTGCAGCCTTACAGACAAGGCTCTTTAGTTAGTCGAAGGGCTTTGAAATGGTTTCCTATATTCTATGGTCCTTTCATAATGGTTAGAAAGGTTGGGGAGGTAGGTTATGAATTGAATTGACCAGCCACTACCAAGATACATCATGCATTTCATGTCTCACAACTCAAGCCAAAGATAGGGAGAAGCAATACTGCAGTCCCTACATTGCCTCTTGTCGATTGAAATGGGATCATTCAGCCTGAACCAGTAGGAGTGCTAGCTCGGAGGTCTAGGGCTCAAGGCAATCATGCAATTACTGAAGTGTTGGTAAGATGAACATGACATTCTCCTAAGGATGCAACTTGGGAGGAGTTTCACTCCTTGAAAAGGCCTACCCACACCTTGTGGGCAAGGTGTTTTAAACAGGGAAGTATTGTAATATGCTGTGCAAGAAGATGATGAGGTGGCAGCTGCATATTCATCCACATGGAGATGCAAGGGTGGAAGAACAAAATGAGTAGTTGGTTATCTTACTTAATAGATTGTATTAGAAGGAAGCAGCCGCATGTGGCTTAGCTATCTAGTTAGGAGCTTCTGTTAATTCTGTTAGCTTCTGTTAATTATGTTATAGTTCAGTTGAGTTAGTTAGAAGTTGTTAGTTCATGAAGAAGCTATAAATAGACTCTTTTGAGATGTAATCAGTAGCTTTGTAGACATTGGTTCAATTGTGAACTTGGAGGTTGAGCAATCCTCAAAATTGCTTGTTCAATAAGAAAACTATCAATTCTTCTCTTTCTTTCTATTCTTTCTCTCTTGGGTAGAAAGAAAGAACCAATGATCTCTCTTGGGTAGAAAGATCTTCCTAAACAGAGAGAGAATCATATTGGGTAGAAAAAAAGAAAGAGAGAAGATGGAAGGGAGTTAATGGGATTAATTTCCCCTATATTTTTTTTTTATTTTTTTTTTTATTTTTGTCCACGTTAGTGTAGTTAATGAGTAGTTTGCCTAAGGGAATCACAGCCCTCAAACAATATGCGGTAGTTTGGTTTGCCGCATGGAAGCCGAGTCCTTATAGGAAAATGGAGATAGATAAATATGGTAATCAAATCATCAAATCTGATGATAGCAGATTACAATCAATTACAAGAAAATCTCTAAAATCAAATTCTGGTTCTTATAAACCACTTTGTCATTAACCCCACACATAAATCGCATTCTATAAGCAACATAAAACTTTAGGCCTCATTTGGTTTGTGAAATGTGTATTCCGTTAGGAAAATTAGTAGTTATTACTGGAAATTGAAGATGTTTGAATTGAATAATTATTTATATTCCTTAGTTTGTAGCAATACATATTGCATAATTGAAATTGAACCAAAATTACTAAAGAGCCCATATGATTTTTGATTTTTTCAAAACTCAAATCTAAAAACCAAATGTTGAAATTGTGGGTGGCCGGCTACCCAAAGCAAACCCTAGGGGTGGTGTGGCCACCCCTGGTGCCCTCGGAGGGTGGTTGCGGCCATCCCGGATTCTTACCCGGGGGTGGTCACGGCCACCCCCACTAACATCAGGGGTGGCGCGGCCACCTCTAGGGTTTGCTGTGGATGGCCGTGCCATCAAAACATTCAACAGTTTTTGTTTTTATTTTTTGTTTTTTGAATTTTTAAGTTTGAAAGAAAAATAAAACAAAAAATGGTTTTTTTTGAACCACTTTGTCTATTCTTTCAGGAATAGCTATTCTTTTCATTTTTTAGAGGAATAATTGTTAGAACAATTTCTAGTACATGTGAATGAGGGCTCTGAGATCGAATCCTGAAATAGAGAAAGTAAACACGAAGAGAAAATGTCCTGTCTTGAGCGTGATCTCCCTCCGATGCTCAAGTAAGATCTGTGAGAAAGGTGCAAGTAATCACTATGTATTTAACGTCAGTGTTGATACCTGGAGTGCGATCTATTTATAGGCCGATAGATTCACTCAGACTGGAGTTCTTCTGTGATCTTATCCGAGTCTTATAGCTTGATCCTCTTTCCTTTTGGTATTATCCGTGTAGCCTAATTTGAATTGAGAATGGTAGTTTAATGCGAGCTCTAACACTATCCTTGTGATATTGGATAATAGCGAAAAGACTCTCTAACCCAATGAGAGTCAACCGTTTGAATACTGGGAGTTTGGCGTGGCTACAATGCTTGATTATAGTGACAAATGATCTCTCGGAAGCTAAGGGTTTGACAGCCTCAGGAGGGCTGTCCCCGGGTAGTCAATCCTCGACTAACCGGGCTTCCATAATATCTTTCTTCTTTTCAACGTCGATCCTTGTGAGCTGGACTTTCATTAATTATAGAACATGCTTGTTGGGACTTAGTTCATGGCCTTGTTACTGAGCTGTGGGCCTTTGGGTTGCCAGGCCCAAATGGGAGGTATTTACTCTCAACAATAACTATTTCTCTTTTAAGAGAATATTTATTCTGTGTGAATAACTATTCTTAGAAATAAACTCTTAATAAATGAAAAAATAGCTATTCTATAAGAATAACCATTCTATTATTTGGGGTCTATTTCGCAAAATAAACGGAACGTATTATAAAAAAAAAACTAACACTAAAAGTCCTCACCTCGCTACACAAAATGGCCGCTACTTCAAGGGATCTCCTCCCTGTTTTTTTTTTTTTTTAATCTCTCTGTCTCTCTGCCTTCTCATGTACTCTTGGCGTGAAGCCAGAACAGGGGAGGTGAATTATTGCTCTCTTTTTTGGTATTTTACGAAGATGGCAAGTGTTGGGTCTTTTATAGAAAAACGAGTGATGGGGAGTTTTTCTAATGTTTGTAGGAAAAGGATGACAGAAGTTCTGCTGCTTATTAATGCAGCAGCATTTTTTCTCTGTTTTAACTCGGCAGGAAGTCCCCTGTTTTCCCTTATTTGAATAGAGAAAGTCCCATTCTCTTTCTCTTTCAGTAATGCGGTCCTGTATTTCTTCTTTTCATTTGCCTTTTGATTCTGCATGGTTTCATTTGTTACTTTTTGTTTGTTCTTACCGATACATCCTCTAGATCAATTTTTTTTTTTTTTTTTTTTTTTTTTTTTTTTTTTAATAAAAATAAAAAAGGTGAAGCTTCTATGAAGCTCTCTATCTAGCTTCATCATTTTATCATTGTTTTTCTTAAAAAAAAAAAAACACACCTCAATTAAAATTTTATTCCAAACTTAAATCTCATATCATAACTAATTAACTTCCTAACCTTAACTAAAGCTAACAAATTTAATTGAACTTACTTGATGTGCTTGTATAGGATTGTATAGGATGAGGGTGATTAGGTGACTTTTGACTTGATGTGCTTGTCATCCTTCAATTTTCATAAGCTTACTTGGTAGCCTATACCCTCACCAACATAAGTAAGCTTTCACCTTTTCCATACAACACACAAGTAATGTTGGCTTAGAATCTGTTTGAGATTGCACTTGAGAAATAGAGCTTTTAAGTAAAAAAAAAAATGCTTTCTAGCAAAAGTTTCATTTTTAAGCTTTTGCCAAAAGTGCATTTTGGTCATTTTTAGGCTTTTTAGACTTTTAAAAGTGCTTTTAATTCTTTTACCAAATGATTACTTTTTTTCTTTAAACGGACTTTTTGAGTGTTAAACGCACTTTTAACTTACTTAAACGCAATCTCAAATAGGCCTTAGGCATTTTATCAAACGCATGATGTGAAAAAAAAAATTAAAAATTTTACATTGAAAAAGCATGACCCGTGTGTGAAAAAGTGCTGAAAAACAATTCAAGAAACTACTTCAAGCGGCCATTTGGAAATAATCCTAATCCTCTGCATAAGTTTTTTTTTTTTTGTTTAATTATCCTCTTCATAAGTTAGTTAGAGCATTTGTATGTTCTACAACATTTACCTGAAAAAAATCTTCACTTTGCTCATTGCAAGCATAAGTTATTACGAATTGAATGGTTCCCTTTAAATGGTCTATGATAGAATTTGAGAAGCACTGATTTGGTTAACTTACCAACATCATAGTAGTTTATTCATATATATATATAGCCAAGCTTAGTACAAGATAAATTACAAAGGAAAAAAGTACAAAAGGAA
This sequence comes from Corylus avellana, assembly GCF_965113065.1. NCBI lineage: Eukaryota > Viridiplantae > Streptophyta > Magnoliopsida > Fagales > Betulaceae > Corylus > Corylus avellana. The sequence goes on along the minus strand of NC_142490.1, from coordinate 23,211,129 downwards.
AGCCACATGTAGGCTAATACACTAGAGGCAAAAGTAAAACCAATTATGAAAAATGAGAAGACTTCTATCTTTGGTTGTCATGGAAGAATACAGTTGTTGCTTACTTAAATCCTGGAGAGAAGCAAAATATGGCTGAGGGGTTGCTTGTCACAGGAAGCATAGAGAGCTGTGAGTTGGGCTGTCAGTCAGATTGAATCATGGCCTGTTAATCACCTTGAATGATGGAATTTTATCCTTAACAGTCTAGAGTGTTAGAATACATGAGCCAGGCAGTTACTCAAGCTCAACAAAATATTCTCCAGATAAGCTAAACTTATGTGACGCCTTGGAAAGACTAGACATGCAGCATCTCTTCTTTCCCAAGACATGATGCTGTCGGCATATATCCTTTTATTATCATAATTCATATAGGAATAATTTAACTTAATGCTGTAACTATTCTTTATAATTTAGTTTGCCGTATATATTATCTTGTAATAATTTAACGGACCCTAAGTGCTCGTTTGGAAGTGCAATTTCAATAAATACAATTTTAAAAATTGCGTTTTTGAAATCGCTACTTTTTAAAATCGCATAGGCATTTGGTAAAACATGTTAAGAAGTATTTTTTTTTATCAATTGAGTGTTTGGATAACATTAGCATATAATTGCGGTTTCATGGCCAAATAGGTAAATATTGCGCCAAATATTGTTTTAAACGAAATCGTGATTTTGGTTTAAATTCGCACTTTTTCAAATAAGCACCTTCTAATCAGCTTATAGAAATCACGGATTTTTTCACGATTTTAATATTTGTATTTTTTAAATCATAATCTCAAACACTCCAAAATTACGATTTTATTTAAAAACGCAATTATTTTTTAAAAAATACACTCCCAAACGGACCATAAACCAAAGAATATAAAACCTGGCTTTTGACCAAACGACTTCCAAGCACTAGCAGACGAAATAATATAATAGTCGGTAGAAGTACGATTTAAAATGCTGCAAACTTTTTGACATTTCAACACCTACATGTGTATCATGCATTCACGACTCAATTACTTTATTGTATGTAAATATTTAAATTGAAAAAGCAAGCCACGATCGAATGCATTCAACACAAACTTACCCATAAATCCATTTTCAAAATTCTAATGAAATATTTTTCATCCCTATAAAGCTATGCATTCTGATTCAGTGAATGGCATGCCACGATTTTCTAACCAGAAGAGCTAAAAATTCTATCTCATTCATCAAAGAAGACCAAAAAATCTGATAGCATCAAGCTGTCGATGTTGAAGTTCGCGTATCAAATATATGACTCGAATCATATTTGATAATGTTTACAGGATTATAATTGAGTATTTAGCATTACTCTTGATTTACATTCTACTTTGAGTTGAGTCTTGTATGTAAAAGACTGTAATAAGTATGTAAAAGTCTTTATCAAACAGACTTAGAAAGAACTTTAACTTTCAAGACCAATTGAATTATAGTATGACTCATTCTCATTATGGTACATCAGTGGTTCAGAAAGCGCTATCACTAAACCGGTATCATTCTACTTTGAGTTTAGTTTTATATATGTAAGAGACTTTCACAAGTAATACTTGTGAAACTTGGGAAAATTTTGCGCTTGTAATCTTTGTAATATAACCCTTTCCCTTGACTTATTTTTCTCCTTAGAAAATTGTGGGATTCAATTATTTTTTTTCAAAGCCCATCGAGGGAATGCATGATACGTACACATGTGACGTTGGAATATACCAACCCCGACGTGTTGAAAGTTAAAAAGGTTTGCAGTTTCCTCCAGTCCTAAATCCATATCTTTAATTACATGCAAGAAAGTAATTGACTGGGTGTTTTATTCACACGTGGAAGTTGGAATATTGCCAAGGTGTATGTGTTGAATGTCAAAAAACTGACCTAATATTATACTCTATCGTCCGGTACGTACTGGTTGGATGTAGTATGTTATAAAGCCAAGTTTTATATTCTTTCCACTGGTCAAATGGGGTTCAATCTCCCCTTATTCTCGGGTTGTTTGCGTTTACAATTTAAAAAGTACGATTTAAAAATAATAATTATTAAAATACAGTTAAGTGTTTGATAAAATTACGGTTTGACTTTTAAAATTGAAATTTAATTTTTATATGTGAATTGGTTTAAAATCGCATTTTTTGTGTATGAAATTGCAATGTCAAACATACTCTTATTACGAATTTTGTAATTTTATTTTGGAATTATTAAAGGGTGGAATATGAATATTCTATTTTTCAATCGCTTTTAAGTTCACCCTTATTGTTAGCTAGGGTTTTGTATTAATAGCTGTATCTGAGTAATACTAGAAGTCACTCTAAAAAATGATATCACTTGGGTTTGTAATTGATCATTATTTAATTTTGATCAAATAATAATTTTAAAAGTCACAACATACATTCATAGAATGACACAAAAAGAACAGATAAGAACTTCTAATATTACTCGATGTTAATATAATGCTCATTACAATGCCCCATGAGCTGGCCTATCTTGAAAATTAGAGCAAGTACTTTTCAGTAATGTTTGTTCCTAGACAAGTATTTTCAAGATTGAATATTTTTTATTTAACATTTGTCAAGAAAGTCTTTCATTAATTAAAAACATTTTTATTTTCAGTTTTATGCATATGTTTGTAAACGACATAAAAGTTGAAATATTGAATAGTTCAAATAATAAAAGAACCTTAAATATATAGTAAAGCATTAATACTATATTTGGGCTAACTAGAACGGGCACTCTGCTTATCCAAGAAATGAGACTCATTCAATCTCTGCAGATAATAAGTTTAATAAAGGCGCTTCAACTATTTAAAAAATTAATTGATGATTAATCCATTTGAAATATTTGGGATAAAGAGAGAATTAATGAAATCTCAGATTTGGATTCAATTTATAAATTGATGAGTACTTTTTTGTTTGGAAAGAAATCGAACGATTTAAGCACAGGGCTCTTCAATTAGATAATATCAAAGATTAGGGCAGTAAAAAACTAGTCTGCTCCACAACTCGCTCGGATTGCTTGGACCCAAATTATAGCTTGTTAGTGTAAAAACCCACTTGATTAATAAATGATACATACTTGACTCTCTCGAGTAAACTCGATAAAGGCTTGTGAGCTAGCTAGTTTAAATTAAAGCTCAACCGGCTCGTCTGTCAAACTCGTTAACTCGTTCATATATATATATATATATATATTACTAAAAATTAGTTATATAAATTTAAGTATGTTTTTGGAGGGGTCACCTTCCAAAATCATGCACCCTATTGAAACCAAATTGACCACAAAAATTGATGATGATGCACATATTACTTTGGAATACAAGCTCGTTGTATACTTCGTCCTCTATTATACTCCCTCTTCCGGTAGTAGTTGGAAGTATTATATAACAAAAATGGTACTTAACTGTAACATCCACTTTTGTTATTAAAATATTGGAAAAATTTTACTGAACACTTCTGAACTTCTACCTGTTTTGAAATACTTCTTTAAACTTCAAAATCTTTCAATTTAGTCCTCTGAACTTTCAATTGGTCTCAATTTGGACCCCTACATTAATTTTAGCAGTTCAAAAAAAAAAAAAAAAAAAAAAAAAGGAAGAAAAGGACCAAAATATCCAAGATTTTTGTTATTTTAAAAAAATAAAATAAAAAAAATGTTTTGGAAGTTAGAATTTTATACAAAAGTTAGAGGTATATATGTCATGTAACGTTTGAAATCTGACGAAGTGGTCCAAATTGAGAGCAATTGAAAATTTAGGAGACTAAATTGAGAGATTTTGAAGTTTTAGAGAGGGTTTATCAAATCGGATAGAAGTTTAGGGGTCTTCAGTGAAGTTTCCCCTAAAATATTTGAAATCGACGCTTCTAATAATAAGTAATGCCTTAAAAGATATGAATATGGGGCATCAAATTCAGGCATGATTCCAATGTAAAAAAAAAAGAAAATGTTGTTTTTCTTTCTATATATATATATATATATAGATTGTTGGACTTGGTCACAAGTTATTAAGTAATTTTAGATAATTCAAATAGTACCACTGACCCAATCCCCATCAAACGTGTGAATCATGTACTTAATTAATATGACCTTTTCATATACAAGTCAAGTCTTTTAACATTTGCTCCAGTCCACTACGATTCCGCGTGAAACTCTTCCTCTCTTCCTATTATATATACCCTCTTCATCTCCCCCACATCCCCTCAACATTAATCTTCACCTTCAAATCCCAAGGATTAATTCCCAGGTGATCGATAATCATGGCTCTATCCACAATGATCTACAATCATCTTCCCACCACACAATATTCCACCATGACCAGGATTTCTGTAGTCCATGCCCATCAACAAGCTCTTCTTGATCCCCCAAAAACAAAACCATCAAATCCTGCTTCACGCCTCGCCGAATCGCTCTCACATCTCCTCCACCTCCATCTTGAAACCCCTCCTCGTACGGAGCTTCACCAATCCATTTGGGACTCTTTTAGTGAAGAGAAACCCTCCACTCCCACAACTTCTCCCAAGGAGGTGATAGCGCACAAGTGGCGTGAGATCCACGGTTCTTCAGATTGGGACAATCTTTTGGATCCTCTTCCACCTTGGCTCCGACGAGAGGTTGTCAAATATGGAGAATTCGCACAAGCAACATACGACGCTTTTGATTTTGATTCTTTCTCCGAGTATTGCGGGAGTTGCCGCTACAACCGCAAAAACTTGTTTGAGAAACTAGGCCTCACTAAAAATGGCTACAGAGTCACCAACTATATTTATGCCATGTCCCACATAGATATGCCTCAGTGGCTGGAGAGGTCACATTTGGTTAACACGTGGAGCAAAGATTCCAACTGGATGGGATATGTGGCGGTCAGCGATGACGAGGAGACACGTAGGATCGGACGGAGAGACATTGTGGTGGCGTGGCGTGGAACCGTGGCGCCCTCGGAGTGGTACGAGGATATGCAAAGGAAGTTAGAGCCATTTGGGCAGAGAGATGCCAAAGTTGAACACGGGTTTCACAGTCTTTACACTTGTAAGAATGAATCTACTAGGTACAACAAAACAAGCGCCTCAGAGCAAGTGATGAAAGAAGTGACAAGGCTTGTTGAATTGTATAGGGAAAAAGGTGAACAAGTTAGCCTTACAATCACCGGTCATAGCTTGGGTGGCGCATTGGCTCTCCTCAATGCTCACGAAGCCGCATCAACCATCCACGACCTTCCCGTCAGCGTGATTTCCTTCGGCGCTCCGAGGGTCGGAAACGTGGCTTTTCGAGATGAGCTTCATCAGCTAGGAGTTAAAACATTGAGGGTGGTGATTAAGCAAGACATGGTCCCTCGGATGCCGGGACTTGTATTCAACGAGGGTTTACAAAAATTTGATGATATAACGGGGACTTTAGAATGGGTTTACACCCATGTTGGAGCTGAATTGAAGCTCGATGTTCGTTCATCGCCTTACCTCAAACGAGGATTGGATTTGGCAGGGTTCCATAGCCTCGAGACATACCTTCATCTTGTCGATGGGTTTCATAGTACTAGCACAACATTTCGGTCTGATGCGAGGAGGGATGTTGCCTTAGTGAACAAGGCATGTGACATGTTGGTTAATGAGCTTAGGATCCCACGTTGTTGGTATCAATTGGCCAACAAGGGATTAGTTTGTAATGCTCATGGGAGATGGGTAAAACCAAAGAGAGATCCTGAAGACATACCTTCACCTGCTAGAGAGAAAACTGTTCATCTTTTTGTAGATAGAATGCAAACACAAGATGTACTTGAATCTGTACTATATGCTGTATAAACTATTAATTTTTTGTTATAAAAAAATTTTTTTTTAAAAAAATTAAATTATGTGAGGACATATTTGGTTTGGTCTTAAGCCTAGCTCTAATAATTAATATCTAAAGCTATCATTCACACATACTCATAACCATATTTTTCCGGAAGAGAGAATGATGAAATTAAAAAATAAATAAATACAACATTTCTACCAATATTTGAAACAATATTTTTACTTATTTGCTTCAAACTAAAAACTTTCTTAGGAGTGAGAGTGCGTTTTTAGAATATTACGACTGCCGATGAATAATTTGATGCGAATTATATCCTATTTTAAAGGGAGATTTGGGAGAAATAGGATCACATCAAATTAACGTGATTGTAAGGACGTAAGACACTATATTAAGTTATAGTGGAGTTGGATGGAATAACGAGACGAAAATGGTTTGTCTTGAATATATATATACTCGCCTTAATCTACAATCCCATCATCAATGTTTTTCTCGAAACTATTAATTGTATTAATGTTCCCAATAAACTTTTTTTTTTAAAAAAAACATATCATAGTATCATACTTATTAATTGATAAAAGTTGCGAGCCTAAAGCTCTTACAAACAAAGCAAAAAGCTCTGAAGTAAATCATAGCCGAAGCTAAAGATACAGTCATCAACAACAGACCAAATCAACCAAAACACAGCATCCGCTAACCTATGACTAAATATCAGGTTGAAAACTCAGATCTGCATCAAACAGACACCATCTAAACTAATTAATAAACAATATCAATGTTCCCCCAATAGCCAAAATACCCTTAATAAAATAATATATATAAGGATATTCTTGATTAAATATATAAGGATATTCTTGGTCTTATTAAAAAAAAAATTATTGTCATTTTTGTACTTTTGTTGGCCTTAGAAAATATTGACATTTTTCGACAATTTTAAAAAATATATATATTGACACAATTTGTAGTTTAAAAGACATTATCACATTAATTGGATGTTTGAGAGATAGTTTGAGGAATTTACGGGTCCACCAATGAGTTTTGTAGTCCCATAACTCATAGCAACGCCTTTGTAGTCCGAAAACAAAAGGAAAGAAGAAGCATATATATATAGTAAGGAAAAAGTCGAAAAAGAAAGACGGGAAAGAGGCAAAATGAAAGAAAGAAAAGTCAAGTCTCAAATTATATTCAAAATAGTTTATGCTGAAATTTGAAATGGTAAAAGAAGAATCTATAAAATTATACTCTCAATGCAAAATAGTTTATAGTCCTCTCCTGCCCAGAAAAAAAAGAAAAATGTTTGGCCCCCCGCATGTTATAACAAAAATCATTTTATACCTAAATTTTAAGCAGCCCAAATCTATCATGAGCAACTACTCAAATTTTTTATTAAATTAGGCATTTTGATAAGTAATTGAGTTAAAAATTGTAATATATTAATAAACAAATATTTTGTATCTTATGTTTTATTATACTCGATCTGTCGTACGTCAATTGAGAGAGAATGCAAAGATGAAAAAATTCATGTACCATGCAATATCCTTTTATAGAAACAATGGTACCTCTTAACAAAATGTGCAACTCCTTAATTACTCCTCCAATAGTTATGTATGTTATTAGATACAACTCTTCAAGGAGTTATGTCTAGTATATATGGTCAAGCCTAGATCTAGCTAGCTACGGGTAGCAATTAGTGTTTAGTTTTGGTCGTATCAATAGATGAGTATAAGACTATATATGTTAACCCTAACTTTGTCCATTTAATTAAACATGTCAAATTCCTCAACCCTGTCACGTGAGTATAGTAAGATAAAAGTGTAGTGTATTGCATTACTCAAACAAAAAAAACAAAAACAAAAAACAAAAAAAGAAATTGAGTTTTAATTTGAGAGCTACTTCAATGTCGTAGACTAAATCAATTGCCAGTTAAATGTACATCATCCTCATTAAAACTAAGAAGCTTAATGTTCAAAGAGGGATATTTATTTAATCCTGCAATTTGAAACATTCATCTACCCTACAAATTAATGGACACTGATGCTTGCTAAGATGTTTCACAAAATGGAAAAGGAACATCTTCAGGTTCTCTGTAGGGCTTCAACCACCTTCCATGTTTGTTAAGCACAAGCCCCTTGTGAGGAAACTGGTACCAAAACTGAGGGATCCTCAACTCCTCTATCAGCATACCTATTGTCTTATGCACCAATGCAATATCTCTCCTCGCATTCCACCTAAACTTGCATGCTTACAAAGAAATCCATCTAAAAGATGGAGGTATATCTCCAAATTGTGGCTCCCTACCAAATCACACTCATGCTTAAGATATGGTGACATGAACATGTCAAGCTTAAGCTGTGTTCCTACATGCCTGTGAACCCAATTTAATTTTCTAGCACCCACATGAAGCTTATGGAGAAATTTTTTTTATTTTTTTTTTTATTATTTTTATTTTTTAAGTATGATCCCTGGCAATTTTGGGGCTATATCTTGCTTAACAACTTGACTGTGGGATGGTCTTCTGCTGCCACTATTGCTGACACCATTTCTCTTTTATCTGTTCTTCCTTCTTGGTCTGCAACCAAAGTCTCAAGGAGTGTTAATCTTCAGGCACATTTTGTTGTCAAATGAGCCGCTTTTCATTACTGTTATGGAAGCATTCACACTTCTCTTCCTTTTCTTTCCTCTAAAAGAATCATGAGTCGGAAAGTGTTTCCTTGATCCCCTTCCATTTCCCTTGTTTCACTTATTAAAAAAAAAAAAAAAAAAACAATGCGTAATGTTTTTACCCGAATTTCACCAAGTTTGTCCTTAAATGCTATGTTCCCAACCCTTGGTACACCAAAAGAGATGACACAAATGGGAAGGCCAGGGATTGAACTTGAAACCTCATGATCATATGCATTGAGGAGAGCCAAAGCTCCACCAAGGCTATGCCCAGCTATGGTGAAGCTTATTTCTTGATCATCATAGAGTTTATGCTACCATTTTTGGAGATGAGTGCTTTTTCTTTATTTTATAGGCTCAAAGAATAAGATGTTTAAAATAAGTAATGAGTAACTTCTAATAAGCAATGTTGCAAACTCAACTTTTATGTAACTCGTGTATATATAACCGAGCCAAGGTAGAGTGCTCATAAACTATTTGATCAATTTTTATTAAAAAAGACACATAAATTCAATAATTTATGAGTATTCTACATTAATTCAATTGTCTAAAATTTATATAAGAGTTAAATTTGACAAAAGTCACCAAAAAATGTTTAAAAAAAATTCATTTTTTAAGACAAAAAATATTTTACATCGAAACAAACAAAGACAATAATTCACCTAATTTTAGGTGTTGACATTCTAATCGTTTATTTCCGACCATGAGTTTGGGCCCATTTGACTATATAAAGTATAAACGAAAGAAAATAAAATCTGGCTTCTGAACAAACTACTTCCAAGCAGTAGCAGACGAAAGAATATAATATTGGGTAGAAGTAGAGAATAAGCTGCAAACTCTTTTGACATTTCAACACCTACATGTGTATCATGCATTAACGACTCAATTACTTTATATAATGTAAATATTTGAATTGAAAAAACAAGCCACGATCGAATGCATCAAACACAAACTTACCCATAAATCCATTTTCAAAATTCTAATGAAATACTTTTCATGCCTATAAAGCTATGCATTCTGATTCAGTCAATGGCAAGCCACGATTTTCTAACCAGAAGAATTCTAATTCACTCATCAAAGAAGACCTAGAACACTGATAGCACCAAGCTGTCAGTGTTGAAGTTCATAGTCCCAGTTGATCAAAACTGAGAAGCCTTACCAGGACATCATTGGTTCACAAGGTGACTGATATTAATCAGACTAGCTTGTATGAATGATTTTTCATTACCAAGAGTCGAACCTACGCTCTAATAGGTTAATACATGCCCAACCTCATGAAAATTTCCTTGTGATCACAATATATACTATCCCTACCGGTAGTATTTCCCCTTTCAGTTTAGTCTTGTATATGTATTTTCAAGGAGTAACTCAATCAACTTAAGGCCATACCTCATGAAGAGGAGATCTCTAATTCGAATTTTCATCCCCTTTTGTGTGTGTGTGTGTATATATATATATATATATATATATATAAAAGAAACTTTGGAAAATTTTGTACTTGTAATCTTTGTAATATAACCCTTAACTTAGTTTTCTAGCTCCTTACAAAATTCTGGGATTCAATTACTTTTTCCTAATTGACAGAAAATAGGTTGTATGTAAAAGACATAATTTTTTTTCTTGCCCGATCGAGGGAATGCAAGACACGTACACACGTGACGTACGTTTGGAAAATACCAACCGCGACGTGTTGAAAGTTAAGAAGGTTTGCAGCTTCGTCGACTAGTGGTTGGAAGTATTATGTTAATTGTTGAACTATGTAACAAATTTTGCCAACCTCAATGAAGAAAAGAAGGGGAGGAGGGCAATATTGATAATAAGTTTAAAAGAGATGAAACAACTTATTAAAAACGAAGCCATTTGGAATATTAATTGCAGATAAAGAGATAAAGAATTTTCAGACTGTGAAATGGACATTAAATTAAACAGTGGCAGTAAAAATTACGAGACATTAATTGATGATGCTAGAGGGGTATTGAACTCCAAACACCAATAGAAAGTTAAACATGTGAAGCGGGGTTTAAATGGCGCAGCCCATAGGCCATGGATCTCGCTCCTCTCCAATCCTGTCATGAGGATGGCACTAGGAAAAATCTTAGGGCCATTCTCATGCCACGTGTCCCACCTATTTAAATATAATTTTTTATTTTAAAAATAAATAAAAACTAAAATAATATATATATTTTTTTATATGGCCCTCCAGCCACCCCAAGGGCCATATAAAAAAACAAAAAACAAAAAAATTAAAAAAATCGGCCACCCCCAAGGGAAGCCACCTCCAACCGGCCCCAAAGGGTGGCCGTTCGACCAGCCCAGGCCAAACGGTGGCCCTTGGGGGTGGTCCGGCCACCGCCAAGGGCCATAAAAAAAAAAAAAAAAACATTATTAGATTATTTTAGTTTTTATTTATTTTTAAAATAAAAAATAATATTTTATTATATTTAAATAGATGGGACATGTGGCATGAGGATCCTGGCCATTAACTGGAGACCTCTCCAATCCAACAGGACTCAAGAGGATCCTTTTCCATAGGCCATAGGCTTGCAAAGGAAACGTTAAGGGAGGATTATGTTCTTCTCAAGGAATGTCCCCATGTATTTCTGATATTATCTTAGCTGAGTATTGTACTTGATTTGATTTTCATATTTATAAATTTGCTTAATTTCTCTAAAACAAAAAACAAATAAATAAATAAATAATAAAAAAAAATTAAAGCCTAACATAGACCTATAACCCTTACGCGGAACCAATAAATTTTATGGAAGTTGGCTAATGAGAAATATATTAAAATTGGGTATTAATTAATATATAAAAAATACAATTAATATCTATGTTAAGAAAATATAAATAAAAGGAAAGATGCAAAATAATTGTTTCTTATTATATTCAACTCAATAAATTAATTAAGAAAGACATTTGGGATATTGGAAACAAATAGAGAAGACATTTTTGAAAATTTAATGATAGATGACGTGTAAAATTTTATGGATATATTTACAGGGATGAAGAGTAATTAACTAGTTAGAATGGATTTATGGGTCTTCTTTGGTGTATGGATAAATTAGTAATTTTTGTTCGTCTTAATTTGATGCATTCGCTGGTAGGTAGCCAGTGTCTTTCAGTCCACATCTTTACATAATACGTGCAAGAAAGTAATTGACTGAATGTTTTATTCACACGTGGAAGTTGGAATATTGCCAAGGTGTACGTGTTGAATGTCACAAAGGTTTGCAGCAATCGTCCGGTACTGGTTGGATGCAGTATGTCATAAAGTCAAACTCAAATGAGTTCAATCTTCCCTTATTCTACTCAAATGAGTTCAATGTTCCCTTATTCTCCTGCGACCTCGGCTTGACTTTGTGATTTTAAAAAAGTATAATTAATTTAAATGTATAGTTAAGTGTTTGATAAAATCGCACTTTCACTTTTAAAATTGTAGTTTAACTTTTAAAATTGTGTGTTTGTTTTTTTAAAAAAAATACTTCCATCATGAAGGCACTGTGAGTCTGTGAGAGGCGAAAGGGAGAGAGAGAGAGAGAGCGTTAGTTCACTTTCCAGAGAGAGGGAGAGATGAGAGAGAAATCTAGGAGTGGCAGCTAGGTCAGTGCTTTGTGACTAGAGGAAGCGACGAGAAAGAGAGAGGGATTGGCGAGAGTGAGAGAGGAGGTCTTAGGAGGCGTCAAAATTAGAAGAAGTTAGGGTTTTTTCATTTTATATGCTAATCAGCGGGGCGGGTACCCGCTGCCCAAAACTTTATAAACCCGAAACCCACCTTGCCCTTTATGGGTTGGAAGAAATTTAACCCGTTTTTGCAAAAAAAAAAAAACCCAAATATAGGCCGATCGGGGCGGGTTTTTGCCCACCCCTACATGTGATTTGTACTAACGATTTGTAAATGTAAATTTTCTACATTTTTCCAATAGCAATTTTCTTTATCTGTGAATTAATTTAAAATCACAATCTCAAATGCAAGTAATGATATAACAATAACTACAATCATCTTATAGTCTTCCCAAATATGATATGTCTTTTAAAACTTTCTAGAATTCTACATTAACGAGTAATGATATAAGAAGGGTAAGAGTTCTTATAGAGTCATCCCAAATGTGATGTGACATTTAAAATCAACTTTGAATTTGAGATGATTATTATTGAATTTTAATCTATTAGTAATTTTAAATGCCACGTCACATTTGGCATTTAAACAAAATGACGTCGTTTTTATGATAATATATTATATGATAATACCTTACTACATACTACATCAATTCTAAATTATATATATATATATATATATATATAAAGGCGGAAGGCGGTTAGCGAACGGTTAATAACCGCCCACCATTATCTAATATTGTCCAGTTTTTTGGGTACTTTAGATTTTCTTCATCGAGTCTCCTGCCAATATATAGTTCAAATAAAACGACCTTAAATAGTAAAGCATTAATACTATATTTGGGCTGGCTAGAATGGGCCCTCTGCTCATCAAAGAAATGAGACTCATTCGTTCTATGTAGACAGTAAGTTTAATATATATATATATATAAAGACGACGTTTCAAGTACTCTTTAAAAAGTTAATTAATGAATCCATTTGGAATATTTGGGATAAAGAGAGAATGGATTCTCTAGATCTGGGTTCAATTTAACCCTAGCTTATTTTTCTCGGCTATTATTTCCTTGACAAATATCTTTATGTTTTAGAAAATATAAAAATTGAGTGAATTAATGCATTTTTTTTTTAAGCCAAAGAATAATATTGCAAGATGATGATGCACATATGACGTTGGAATACGAACCCCGACGCGTTGAAAGCAAAATATTTTGCAGCTTCTTGTACGCTAAATTCAAAAATGATATTTGAATCGGAAATATATGCAAAATTCAACTCCAAATTGTACGCTAGAGTACTGTCGTGACAAAAATGATATTCTAAGTCAAAGCTAAGGAATGCTTTCAAACGTACATTTTAATTTGGGGCTTGATTCCCATTGTACGTAAACGCAATTACTATGTATGTTTTAATATATAAGCTACATAGATTGTTAGTATTTAAATAATTATTAGCTTTCAATAATTCAAATAGTACCACTACTGACCCAATCCCCATCAACGTTAACCTGTGAGACCGAGTCATATAATATGACCTTTTCATCTACAAGTCGAGGCTTTTAACATTATCTCCAGTCCACTACCATTCCTCGTGAAACTCTTCCTCTCTTCCTATTATATATACCCTCGGCCTCTCTCCATCTCCCCAACATCCCCTCAACAAGAATCTTCACCTTCAAATTCTAAGCATTTCCAGGTAATCCCCGATAATCACCTTGGCGACCAATCATGGCTCTATCCACAAAGATCATCTACACTCATCTTCCCACCACACAATCCTCCAGCAAGACCAAGTTTTCTGTAGTCCATGCCCATCAACAAGCTCTTCTTGATCCCCCGAAAACAAAACCATCAAATCCGACTTCACGTCTTACTGAATCGCTCTCACATCTCCTCCACCTCCATCTTGAAACCCCTCCTCGGACGGAGCTTCACCAATCCATTTGGGACTCTTTTAGTGAAGAGAAACACTCCACTCCAACAACTTCTCCCAAGGAGGTGATAGCGCATAAGTGGTGTGAGATCCACGGTTCTTCAGATTGGGACAATCTTTTGGATCCTCTTCAACCTTGGCTCCGACGAGAGGTTGTCAAATATGGAGAATTCGCACAAGCAACATACGACGCTTTTGATTTTGAATCTTTCTCCGAGTATTGCGGGAGTTGCCGCTACAACCGCAAAAACTTGTTTGAGAAACTAGGCCTCACTAAAAATGGCTACAGAGTCACCAACTATATTTATGCCATGTCCCACATAGATATGCCTCAGTGGCTGGAGAGGTCACATTTGGTCAACACGTGGAGCAAAGATTCCAACTGGATGGGATATGTGGTGGTCAGCGATGACGAGGAGACATGTAGGATCGGACGGAGAGACAATGTGGTGGCATGGCGTGGAACTGTGGCGCCCTCGGAGTGGTACGAGGATATGCAAAGGAAGTTAGAGACATTTGGGAAGAGGAATGCCGAAGTTGAACATGGGTTTCATAGTCTTTACACTAGTAAGAATGAATCTACTAGGTACAACAAAACAAGCGCCTCAGAGCAAGTGATGAAAGAAGTGACAAGGCTTGTTGAATTGTATAGGGAAAAAGGTGAACAAGTTAGCCTTACAATCACCGGTCATAGCTTGGGTGGCGCACTGGCTCTCCTCAATGCTCACGAAGCCGCATCAACCATTCCCAACCTTCCCGTTAGCGTGATTTCCTTCGGCGCGCCGAGGGTCGGAAACGTGGCTTTCCGAGATGAGCTTCATCAGCTAGAAGTTAAAACATTGAGGGTGGTGGTTAAGCAAGACATGGTCCCTCGGATGCCAGGACTTGTATTCAACGAGGGTTTACAAAAATTTGATGATATCACGGGGACATTAAAATGGGTATACACCCATGTTGGAGTGGAATTGAAGCTCGATGTTCGTTCATCGCCTTACCTCAAAAGAAGATTGGATTTGGCAGGGTTCCATAGCCTCGAGACATACCTTCATCTTGTCGATGGGTTTCATAGTACTAGCATAACATTTCAGTCTGATGCAAGGAGGGATGTTGCCTTAGTGAACAAGGCATGTGACATGTTGGTTGATGAGCTTAGGATCCCACGTTGTTGGTATCAATTGGCCAACAAGGGATTAGTTTGTAATGCTCATGGAAGATGGGAAAAACCAAAGAGAGATCCTGAAGACATACCTTCACCTGCTAGGGAGAAAAGTGTTCATCCTTTTGTAGATAGAATGCAAACACATGATGTACTTGAATCTGTACTATATGCGGTATAAACTATAATTTTTTATTATAAAACAAAACCTAAATTGTGTTAGGACGTATTTGGTCTTAAGCCTAGCTCTAATTAATATCTAAAGCTATCATGCACACATATTCATAACCATATTTTTGCTAACGAAATTAAAAATAAAACATTTCTTCCAATATTGTTAACAGAGATTTAAAGGAATTTCAGATATTTAAAGCAATGCCTTTGTAGTCCGAAACTAAAGGAAAGAAGAAGCAGAGTAAGGAAAAAATAGAAAAAGGAGGAAGGGAAAGAGACAAAAAAGAAGGAAAGAAAAGTCAAGTCTCAAATATTTATAGTCAAAGTAGAATCTATTAAATAATACTCTCAATGCGAAATAGGTTATATAATAGCTCTTCCATTTAATTCATATTAGGATTGGACGCAAGTATAACAATTAATAAACAAAAAGTTTGGCCCGCTAGCTAGCATGTTATAACAAAAATCATTTTATACATCGAACTTTAAAGAGCCTACATCTATCATGAGCAACTACTCAATTTTTTTTTTTTTTTTAATTAAATTAGACATTTTGATAGGTGGTTGAGTTAAAAATTGTAATATATTAATTAATAAACAATTATTTTGTATCTTATCTTTTATTATACTCTGTCAATTGAGAGAGAATGCAAAGATGAATAAATTCATGTACCATGCATCCTTTTATAGAAACAGTGGTACCTCTTAACAATTAACATGCATTTCTTAAAGGTGTTATGAATGTTATTAGATACAACTCTTTAAGGAGTTATTTGTCTTTAGGGTCAAGGCTAGTTCAAGCTAGGGGTGGTAATTTCCGGCATCACTCCGTCACAGGTAAGAAGTCCGGCTAGGGTTCCGTTACTTCAAAAAATTTTGGAAAAAATAGAGGTATTTTTTAGAATTTTTTGTGGGTTTTATTGGTGATACAAGTTATGTAAGCCTATTATGTTTGTTGATGGAAGCTTTTTGTTGTATTGGAAGCCCCATCTCAAAGCTTTTTGTCAAATCTGTGTTAGATTTATATATACTCCTTTGACAATTGCTTGTATTGAAATGATGGTCAATTACTACTTGAAATATTGGAACCGATGGATTTTTTAAATTTGAGAATTGAAATTCTCTAACTAGAGTTGCTGTGTTTATGATGATGTTAAGAGTAATTATTGTTGCAAGTGTGAAAGAGGTTTCTAACTTGGTTTTTTTTTTTTTTTTAAAAAAAAAAAAAAAGATGAACGGGAGGAAGAAAATTTTTGGGCAAGGAGACAATGAAGACGAATTGTACACTTGGAAGCTGAAAAAGGTTTGTAAATTTTATTTTGTGAAACACATAAGAGTTTTAGCAGATTACTGCTAATGATTTCGGGTTTTATTGTAGAATGAACAGTCAATGTCGTCGGCATATGTAATATTGTTAGTCAAAGAGAATATGGAACCTATGCAGTTTAGGTGCAGCCTTACAACCTCAATTATAACATCCACGGATATAAAAAATCCTGAGAGGCAATTCTATGAGTGTGCTATGTATGACCATAAAAAGGTATTTGATTTGGGTAATATGGTGTTAAGAAATGGTTGTTACTTCGTACTTGTTCGTAATTTTAGTATTCATTGTCAAGTTCTTTGTGTAATGATAGAAAGTTAGACAATGTCTTTTTTTCCAATGGTATGTCGACGAAACCTATGTTTGCGAACAGGAGGTCCTACCTGAGTTGTGTAAAGAAGTTAATTCTCTGAAGGGTGAAGTGTCATCACTTAGAACTAGACTGAGGATCCAAACATATATATTGGTTTTTTTATTGGTGATTTGTGTACTGCTCATTTGCCATTGGTTGATGGGGCATTGAAGCATGGAAAGGTTGTGTTTTGGACATTAATGTGTAACTTTAAATTGCATATTTTATATCACCTGATTAGGCAAGCACAAAAAAAATTGTTTAACTTTTTAAATTTATATAATTAAATATATGTTAGTGTTTGTGCTGATTTGAATGTGAGTACGCGGCTTACATAATTTGTATCACCAACAAAACCCACAAAAAATTCTAGAAAATACCTTCATTTTTCCAAAATTTTTTGAATCAAAAAATTGTGAATCAATAGAACCTTAGCCAGACTTCTTACCTGTGACGGAGTGACGCCAGAAAATTACTAGGACGTCGGGTTGATGAACCGCAGGTGGGTTCTGTCGTGCCGGTGAGTGCGTTGGGGGAGTTCCGTGGGTGAGTTGGTGGCTACATGGGTTTCGTCAAGGAAGGGTTGAATCGGGGAAGCTTTGCTCGATTTGAGGGTTTAAGCAATAAAGCCCCAAGTCAGCCAAAGCTTACCGTTTTGGCTAGTGCCAAAACGGTGCGTTTTGATCCTACGTGTTAACAGTGCACACATAGGATCAAAAAATAGACTGATGTCGTCTTCATTAAAACAGTGTGTTTTAACCAATCTAACGACAGTTAAAAAATTTTGATAGTAGAAATTTTCTTGGCATTTCGATTGATTCAGGGAGTAAATTTTCGAAAAAAAAAAAAAAAAAAAACAACAACAACAACATAGGGAGAATTTAATTTTGGCACGTTGACCCAAGGACTTATAGTATATTTACCAAAAAAAAAAAACAAAAATCGAGTTTTGAGAGCTACTTCAATATCGTAGATTCAATCAATTGAGAGTCAAATGTACATCATCCTCATCAAAACTAAGAAGCTTAATGATCAAAGAGGGAACATTCCTGCAATTTGAAACATTCATCTTATACCCTACAAATTAATGGACACTGATGCTTGCTAAGCTTCACAAAATGGAAAAGGAACATCTTCAGGTTCTCTGTAAGGCTTCACCCACCTTCCATGTTTGTTAAGCACAAGTCCCTTGTGAGGTAACTGGTACCAAAACTGAGGGATCCTCAACTCCTTTATCAGCATACCTGTTGTCTTGTTCACCAATGCAACATCTCTCATAGCATTCCACCTAAACTTGCACTGCTTACAAAGAAATCCATCTAAAAGATGGAGATGTCTCTCCAAATTGTGGCTCCCTACCAAATCAGACTCATGCTTCAGATATGGTGACATGAACATGTCAAGCTTAAGCTGTGTTCCTACATGGCTGTAAACCCAATTTACTCTAGTATCAAGAATTTTGCTAATTATGATCCCTGGCAATTTTGGGACTATATCTTGCTTAACAACAATGCGTAATATTTTCACCCCATTTTCACCAAGTTTGTCCTCGAATGCCATGTTCTGAACCTAGTAAACTAAGGAAACCTTACAATACATAAGAAAAAAAATAACCTTAGAATAATATCAAATATATTCTTAACATATTTGTTCAATGTTTGCTAGGCATAAAAAAATAAAATAGCCTAATGTATTGTTAAAGAAAATAAAGACATGCATACATTCAGCAAATAACAATCTGTGGCAATTCAATAGTTTTTTATTTATTTATTATTTTTTATGCATAAAATTTTCATTCCAACACAGACAAAGCACCTAAACACACCAGCAAGAAAGCTGGAACTTAGTTATTTACACCAAACGACGAGAAATCAAACCTAAATCAAGCAATTATAAATGGTCTCCTACACAAAAAACCACAAGCTAAAAAAAAAAATACTACCACCCATCAAAGGAAAAAAAGAGCTTCATCACCCTTTTGAACCAAGATATTCAAAGAAATGCTTAACAAGTTCAATAGTTTTAATCGTTAACAAGTTCTTCATTTACTAACTCTGCCTTCACCATTCAAAATTCAAACAACTAGCAATTCTATCACAAGCAAACCAGTGGAGTATACAACTTAACACAAAGACCTTTAGAACAAACTACTGCTTTTCAACAACGTGTGGCACTGCTAGTCTTGAAGCACCGAGAGCATGATAGCTAGCTAGTACTATTATGCTTAGTCATTTTGGGATATTTTCATTTTTGATGCGCCGGCGAGCTGCTTGGAAATGCCTGCAAACCTTAAGTTTCCAATCGTTGGCTGTTAGAATAAAGGCTTCAACTTTTGTAAAGGTTTTGATAGTTTTAGTGGAGATAGTTTGGGTGAGGGGGAGCCGTTGAACCCCCACTCTAGAAGTTCTTCTACGTCGAACTCACCTTTTTCAATAAATTGAGGGCCCCCACCACTCTCACCATAACTGGTTTTGAAGCACCATACTCTACCGCATATGATGAAGAGCATCCCATTAAGCGGTTCTCCCTCCTGGATAATGTAGCTGTCCTCATTGTAGTACAATGGCTTGAGACTTTGGCAGATCAATCGCAGCGAATATTCACCTTTATTTTCAAGGATTTTCACCTAGATTGCAAACAATGGGAAAAGATTATACGAGGGTGTGTGGATATTTAACGTGAAGAACTAAAACAACTTGCACTGACCAAGGCCACTTCAATAATCGACATTTGTTTACTTTCTTCAAAGTAAAGAATGCCAATATGGACTTCAACATGAATGCTAAAATGGGGTTCTTGGATGATGAACAACTGCACCTTAAATATCAATTCAATTCATTTAAAAATATATATCATAGTACTGCCTATCAATTTTTATACTATTTTTTTTCATATTTTCAACTTTTTTATTTTATTTTCTTACATTCTTCCGAAGAGAAATAATTATAGTTTCCAATTGAACTGTTTTTTTTACTTTGTGCAAAAGCTTAAAAATAAATAAATAAATAAAAAAGAGACTCACTTTTTCTAGAATGGGTAAGCAAAGATGGTGCTTAATCTCCTTTGTAATTTCTATGGGAAGATGAAGGCACGGTTTCTCCACATCAAAACTTATCTTTCCTTCCAGTCTGTACCGTATAAAGGACATGATCCGCTCTTTTATATCATCAGGGAACCGGTTTCTCGACATCCAAAACTTTATCTCTAGTTCCTTACGTTTCATATTCTGTATCAAATCGTCATTTGCCACCTCCACGTATGCTTATTACAAAACACATGTTCAGTTTATCAAATTACAGAAAAATGATGAATTTAATCATTTATAATTATATTTTGATACTAAAATATACAGTTTACCTTCTCATAATTAATATTGTAATCTAAAAAAAATAAGTATTAAAATTAGCAATTAATAAATCTGTTTTTGAATTTCAGGAATTTTTGAATCTACAAGACTTCTACACAAAAATTAGACTATGTAGAAAAATTTCAAATCTTATTAAATATTAATTAACCTTTGGAAAATAGAAATAACACAAATTACATGGTCCATAAAAAAAATAAATAAATAATAATAATAATAATAATAATAATAATAATAAAAAGGCTTTTAATGCCTTTTCCCATTAATAGATCGAGAAGGCCGAATAATTTTTTGGTTGTTTGTGCCTTGCACAACTAACCAACGAAGAAACAGTGTCTTCCTTAAAACAATAATTGATCTTGGTGCAATATATTTAATAAAATGGTTAAATACTAAAAACCCCCTAGGGTTTGGACACTTTATTTTTTTTTTCTTTAGGTTTTGATTTGTATTACGGGAGGTACTTGTGGTTTTGATAAAGACCAAATTGGTTCTTCCACCCATTGACCGCTAGTTGACTTAACGGAAGTTCACGTCACTGACACGTGGACCAATTAAAATTCGACACCTGGCATCAGTGGCCACATCCTCAATAATGACGTGGTCACCTAATTAAATTTTTTATTTTAAACAAAATATATATTTTTTCAAAACAAAAAAAAAAAAGTTGGTTTGGGGGTGGCTCGGCCACCCCCTTTGGCCATGGGAGTCGCCTGTCCACCCCAGTACCCACTGGGGGTGGTTTTGTCCCCCATGGTGGCTTGGCCAACCCCAATGGGTATTTCGGGTAGTTCAGCCACCCCCATCCGGCCAGATGCTAGCCACCCCCAAATGGCCAAGGGGTGGCCCAATTTTTTTTCTTCTTTTTTTCCTTTTTTTTTCTTTTAAAAAAAAAAAAATATATATATATATATATATATATATATATATATATAATTTAATTAGGTGGCCACGTCATCACTAATGACGTGGCCACTTATGCCAGGTGTCGAATTTTAATTGGTCCACGTGTTAGTGACATGAACTTCCGTTAAGTCAATTAACGGTCAATGGATGGAATGACCAATTTTGATTTTTATCAAAATCGCAGGTACCTCCTATGATACAAAACAAAACCTAGGGAAAAAAAAATAATAAAGTGTCCAAACCCTATGGGAGTTTTTAGTATTTAACCCTTAATAAAAACTTGAACCAAGTACTGTATGTAGCAAGTTATAGTCTATAGAGAGGGAAAGAGAGAAAAAATACAAAACGTAAAGGGTGATATTTGTGCCAGTGTCCTTCTATGCATACAGAAAGAATTTGATCTAATGTTGATCACACAACTAATTATATGAATATTAAAAATACAAAAGGATAAAAAAAGATGTCGAGCACCAACCTACATGTATTGTAGCAAACCAATGACCGAAATAGAAACTGCAAAACAGTTTTCCCATTTGAAGGTTTAGACCAAGAGATCTGTAAAATTGGAGAACTATAATGTATGAGATAATAATAACATAATTAATTAATCAATGTGTGTGAGCTCCTTAGGGAGCGCCGCACAGGTCCTCTCCTTGGGGGAGGAGGGATGGGCTCGCTTTCTCCCTCCTCCCCCCTCCCCTCCTTCTTTTTTCCCCCCTTCCTTCTCCTCCTCCCCCTTCCCCGTTCTCCACCTCTTTAGGGGTTCTCACCGCGCCTTGCTTTCGGTCCCAGCAGCTGTTGAGCCCCCCTTTGGGGCATCGCCTTTTCCCCATGCTCTGGTATCCTTGTGGGGTTCAGATCCGGTTTGCCTCAAGCTTGATCTTGATTTTGTCGAACTTGGCCGCCACTCCCCCTCCGGTGCTACTCTTGGTTGTTGGTTTTGTTTTTTGTTTCCTCGTTTTGTTTTTGTTTGTCTTAATCTTCCCTGTATTCTGTTTTGGTTTTCCATGTAGTTTTTGTTATTGTTTTATTTGCTTGTAATAAGGCCTTGTTCTCTTATTGATCTGTGGGGTATTTGTTGTTAGTCCAGACCTTTGGTTGTGGATGAGAATTGTATCATGGCTTTCAAGTCGAGGATAATGAGTGTTGGCACGGACATTTTATGTGCCCAGGGCTCAGGAATAAGCGCTACCTATGCATTGGATCGTGTCTGCCAAAAGCAGATCTGTTATTTCATTTGAAGATTAGTTATAGGCTAGTGGAAGTTGAAATCATAGATAAGTCTTAAATTATAGAATGTTATGTATGTGTCTGTGATGTTGTAACCTTGTAACTTCGGCTATGATTTGCATTCTTTGAGCTTTGTGCTCTTGTGATGTAAGAGCTATATGCTCATGATTCTTTTTATTAATGAGATTGGAATGATTTTTCCTTTTAAAAAAACAATTAATGTGTGTGTGCGGGAGACGACAAGAATCCTCTCTATTTCAAATGAAGATCTATTGCTCTAAACTTTTAAAGACATATCAATATTGACTTGAATACTATTAATTAATTAATGATCCTATTCGTGGGTGTGGGTGGGGTGGGGGGGTTACTTGAAATATTCGTGGGAAAGGGGGGGCATTGCTGGCTGTATAAAGTCAACAATACTTAAACCTAGCACTACGCATGCAGAAAATGTTTTATTGTCATGTTCTTTGCTTGGTTCAACAAAAATCCAAGAACACCCGAATGCTTGACATAGGACCATGGGGGGTTGTACTTGAAATATTCGTGGGAAAAGGGGGGCATTGCTGGCTGTATAAAGTCAACAATACTTAAACCTAGCACTACGCATGCAGAACATGTTTTATTGTCATGTTCTTTGCTAGGTTCAACAAAAATGCAAGAACACCTGAATGTTTGACATAGGACCATGTGATGGCTAGTTCTTTCTTCTTCTTTTTTTCGTAATATCAGGATTTTTTTGGGGGGTTTACATAGCGATTTGAGGACTTTTGTATTTTTTAGGGCATTTTGTAAAAACAACAAAAATTATATTATTTCCTTTTTACAGTTTTCTAATACTCTTAAATTTAGTTTCTTTTGCTTTTTGTAAAAAAATTTCAGTAACTTTAGGATTACATTTGTACTGAACCTTATAATGTTAATTATTGAGATCATTCAGTTTAGTAACTAGCTATAGTTTTTTTTTTTTTTTTTTCTACAATGAGCTCTTTATATTTAGCTTTTTTTAAAAAAATCTAACAAAACTCATATGAACACCCATTTAACGAGCTTCCTTCTCTACTTTACATTTAACTTTTTGTAAGACATACTCCGATCCCTACATTCCAATAGCTAAAATGCTAAAGTTATATAATTTTTTTAGCTTATATTTTTACTCTCTTTAATGGATTTTTTCTTGACTGGGTGTTTTTGACGTGTTAGGTGGCCTGACATGTCACTAAACTTTAGTGAAGTGTCATTATTGACTTGTATCAAGCGTCAAAATTGAGATATGTTAGAATCTAATAAAACCCCCAACATTTTGTCCATCAAAATCCTAGGTGGCAAAATGCTATTTGCCATCAACTTGGGCCATGTGCCCATTTTTTGCCTATAAATTAAAAGTCTTAAGTAGCAAGAGGCCATAGGCCCATTAGTAGGTGGGGCCATAGCAACTACGGATAGGGCCTATAGCTTCTTGCCACCTAAGACTTTTATGGGCAAAAAATGATCTTTTTATTGTACTATAGCATTTCTCTCATTTTACATCAACTTGGGTCATGTGCACTTTGCCACCTACGATTTTGATAGGCAAAATATGTGGATTTTATTAGATTCTAACATTTCTCGTTAAACTTTAGGGTGTCAAAAACGGAGATTTTTTGACGTGTCACTGTTTGACACGTCAATAATTATTGACGTGTCAAAAAGTGGCATATCAAAAAAAAATAATAATAATTGGTGTGTCAATATTGCCACGTCAATAATTTATTGATGTGGAACTTTTACCATGTCAGAAAAGTTAATGACGTGGAAAAAGTACAACGTCAAAAAATTATTGACATGGTAATATTGACACATCAAAAAAAATTTTGACGTGCCAATATGTAAAAACGTCACTAATATTTAAAAAATTATTTAAAAATAATAATTCTTTTCTCTAAAAAAAATATTGAAAAATAATAATAATAATAATTGTAATATTATTAAGGGAAACACAAAAAAAAAAAAAAAAAAAAAAAAAAAAAAAAACCGCAAATGAAGATTTTATGAAAATATATTGAAAATAAGAGAAAACATTATATGATCACTTTTTAAAAAAAAAATACTATACACTTATATTGAAAATAAGAGAAAACATTATATGATCACTTTTTTTTAAAAAAATACTATACACTTAAGACTAAGATAATACATATATGTATTAATATTCTAGATTGTTAATACTAAAAAACACTTTAATTTTTTAGTTTATAATACTCCTACAATATTGAAAACGTGATATAGCCATAATAATTTTTCAAAATAAATTAAAAGAGTACAAACCACAAGAAATATGTACATATTTATCATTGTCTATAAAAATTTAATAACTAATGCATAAGAGTGTTAAGAGACAATAGCATTAACTAGTTTTATAAAATTTTAATGGGTTTGAATATATCGCTTAATATATGACGACATTTAAAGCCCTAAAATTTCAATTTAATTGATCGATACAATAAGTTATTTAATTCTAATCAAAATAATCATTATTTTTTTTAAAAAAAAACATATCATACTCATTCATTGATAAAAGTTGCGAGCCTAAAGCTTTTACAAACAGAGCAAAAAGCTCTGAAGTAAATCATAGCCGAAGCTAAAGATACAGTCATCAACAACATACCAAATCAACCAAAATACAGCATCTGCTAACCTATGACTAAATATCAGGTTGAAAACTCAGATCTGTAACAAACAGACACCATCTAATGTATAGGTAACGCTTATTCCTCGGGCTTGAGAGCAAAACCCTCAAACCGATACTTATTCCTTGGCCTTGAGAGCAAAACCCACAAGCCAATACTCATCCTCTTCGACTCAAAAGTCAGGATAAATTTCACATCCACAACCAAAAGGTTTGGACTAGTAATATCGAGCAGCAACCAAGCGCAACAAAGCAGGAGGAGAAAGCCTTATTATAAGCATAAATAAAATCATACAGGGAAATAAAGGGAACAATAAAACTAATGCAGGAAAAGAAATTACAGCAAATAAAACCAAATACAGGGGAACTCAAAGGAAATACAAAATAGGAAAATAAATGCGAAAAACACTAAAAGCGGGTCACAGCAGCCAGAGGAGGCCGATCGCGAGCTGGCCGGAAGCCGCCGCGGAAGGTGGCACAAAAAGCTTGGTGCGGGAGGGGCGCGTGAAAAGACCCGACAGCCAGCGGTGAGCAGTAAAGTGAGCGCGGAGGAGATCGGTGGCACACACAAACAAACAGGGAGGGGGAGAGTTTGAGTGAAAACCCCCAAAAGCAGTACCCACTGAGAGAGAAAACAAGCACAACAGAACAAAAAATACCAAAGACAGAAACAAACCTAAAACAAAAATCCAAAATAATCATTATGTATAGAGAGAAAGAAGAAAAAATCAATTAATATATGTATTAAATTTTGAATCAGGTATATATATATATACCAATTAAATTTTGTTATCTAATATTTTTTTAAGACAAATAATTAATATTATTAATTAATTAATTTTTGACGTGTGAAATAATAGCACGTTAATAATTATTGACGTGTCAAAATGACACGTCAATAAAGTTTTTCTTAACATGGCTGTAATTACCCGGCCCGTCAGTAATTAGTGACGTAGCAAAAAATGTATGATTGTAAACACATCAAAAAATCCTTTTTTTTATTCTTTTTTTTTTTGTAGTGTAAATTAAAGAGAAGTATAAGAAGTTTGATATTTGATTCATTTTTAAAATGGCTCTCTAAATTTCATAAAATGAATTTATATCCTCAAATTTTACTTTTATTTGAAGAACTCACAGTGAATGCTCATCTTATGTATTTAAAGATTCAATAAAAAGACCTTTTTTTTCTCTTTCCAATCACTTTTCACTACTTAAATGTTTCAATTTACAATAACATTGCATGTTTATTCACAAGATCAAATGCTACGCTTACAAATTTTATTTTATTTTAATAACTTCATGATGTGTCAGCATGTAATTGGAGTAATGTCGGTTACTAAAAAAATTTAACATTCTTCAATCATATGCTAACATGTATCAACAAGGTTGTAAAATAATTATAAAAAATTATAGGTCTAACATTTCTCTTATTGATAACAAATGCTGATTAAAACTATTATGAAGCACAAAGAGTCCAATACATATACAAACCTCAAATTTCGGAGGCCCCACCAAAAGCAGTCCATAATCTTTTATAGAATATTCCTGGATGACACAATACCAAATTGAAGCGCTTCAAGGAATATTCCAAAATTAACGAGCGTTGTGTTTGGGGTTCGTACAGGCAAGCATCATTTAAAAATGAGTAATTTTCTAAATTGTGACCACATTTAAAACAACTTAGGGTGCATCCACTGTGAATTTCACAGGCCATGTGCCAGCAGGCTGTCTTTTGATAGAGAAAAAGTACCAAAAGGCACCAAGTATCTAAAAAGATCGACAAGACGCTTAAAGATGAGTAAATTCTACGGATATAAATTTTCATTCGAAAAAAAAAAAAATCTGCATATATGCAGATTTTTGTTTTTTGTTTTTTTTTTTTTTTTTTGAAGAAAATTGATATTTTTGTATTATTTCTCAATGTGCTTTGAACTCAAGTTTAGGCAGAAACTCGACTGTTGTAAAATCTATTTTATTATAGTGGATTAATAGGATGTATCCGGTAATTTTTTTTCTCTACAATAAAAGGTTTTTCACGTAAATTTGTCATATATCGAAGCCCTACATAATTAAGGCCCACTACAAAAAAAAAAAAAAAAAAATACAATTTTTTCTTTACTAGAATTTTCTGATGTGTCATAACAATTTTCTTTTTTTTTACTAGAATTTTAAGACGTGTCATGGTATCTGACAAGTCAGAAAATTTTTCTGACGTGTGTTGAATGTTAGATATATAGGAGTTAGTTAAATTTTTTTTTTTCTAACATGTTACTGTTTAGCACGTGAAAATTTTCTAACGTCTTAAAATGTAACACGTCAGAAATTTACTAACGTGTCAAAATTGACATGTCAGTAAATTTTTTTTAAAAAAAAAAAAATTCTTTTTTTAAATTTTTTCTGGAATTTTGTTTTTCAATTAAATAATTTATTAATTAAAATTGATTTTCAATTAAAATTTTTTTATTTTGGAATTTCTCTGCACCACTCCCTCTCTTCTTTTCTCAATTTTCTCCCTTTCTCTTTCTTCTTATCTCCAGCTCTCCCTTTTCTCCATTTTCTCTTTTTCTCTCTCTTCTTTTCTCTATTTTCAAAAACCCAAACCCAAACCCAAACCAAGAAAATCTTCAAAAAATCAAAAGCCCAAATCAAAAAATCAATCTAAAAAATCAAAAACCTAAACGTCAAACCCAACAAATCTTCAAAAACCCAAATCTTATCTTCTCTTCTTCTTCTTCTCTTCTCCTTTTTATTTTTTTCTTCTACTTCTCTTCTTCATTTCTTTTTCTTATTCTTCTTCTACTTTCTTCAACCTGCTGCTTCTCAATTTTTTCTCTACACTTTTTCCTTTTCTTCTTCCTCTAGAGGGAGCTGCCGTGCAGAGAAGGGAGATTGAGAGAGGAGAGAGAGAGTGTGGGGAAATAAATGAAGAGGAAAAAAGTTGAGAGAAAATAAGAAGAGGGAAAAAGTTTAAAATTCCGCCAATTTTTTTAGTGACATGTCAATATTTAACTTGTCAGAAATTTCTGACGTGTGAAAATAGCACGTCAGAAAATTCTGATGTGCCATTTTCGCACGTTAAAATTTTTTGATGTGCTATTTTCGCCCGTCTAAGCACATCAGAATTTTTTGACATGCTATTTTAACATGTCAAAAAATTTTGACATGATAATTTTTGATATGTCAGAAAAATATTTTCTAACGTGACATTTTTTGTCACGTCATGATTTTTGCCACGTCAGAAAATAGAAGTTTATTTTTTGTAGTGAGGCCATCATGCTCCTCCTGACCCCCTCAACGGCAAAATCATCCCCCCGTCTCTCTATCACTATTATCTGCTATGTTCTCCCATTTGAGGACTACACGATCTAAAAGCTTTTTCTCTTTTAGCCCCACCCCCTCCTCATTTTCCCAAAGGTTTCTATTTCTGCAAAACACGTCTTTCTCGTTTTATGATGGTTGACCCACCCTTTTTTTTTCTTTTTCTTTTTTTTTTTTTCCTTTTTTTTTTTTTTTTTTCTAATTAAATAAGGAAAAAGGGTTACTTCCCCCCCTAATTCAAAATGAAGAAAGAATGGAAAATCCTAAAATCAAAAAAATGGTGGGCTCCCCAACAACACGCCTAAAATGAAATAAAACAGTGCAGAAATATATACAAAAGGTAGGAAATGGATCAAACAAGTGATCCGATCCTCTCAAATGGCCGCACAAAGCGGTTATAAAACCAAAAGAGACACATATTAAGGCGAACATATCTAAATCCTGACACATATTAAGGCGAACACATATCAAACTTATTTTTTTGATAGGGGCAAGCCTAGTTTTTAAGCCTTAACACACACACACACGTGCACACGCACACACACGAACGCACAGGCGCACGCGTGCGCACACACACACTTTTCGATAAAAATCATTCTCTTAAACATCTTTCAACTGACTGCACGAACGGTTATAAAAACAAAAGAGACAGAGAAACAGTAGCATCCACTGCTAAAAGAGGCTAGAGTGGTAAATATACTGTCTAAGTCCGAATTAGGAACCGAAGAAGATAGGGACCAACACCAAGAACGGATCTCAAGTCTCCTCTACTAGATCTAACCAAAAAAGTACAGGGAGACAAGAACCCTAAACAAAATACAACAGAAATACCAAAAAAAAATAAAAAAAATTACATAAACACTACAAGACAACCTGCAAGCAGCAGCAGCGACTAGGGGACAAGAGACAGGGCCCACTCGCTGGTCTTTGTTTGTTAATGTAAACTGAAACATGGCTCAAGCTCAAGCTTGATTCATTTTATTTGAGTTGATCAATTTGAACTCGGTTAATTTCACTTAAGTGGAACTCAAACAATTAGAACTTGACTCAAGCTCGAGTTCAGAGACGGAACCAAGATTTCTTATCTAGAGAGGCCAAAGTATGAATAAGAGCTCAAACTTATTTTTGATAGGGGCAAGCCTAGTTTTTAAGCCTTAACACACACGCGTGCACACACACACATTTCTGGATAAAAATTATTCTCTTAACCATCTTTCAACCATCTTCGTATTGTGAATTGGTGAATCTATCATTAAATTTGTGTGGGACTCACATATGATTCCATAAATTCAATGAACATTCCAATGAATTTATGGAATCATATGCGAGTCCCACACAAATTCAAATTCACATGATTCCCATAAATTCAATAGTATGTCCATTGAATTTGCAAAAACAAATGGTTGAAAGAATGATATATATATATATATAACTTAATAAAAAAATTAAAAGAAAATTTGAAAACCAAACGTAGCCATGGTCTATACATGGTTCTATCCCTACTCAAAGTCATATTTAATTTTGTCAAGTCGAGTTTGATCGTATACTAATTGAGTAATTGACTTGGTTCGATTACAATCCAATTTTTTGTAAAATTTGATTGGGAAAATCTTTAACATGATTCAAGTAAAATTCTAAAAGCTCATTTGTTTAGAGTATCACTTCTTGCGCCCACAAACATGCAAAATTTGAGTATGAGTTCTATTGTGTTGACCAAATCTCAATAGTTCTTGGAAGGGACTTACTTAGAAAGGATTTCTAAAGAGCTAGGGTTCAGTTCCTATATACTCTCGCTCGGATGTCACAATCTCATTTTTGCTTTTAGGTTTTTATTATCATAACATATTGACTCTTGTAGGTTTTTAACGGGTTTCATATAATAGCATCAGTTACGATTATACATGCATGTATAAAAAAGAATGAGCGAAATG
Organism: Corylus avellana; assembly: GCF_965113065.1. Classification (NCBI taxonomy): domain Eukaryota; kingdom Viridiplantae; phylum Streptophyta; class Magnoliopsida; order Fagales; family Betulaceae; genus Corylus; species Corylus avellana. The sequence continues at coordinate 23,180,693 of NC_142490.1, read as the reverse complement.
CATGCATGCTTGCTATTAGTAAAGTGTAAAGTTCTATAAAATTACAAAAAAAAAAAAAAAAAAAAAAAACTACTTACATATTAAAGCAAGACTGAAATAAGCATTAAAAAAACTTAACAAGGGATAATCAAACTTACATGGCTGGCAAGGATTATATGTACAAAAATATGGAATGCACGTGTAATCCATATTCTTCTACAAAGTTCTCTGGAAGTTTTGATAAGTTGCTCCCATGATTGGTGGATTCGAAGATATCTTGGCACATATTGCAAGATAACAATGGCGTTTAGGAGCTTCCTTATGTCCAAAAATTTCGAGCTTCTCATTTTTTAAATAATAATTGGAACTAAAATCTGGACAAATTACAAGGAGCATGGGTAAGATCTGTAAAATAAATCTACGTAACATTCTATACATTTCAAGACCGTAACTACCATGATTTCAAAATAAACAGATAAAAGAACATATATACCACAATGCATAGCAATATAACATTCTTAAATCTTGGTTTGAAAGCCTAAACACCAAAAATCAGCTTCTCTCCCTTGAACCTCATAAGTTACACATATCCGACAGAGGTTATGTATATTTATAAGAGAAAGGGAGGACTAGGTTTCCTTATTCATCTATAACTCCATTTCCCATAAAAGTAAGAGTTCATTAAATACAAAACCATTTCTCTTAATTAACCAACAATTTAAAGAATTAGAATTAAATAACCTTTAATATCAAGAGTCTAACAGTTTTCATATGGGTCATTAAATTCTTACAATCTTTTACATGACCCATATGACAAATATTATTTTAGACTCAATAAGGTCAACATTAAGCGAAATAAAAATAAAAAATAATAAAAATAAAATAAAAAATCTAATCCATCCTTACTTTAAGTTGGTCATTATAAATACCATAATCAAACAACCTATTAGTATGAGTCATGGTGCCTGGTTGTATATCAAAAAGGCGGCATAGTCTTTCATGTGCCAAACACTAGCAACCTATTTAATCGCGGTTCATAAATAAGAAGTGGCTAAAAAATGGTCCAAACAAATGTCTTTTATCAAAGAGTACTATTTTTGTTATCATTCATTCAAATCTTATATGTATGTACAAAATGGAAAACAAGAAAAATCAAAGACATATTTAATGATATCTCAAAAGTGTCTAATAACGTATACAAGCATACACAATCCATAAACATTTTGAGCATTATAGGTTACAATCAGGACCCACTTTGTTAACATTTTCTTTAAATGACTTTGGTAGTAAGTCGTTTGTTAATGGATCTGCAATCATGAGTTTTGTATTAATATGTTCTATATATAGATACTCATTGTTTCTAAACTTCCCCCTTAACGGAAAAATATTTAAACTCCACGTGCTTAGCGCCATTAGAATATATGTCATTCTTTGAGAAAAATAAAGCTGTAAAATTATCACAATAAATTCTCAACCACTTGGCAATAGTGTTGATGATTCAAAGTCCTGAAATAAAGTTCTGCAAGTGTAAACTGTGAACTGTGGCCTCAAAGCATCCAAGAAATTTAGCATCCATTTTGGATGCAGCAATGATGGTTTATTTTGCATTTTTCCATGAGATTGCTACTTCAGCTAACAAAAAATAGATAACCAAAATTTGATTTTCTACTATCAACACATCCGACAAAGTTTGAATCGAAGTAGTCAATCACCTCTAAATGATCATACCTCTTTAAAGTGAGTATATGATATTTTTTTTCCTTGCAAGTACCCTATTACTTTCTTTGCAGCTTTGCAATGATCCATTCTAGGATTGCTTTGGTATCCACCCAAAATACCAACTATAAAAATGATGTTTGGCCTAGTGCAAGTATGTGAATACATCAAGCTTTCTACGGCAAATGCATAAGGTATTCTTTCAATTTGTTAACGTTCCCATTCATTTCATGGGAATTGCATGAGACGAAACTAATCCCCTTATTGAATTATAGCAAAATTAGCTTAACAGTTTTCAATCCCAAATCTCTGTAAAACTCTTTCAATGTATCATTTTTAAGACAATCCTAACAAACCACATGATCAATTTTAGAATATTTATATTCCTATCATATAGGTTGCCTCACCCATTTCTTTCATTTCAAAGTTCTTAGAGAGAAAGTCCTTGGTTTCGTAACAAACTAAGATCACTACTAACACGCAATATGTCATCAACATATATTATAAAGACATAAACTTCCTCCCACTAACCTTTAGGTATATACACTGATTAATAGTGTTTTCCTTAAAACCTTAATAATAATGATGCCATTTTCTGCAAGCTTCTTTGATTCCATATATTGACTAATTTAATTTACAAACCATGTGTTTTTTTCCCTTTATTGAGAAGCCTTCATGCTGGTCCACATAGACTTCCTCCTCTAAACACTCATTCAAAAAAAGGGTTTTCAAATCCATTTGGTGCAACTCTAAATCATAAGGAGCTACCAAAATGGCGTAGCTGAAGACTAAAGTAACTAACCAAATAACAATATCTTTGATTCTGCAATGAGAAGTGTCTTCGTCTTCTATTTAAAATATAAAAACAAGCACACAAGCTAAAAAAAAAGATAAAACTTCGCAGAGTATTTGAGAGAAAATTTTCTAATTTGATAATAAATCAATTGATTGAGTTTTACATAATAAGCTAGCATGTTTATAAAAGAGAAATATTTGTCAAGAAAGTAAACATAATCCTAGTAGTAATAGTAAACCTAATCCTAGTGACAATAGTAAACCTAATCCTAATAAGGAAAGGAAAATAATTAAAACAAATCTAACCCTATTAAGGAAAGGAAATAAAGTCCTAATAAAAATAAATAAATAAATCATAATATAAAATTGACAATCAGCGGGAATTGTAACAATGTTTCTTTTTGTACTTTAATTTTCTGAGAACGGGTAAAATTTTGATCAAGTGGCTTTACTCCAATATTATTTTTGATATTTTTCTTATTTCATTTTTACCGAAAATATAAGTAAATATCGTCCTACATCACAAACCAATAATGATACTAAGTGAGTCATTCTTGGATATGGAGAGGTCTTCTTATTATCAATGCATCATTTATAACTAAAACCTTCAACCACTAGCATAGCTTTATATCATTTGATTTTTCCATGAGAGTCAAACTTGTTTGAAGAACCATTTATGCCCAACTACCTTATATCCTTCAGGAAATTCAACGAGATCCTAGACTTTATTTTGGTCTATTGTTTCAAGTTATCATTCATGGCATCAATCTATTTAACAGAATCATTGCTTGTGATGGCTTGTGAAAAAAAAAAAAAAAAAAATCAGGTCCTTACTTGTCCTTATGTCACAATCAGATTTTTGTAAATAAATTACATAATCATTTTAAATTACAGGTCTTCATTTTCTATAAGACCTCCTTAATGTTATTTCTTGTGATTCTTCCATAAATGGTTAATGGTGATAATCTCATCATTGAGTGATTGATCATTAATCTGTTGTTCAACATTACCAAACAATTCTACAACTGTAGGAACAAAACCTTCTTTAGAAGTTATGGGTTGTGGGACTTATACCCTAACTTCTTGAATAACCTAATTTCGTGGTTTATACTGATTTCACCATTTTGAACGAATCTAGCATTATAAATTTCAACAATTTCCGTACGATGTGTAAGACAATAAAACTTATACCCTTCGGATTTTTCTGTATAACCAATAAAATAATCACTAATGGTTTTGAAATCCAATTTTCTTTCATGTGGATTATAAATTATAACCTCCATTGAAGAACCCCAAACATGTAGGTATCTGAAACATGGTTTTCTTTCAGTACAGAATTCAGAATGAGTCTTTGGAACTACTTTAGTATGAACTTTGTTAAATAAATATACAGTGGTATTAAGAGCTTTCATCCACAATGAAATGGGTAGAGAGGAATTGTTTAGCATACTCCAAACCATATCAATTAGAGTATGATTATGCCTTTCAGCTACTCCATTCTATTGAGGCATGCATGGCATAGTGTGTTGTGCACAAATGCCATCCTTTCAAGGAGTTTAGCAAATGGGCCAGGGTATTGAGACCCAATCCATCATATTTTTCATAATACTCAACACCTCTATTTCATCTAACAACTATCCCTTTTTTTATCTAATTGTCTTTCAACCTCAATGATGTATACCTCCAAGGCATCCACAACCTCAAATTTTTCATGCAATAAATAGATATTAACAGTAATGTGAAAAGTCATCAATAAAGGTGACAAAATACTTTCTCTACCAAAAGATGGTGAGTCAAAAGGTCCACAAATATCTATATGGACAATTTCAAGAAGTCCTCCACTTCTTGTAGCACATTTCTTTCTGTTTTTGGGTTGTTTCCTTTAATACAATCCACACACACACCAAAATCAGTAAAATCTATACTCAAAAGAATCTCATCTTCTACTAATCTCTCTAATCTTTCTATAGATATATGACTGAAATTTTCATTTGGGTTTAAAGTATAGATTGCAAGGAAGCCAAACATTGAATTAGAAATATGATCAGTAGAATCTAAGTCAATCCACAAAGTATTAGAAGGAACCATAGTAAGATTTGATTAGAAACATATGCAAGCTAAAATTTCTATAAAAATGGGATTACGTTTGTTGCAATCTTTCTGAACATACACAAAATTTTTGCAGAAATGGCACTTGACACTATTTTGTCCCTTGTCATGAACCTCAATTGCTTGAGGATGTCCATTAACTTTGGATGGCTCTATCTTTTGCTCTTTTTAGGCTTCTTCCACTTCTTTTTGGCTCATTGACTATGCAAATTTTGTTCAAAAGTGCAGTACTGTGGGGGTACAGAAGAATGAACAAAGTAGCATAAGTAGTATTCAAAAGTGGGAACATTAGCAAGGAGTGGAGGCTATAATTTAATAAATATTGATGGAGCTGCAATGTCTGAACAAAAAAAAAAAAAAAAAAAAATGTTGGGGGGAAAGCACAAAGCGTGGACATTGAAATCAAACAAACTTATACTTGAACAATCAGAAGACAACTCCTCTCGAAAGTTAACTGTTTCCCTTCCCAATTTGGGAGGAGGGAAGAAGCTTTTCCTCCTTTTTTTTCCATGAAAATTCTTCTTTATGTTTCTGTTTGTCTATAGTTTTATCTAGATCCTTCCTCCTTTTTGAAGCCTTATCCATCACCTTCAACAAGCTATCCTTGACCCAAAATTGTAGCCTCAGCCTCAGCTCCTTCTATAGTGACTCAAATAATTATTAGGGTAACGATGGCTTGGTTAGAGGATTAATTGGATTTTTGGGTCACTAGGGTTAGCTGAAGGGGAATTTTGAAAATTTCTGGTTACTAACCGAATGTTTGGCAGTGGGGACCACCCAAGTGTTCGCCTGTAATAGTATACGAATGTTCGTGTAGGGACCAGCCTAAGTGTTCGTTGACTTTTTGTTGACTGTTGAATAATGTCCGAGCAAGCACCTGCAACCCTAAAACCATTGGGTAAACAATACGCGAACATTCAGCACAACAGTACCAAACGCTCGTTGCACTGCAGGACTGCTGTAGTGACCCAAATAATTAACTAAGCTTAGATAGTTTAATTAGAGTCTTAATTTGGGCTTTGCGTCACTAGGAACAACTGGGAGGGCATTTTGAGAATTTTCGAATTTTTTATCGAATGTATGAGGGACCACGCAGACGTACGCCTACAAATAGTACGCAGACGTACTCCCTTATAATACTGCATGTACTCTACATTTCAGGACAATTCCAACAATGCTCACAGGCTTTTCAACTTTATAAATACCCCTCCCCACTCGACTCTTAAGCCTCATTCTGCCTATGTTGCCCTCTAAAACTCCTGCTTGAGTTATTTTATGAGTTGTAAGAGTTCTTTGAGGAGAATGAGAGATTTCTTGGAGGTTTTGCTTTAAGGAGGTAATCTTCTAAGCTTAGATTGTCCGTTACTTAGTTGTTATGTTATTTAAGTGCTTTTTATAATTAGCTTAGTTGATAGTTTTGAGCTTATAGTTCTGTTGTTGCCCTTAATCTGTTAGTGTTTAATTCTTGTGGGGTATATTTCATGTTGTGTGGAGAAGTTATTTTGGGCTAGGAATATGTTAGGAATCCTTTGGGTAGCCTTAGAACCAGTTTGGGAGGATAGGTGGATGTTTGGAACAAATGAGGCTCCACCTGAACCTTCTGGCCGGACGTATGGGCATGAACCCCTGCTTGAGTGTTGTTGTAAGATTTTGAGAGATTTTTGGGTGTTCTTGAAGGAGGAGGAACTTCTTGAGGATTCTTGTCGTGTGGAGATAACCATCTCTCTAGCTGTTTTTCTTATGTTGTTATGCTAGTTTTATGTTTTACAGTAGCCTAGTTGTTAGAAATCAAGAACTCTAGGTTTTAATCATGTTTTTAGCATTTCTTTTCCATTAGAAGTATTTTATTCTGCTTGGTGATGATATTTTAGGTTGGTTATGCTCTATAGATGGAAGGTCGTTGGATTCAGGATAGACCTTTTGTGAGAACGTTCGACCCTTATTGACCGAGCGTTCAACCCCGAGCCCGAGTGTTCACTAGTTTGGCAGAGCGTTCAGATATAGACCTTGTTTTGGTGTATTTTTAGGTCTAGGACTCATTCTAGCCTAAGTTACGAATAATGCTAGGCTTTTCACAAATTTAGAGAGATTGAAACCATCAAAGGGACTTTTGGAAGAGCTATACGATCCGGGTGAGTACAAACTCACATGACACTAGCCGTTGTTTTTCCCGCATTGCATAATTATTTTGTGTACCAAACATGCATTTTTATAATTCTCATTAAACACATTTTTTTCTATGCTATGAACTCTACATTATTGTGAAAATGTATTACTTAACAAGATAAAGAACATGACGAGTTTGTAAGAGCATGCATGTAAAAGATGGATAAGATTAATTGCATCGTATGACATTATACATTGATACATACAGGATAACAGTTATGGACTTACTATATATGTTAACTCTATGGTCAAATGTGTGTGTCGATATGATATATGAGCCTTAGATTCAATGGGTATTTCGTGACCCGCAGCCTTAATTGGCGGGTCACTATAAGACGTACATCATTAGTAGCGTAAGCCACCCATGGTCAGACTCAATCGGGCTACTAGTGTTATGGATGATAGCGTACAATGGTATGGACACAACATTGTATTAGAGGTTCATTGGGACAGCGCCAACCTGCTGAGAATATGTAATATCTTGGATAAACCATACAGTTGAACTATCATTGAATCACATATTATAGCTTGTAATATATCTATACTGTATTCATGAACAACTGTCATGCCAAAATATTGCATAATTTATCAACCGGAGTTCATCATTAAATGGTATAAATACCTTGTGCATTTTAACTCACTAAGTCTTTAGGCTTACACTTGTTTTTCTTCCCCTCCATTATGTATAAATTGCACGGTTTATTTAGCTTAGTTGAAGATGAATTTGGAGAACCAACTTGTGGTGGCAAAAGACTTGATTCGAGTCATGTTTGAGGATCTAGACTCTGTGTGGCTCAAATCTATGTGGGATGATGCAGGATCTATCCGATTGAAAATGATCGAGATCGTAATTATGTTAGCTTTACTTAAAAAAATTAAAGCTAAAATAATTATTTATGGTCTATATTATTTTATGGCGTAGTCTTAGTATTTCTGATGTTGAACTGGGTAATCTGGTATGTATATATATTTTCGCTTTTATTTTTACTTTAGGTTTAGGTTATATATATATTTTCGCTTTTATTTTTACTTTAGGTTTAGGGTTATGAGGTTTCTCACGACACTTCTCATCTTCACACTTCAACTTCACTTCCGCCTCCCTCTCTCTCGCTCTTGTCTTCACGCTTCACTTCCGAGTTCTGCCTTTGTGTGTTTTTTATTTTTGTTTGTTGGATATTAGATGCGACGGAAAGGAATGATTTTTGTTGGATCTAAGATGCGAAGGGATGGTTTTTGTTTGTCGGTGTTCCTCAGATTGCAGGCTTTTTGGATTGTTCATTTGATCTGATTAGTATATGCTGTGGATTTTCTATTCTGCTTTTCTGTCGATATGGATTTGTGGGTTTTGTGTGTTTTGATTTTTGTTGTTGGATCTCTGATGCGAAGAAATGATTTTTATTGGATCTGAGATGCGAAGGAATGATTTTTGTTTGTCGGTGTTCCTCGGATTGCAGGCTTTTTGGATTTTTCATTTGTTCTGATTGAGTGATTGGTCTATTATGCTGTAGATTTCCTATTCTGCTTTTGTGTCGATATGGATTTGTGAGTTTTGTGTGTGTGTGTGTGTGTTTTTTTTTTTGGATCTGAGATGCAAATGAATGATTTTTGTTGGATCTGATTTGCGAAGGAATGATTTTTGTTTGACCGGTTCCTCGGATTGCAGGCTTTTTGGATTGTTCCTTTGTTCTGAATTCTGATTGGTATATGCTGTAGATTTCCTACTGTTTGAATGGTCCACAACAATACAACAATTTATTTGCTTCTTCTGCTCAAGAATAAGGTGTTTCGAATATGTTTGATTTTTTCCCTTTCCAGAGTTTTCCAGTGTTATGGAGAGAGATGCGAATGAAATTATTGGGAAAAAAAAAGCTAAATAGTTTTTTACAAAACGGGCCAAAATGGTTAAATTAAAATCAAATTTTAGGCCCAATATTTAAAATAAGCGCAAAATATAATTATTTTAAAAAATTGGTTATTTGGTCCGGATAATTTGGTACTAATCGGAATCGGCCGGTTATTGTATAATTGGGGTATTCGGCTCCGGTTTTGGTTCTGGTTTTCAAAAATGAAAAATCGAGTATCTCGTTTTGGTTCCCAATTTTAGCCAACAATTCTACACTCCTAATATTTCTGATGTTGAGGTTCATGAAGAGGAGACATTTATCTTCTTTGTGCGGCTTAGAAAGAGGGAAAAACACAAAAAAAAAAAACAAAAAAAAAAACAAAACAAAAGGCCTTGCTCCTTAATTATGTCTCGCATGTTTTGTTTTGCCTTTTCTTGAAAATCTCGACAAATCTCCCAACTAAATAAATAAATAGAAGAGAGAGTTGTTGATGCCTTGGTGGGACACTTGTTAAAGAAAGTATGTTAGGAGTAAAGCCCGAATCAGTTTGGGGAGGATTTCAAGAAATTTTTTGGATTCAAATATTTTTGGGTACAAATATTTTCTCGAAGCTGCTATAAGTTTTAATCATTTCTACGACTTTGAAGACAAAGGTCATTTTAAGGGAAAAAGAGTGTTACGAGTTCATAACCAGATGAATATATATTATAAATATTTATATATTAGAATTATTATTAAATAAGATAATGATGTATTATTATTATTTTTACCAGGAAAATAAAAAGACTTGCTGATAAAGCAATATCTTTAGTAGAAAATATGAGATTTGCGTTCTATTAGAATTATATTTTCTATTTAAGTGTATTTGTATTCCAACTATGTACGTAATAGTCTATATGAACATAAGAGTGATCAATAAAATTTATGAGAAGTTTAATATTCAACTCTAGTAACTTATAGCTTGTTAAAGCAACAATTAAGCATGTCGTAGATATTGTTTGGGTAGAAGTGATTCGTTATTGTATCTATGATGTTGTATTTAAAGAGAAACAAGCTCTATATATCTTCTTGATTTTGAATGAAGTACTACACAATTATTTTAAAAGAAAAAAAATATATATATATATATATATGTTGAGATGAAACGAAGGAGACTATAAGGTTTGAAGGAAAGATGCTAAATGATAGAATCCTCATTGCAGTTAAACATGAAAAAAATAATAATCATAACAGTTTAGAAGCAAAAAAGTCTCATTTACCTGTGGTATCGGAAGAATAGTGAGGATGTCAACTACGAAGTACGACCTCAAATACCTCTTTGCTGTTAGTCGAGCATTTGTATCCATCACAGTTCCTTCAGACAAATAGCTAGCATTCTCATCTATATAAGGACGAAAAAATTCCAAAATGATATTCACAAAATAGATCAAATTGAAGAACGATCGCAAATAAATAGCAGTGATCTTTAATCTCCTGTCTAATGCTAGACACTTGTCATTTTCGTTGATCACAGGAAGGTAAAAGAACAAAGGGTCCACTATTGATATTGTGATCACAAATGTCACTAAAAACATCTCATGCCACATCAAAATGAGCCTCCCTGATTGGTCATGAATTTTCTTGTGTCTGCCTCTTGAATCAACTCCATAATCTAATTGATTCTCAATATCTAAATTCCTGATCGAGCAGAATATAAGAAGCAAAAAATCAAGTTAATATTTTTATATCATTTTCTTTCTTCAACTCATGTAATAGTGGGGCCATATAAAATAAATATTGTCATAGATCCTATAATCTTAGGTGTTTACAATATATGCCTACAAAAAATTACTTGAAAAACTGAAGATGGGTTCCAACCCCAACACAACCAATCATAATAACATTAATTAACACAATAAACTTATGAAATATAAACCACATTAACATTGCAAACACAAAATTTCTCACGGATTTTGGTTACGAAGTGAAACTTTTGAACAAATGAAAAGTGAAACCATACTGGGGCGATCATTATAATTTAGAAGATTATATGCAAAATAAAGGCAAAATAAACTTACAACACATTTTAAAATACTTTCCGTCCGTATGAATCATTTACGTACGTGTTGAAAGCATTAAGGAGAGAAGATACGTGGGTCAAGTAAGAAACAAATTTGATCTCATTTATTCCCGAATTTAGAGTTATTTTGTGCAGGTCTCAATATTTTCTCAAGCTAGATTCCTCTTGTTATTTTTTTCTTTATGCTTTTTTTCATTATAAATTACACATAAGGGAACAAATATTTTAACATGTTTTAAAATTTATGGATTAAAATAAAATAAACTGTTTATGATAGTAGTACTTTTTTTTTTTTTTTTTTTTTTTTTTTTTTGTAATTTCTACATTTATGCAATGCTTTGTGTAACTTTGTGTCACTATGTTTAGAAATGTACATGTGTATAACTTTATTTATTTATTTTATTTTTTTAATAGAAATTTCCTTCAAATTATTTTAGAGGAAATTTTCTTCAATCTAGTCTAATAAGTGCTGAATGTCATCTCTCACACACACACACACACACACACATATATATATATATATATATATATATATATATATATATTAAGTCATTTATTGCTATTCCACTAATTTATGATTTTTTAACCTATAATGAAAAGTACGATAAAAATACGTTTAGATTTTAAAATTAAATTATAATGAAGAATCTCGCGCATAGCATGGGTTATGATCTAGTTTTAGTAATTGGGAGGAGGGGATATGATGCAATCTTTAATCGAAGAGACATTACAAATTGAGTATTAGTTTGAGAAAAATGTGTTTTTTTTTTTTTTTTTTTTTAAATGATTGTATTAGTATTTTTCGGCCTCGTTTTCTTCATTTCATTGAATAATACTACATGTCCCTCTTGTTTTCCTTCAAGAATGATGTGGCTTTTAAAATAACCATTGGACTTGTGATTAATCATTAATGAATTTTGATCAAATTGTAATTTTAAAAGCCGCATCGTCATTCTTCGAATGACACATTAATTTACTCCCAAAAAACAGCATCATGAAAGTTTTTCTAGATTGTTTAGATTATGTTTGTTGTGTATTGCAGGCCAGGCCATCAGCCATTCTTGGACCTATTCCTGATGCAATATTTCTTCCAGCCACTGAGTCTATTGGTTTGTTTGAGTTAATATTGATGATTTCTACGCAAATGTTGTTTTTTATTCGAGTTCTGAATCTCATAACCCTTCTTTGTTATTTTTGATTAGGTGTAAAATTACTGCTAAAGATGGGATGGCGACGGTCATGCAATTAAGAATTCCCGTGCAAATTCACTATATACATGGTCTTTCGTTCATTACAAAATTTACTTTTTTCAAGTTTGAACTTTTTTCAATTTGAACTCTAATATTTTAAAATTTGCAATATATTCTCATAAAATTATATATATGAGGAGAAAAACATATTTTACTATTAAAAACCATATTTTACTATTATATTTTATTATTGTAATTTCGCCCCTCCTCACACTAAATCTTGGCTCTGCCACTAGGGAACTTTTAGCGTATAAAATAAGTCATTCCTAAAGATTAAGTTTCTTGTAGTGAGAGTGACACAAAAATAACTTATAAAATTACTAATTAGGAGACTTATCCAAAAGATCCCTTTAAAAAAAAGGACGTTATAGTTTTTCAAATATTTATAATTTTGAAAGCTAATATAATCGATTTGAAATGACTCAACTCTCCTCCCTTTAACCAAATTCACCCACCCAAAAAAAAGTATATATATATATATATATAAAGTTTTAATAACCGAAAAAGATGCAGTGTGTCGGTCCGTGTACATTTCACTGTGAAACTGCAGTCAGCATAAGAGGTTATCAGAATTACATATACAAAATATATATAATAAGAGCAAACAATAAATAGTTCTAAATATGTATTTATTTACTATTTAGAGAGAAAGAGAATGTGTATTTTTATAAGATTGAATTGGACCTTATAAAGTCGAGTCACCGAGCCAGCGAAACCAGGGTTTTGGACAAAGCAAATTAAGACTGGATTTGTTGTTGGATTTTAGGATGTCCTGTTCTCATCTTATAGCAAGTTACTAGATCTAGTCAACCATTTATGTATATAAAACAGTGCAGTGCCGTGAAAAAAATCTTGAACAAACGGCGTCACGTGATAAGCAAACGTTTGAAAAAACGACCTTTGGTTTTTTTTTTAAAAAAACTTGGTTAATTCTCAGCCACTCAATATATCTCATTGGCATTAAATTTCATTTAATGTTCATGTAACTAATTAATGCTAACCTTGTCCTATATCCAATTACTAAATTGGCTGTACACCATGTGAATTCTGTTGGAGCATTTAGATTCTTGAAAAGAATTTAAATGAAATAGGATCCAGAATTTATACCAACTGCACTGTTTTCTTTTTCTCCTACCAAAATTTCTGGAAACGGATTTTCTCTATTTTAAAATTTCTTAATTTTTTTTATTTAGTGTATTTTGAAAGGTAGTATTGTCTAAAAGTTTTAATGATGGTAGTGCATTAAATGTAATACCCTTCAAAATAAATTAAATAGAGAAAATTGAGGAATTTTAAAATGGAGAGGATCATTTTCCAAAATTTCTTGGCCAATCCTCCCAAGCAGGCTCTAAGTAACCACAATAAAAAGCTTTAGTGTCTTCTCATCAAAAGATAAAGCAATACTAGTGTCAGCGTCTTCTCATCAAAAGATAAAACAATACTACAAGTTAAAAGAAAGATAAAATTCTGCAAAGTATTTGAAATAAAATTATTTAATTGATAATAATTTGAATAGAAAGTAAACATAATCCTAATAGTAATAGTAAACTTAATCCTAAGAAGGAAATGAAATAATTAAAGTAAATATAATCCTAATAAGAAAACGAAATAAAATTCTAATCAAATAAAATAAAATCTTAACCAAATAAAATAAAATCCTAATCTAAAATAGAAAATAAAATATAATTGGCAATCAACTCGAATTGTGACTATTATTTTCCTTTTGTACTACTATTATCTAAGAACGAGTAAAATTCTAATCAAGAGATAATAGAATTTATTAGAGTGGTAAATCGACAGCTCTCCATTTGAGGGGCTAAAAGACAAGGTTTACGCCCGTCCTAGTTGAATTTATACTTTTGTCCTAGGTATTTTTAGCTAGCCGATCGGGTAGAATTTTGAATAATATTTTTTTTTTAATAAGACTTTGGAATAAATTAAACTTTCTTCCGTGGTTAAAATAAATAAATAAATTAATTAAAGGAAAGACTTGGCGTAGACTATATACATAAATGGTTGACTAGATCTAGTACCTTGCTATAAGATGAGAACAGGACATCCTAAAATCCAACAACAAATCCAGTCTTAATTTGCTTTGTCCAAAACCCTGGTTTCGCTCGCTCGGTGACTCGACTTTATAAGGTTCCATTCAATCTTATATAAATACACATTCTCTTTCTCTCTAAATAGTAAAAAAATACATATTTAGAACTATTTATTGTTTGCTCTTATTATATATATTTTGTATATGTAATTCTGATAACCTCTTATGCTGACTGCAGTTTCACAGTGAAATGTTTTCGCTTCTGCATTTTTTTTTTTTTTTTTTTTTCCCATAGTCAAGTATTGTATTTGACTTTCTCATCATCTACAAATAAATTTACATGATCATTTTGAGTCTTTAGAAAATAAAGAAAAAATATGTGTAAGTTAACAATGAACAAACTCACATGAATAACATAATCATCACATAGACTCTAACTTAAACATTACACTTTAACCCTGTAATTATTATTCTCTTCCTATTCCATCGATCTAGCAACTTACCCCAAATTTAGAATACTCATATTCACATACAACAATCAATATGATTATAATATGATATATTAGAACCTAAACCCAATGGGCATCAATTTCCATTGAACTCATGAGAGTCTAGGGTTAATTAACGTTTTAAATGTAATTAACACATCCAATTAGCAATCCTAGTGTTCACATACCAAAAGCCCTAATTTTAATTCATACTATACAAATTAAGGTTTATGTTCATACTATAAACAATAGTGAAATTAAAGCTTTAAACCCGTTAATCTAACAACCCAAATCTTAAATCATGTATAGAAATCCTCTACACACAAAAGCCTCTAGTTAATTTTAGGAATTTAGCTTCTTACTAAAATTCCTCCAAATTCGGACCTAATCAAAAATTTCATAAATCATTATGATTTCAAACTTGAAATTCAATGGGTGGAACAAAAATTCAAAGAGAAACTAGAGATTTCTCAATGGCATTAATTATAAAAACCCATAAAAAATTCTCATACGACCATACCAAATCAAGAACTAGAAATCCTCACAGAGAAAATATCCAAGATTTACATACATACATAAAGAAAATAACAACAACAAAAAACACAAAAATTTCCAAGTAGCAACAGGAATTTCCAAGTTTCCAAGCCGATAGCTAATCTATGAAGGGGAAAAAAAAAAAAAAAATCAACTTTTCAAATTCTTAACCAAATTTCCAAGCCAAATAATAGAAAAATTAACCAAAATAAAACCGTAGGATTAACCTATAAAGCAAGAACCAACCGGTGGAAGAGAGTTAGGGGGACCGGGACCTATCAATTTTTTTTTTTTTTTTTTTTGGGGGGGGGGGGGGTTTGGGGGGATCAATATAATTTTTATTTTATTTTTTTACTCCTTAAAATATCTTTTTTGAGGAAGTGGAGGGGGGGGGGGGGGCATGGCCCAGCCGATCCCCCTCCCTCCGTCTCTATGTGTAAGCAACGTCATTACAAACATGTATTAATTATAAAGGCTTTTTGGAAGCTAGCTATAACAATTTGAATAATCGGTAATATTTTTTTTAGGAAGTAGGGAGCCATGGTCCCCCCTCCCTACTGTCAACCTAATTAATATTTGTGACAGATTAAATTAACCAAATAATTTTGAAACGGTCGACTTTAATTTATACGATTCTTGTTGTACTCAACATGAGCTCGTCAAGGAATGGTGAGTTGAAGTAAATTAACTGAATTATATAAGCTCTTCATCCGCTTCAGTTTCTTTCCCACTCATCAACTCTTCCTTGAGAAAACCAAAGAAACCAACTCAACCATTTCTTCTCTCTGTACGTACCAAAAATGGCTAGCCTCAATTTTGACCACTCTTCTGTCTTTAACAACAATCCACTAGACCCTGAGGAGTTCAGGCGGCAAGGCCACGTGATGATAGACTTCTTAGCCGATTATTATCTGAATGTTGAGAAATACCCTGTTCTAAGCCAAGTGGAACCAGGATATCTCCGGCAACGTTTGCCGGAGTCCACCCCATATAATCCAGAGCCCATGGAAACCATTCTGCAAGACGTGCAGGAGCATATAATTCCTGGTTTAACACATTGGCAAAGCCCCAACTTCTTCGCTTACTTTCCAAGCAGTGGTAGCACAGCAGGGTTTCTAGGCGAAATGCTTAGTGCCGGATTTAATGTGGTCGGATTCAACTGGATTGCATCTCCAGCCGCCACTGAGCTTGAGACAATAGTCGTGGATTGGCTTGGAGAGACGCTCAAGCTTCCCAAGTCCTTTCTTTTCTCTGGCAATGGTGGGGGTGTGCTACAAGGGACCACTTGTGAGGCCATTTTGTGCACACTCGTCGCTGCAAGGGATCAAATGCTAAGCAAAATCGGGAGAGACAACATGAGAGAGTTGGTGGTTTATGGCTCCGACCAAACGCACATTGCACTCCAAAAAGCAGCAAAAATAGCCGGAATCCACCCAAACAATGTCAGAGCTATCAAGACCACAAAGTCGACATCATTTGCGCTGTCACCAGACTTCCTCCAATCCGAAATGTGCAAAGACATAGAAGCAGGTTTAGTCCCATTGTTTTTATGTGCCACTGTGGGGACTACTTCAACAACTGCCGTTGATCCAGTAGGCGCGTTATGCCATGTGGCAAAAGATTATGGCGTGTAGGTCCACGTCGATGGTGCTTATGCCGGAAGTGCATGCATTTGTCCTGAGTTCCGGCATTTCATGGATGGCGTTGAGAGTGCAAACTCATTCAGTCTCAATGCTCATAAATGGTTCTTAACCACTTTAGATTGTTGCTGCCTTTGGGTGAAAGATCCGAGCGCCTTGATAAAATCTCTCTCAACCAACCCTGAGTACTTGAGGAATAAAGCCACCGATTCAAGGCAAGTGGTGGATTACAAAGACTGGCAGATAACCCTAAGCCGGAAATTCCGAGCCTTGAAGCTGTGGTTTGTGCTTAGAAGCTATGGCGTGGCTAACCTGAGGAACTTCTTGAGAAGTCATGTTAAAATGGCCAAGGTCTTTGAAGAGCTTGTAGCAATGGACAAGAGGTTTGAAATTGTGGTGCCTAGAAATTTTGCTATGGTTTGCTTTAGGGTTTTGCCAAAAGCAATGGGTATAGCTATGCGAAAGCCAAAGCAATCACACCAAATTGGTAACGCTGAGAATGGTCATTATAAGGTCGTAGAAGACGAAGAAGAAGAAGGAAGTTCAAATGAGGTGAACCAGAAGTTATTGGAGTCCATTAACATGTCAGGCCGCGTTTTCATGACTCATGCCGTGGTTGGGAATGTCTACGCCATACGGTTCGCCGTCGGCGCGACTCTGGTAGAGGAACGACACGTGATAATGGCTTGGAAAGTTGTGCAGGAGCATGCAACCGCCATACTAAGCACCAACTAAAAGTAAGCTTTGAGTAAAATTCTATCCATTACCCTTTCTCAATTCTTTGTGGCGTACGTGGTCCTCCAATCAGAAAATAATTTTCAAACACAAAATGCTATAGAAGACTATGCTATTGAATTTACTTATTGAACAGCATTTGAAAGACCAATGAAAGAGGGAGATGCGATGCGGAAATTGTTACAGTCCTTAGCAAGTTAGGACTATAAGTATATCTTTGCCTACCTCTCTGAGATTACTGGGAGCAATATTGTTTTAATCTTTATTTTTATGTAAAAGTCCTAGTTCTACTCCGAGTGGGGCTATAATATTAAGTCCTAATCCTAGTTATGAAAAGAGTCCAAGTCCAAGCGGGATTATAAGTCCTAATACTAGTCTAAATCAGTGTTGTAACCTCTAATTAATGCTCCGTTTGTTTCGCCGTAAAATGATTTTTGGAAAATGTTTTTCGTATTTTCGGGTGTTTGATGAGATATAAAAAAATAGTCAAAGAAAAATATTTTCCTTTTGACCGAAATTCTTCAATTTTCGAAAAATGGTTTACGGTTGGTTTACACATTTGAAAACCATAAACCATTTTCCGAGTTTGAGCATCTCATTCTAAATTCGACGGACCCTGCCAAGACCTGCCTAGGATCCCCCGGGACTTGACTGGAACTCACTTGCGATCCGACCGGACCTGCCCAAGACCCTGCCAAAACCCACTCAAGACGCAATTGGACCTGCCCGAGACCTCGTTGGTACTCGCCCAGGATCTATTTGGGACCCCATCAAGACCCACTCGGGACTTGACCAGGACCTAACCGGACCAGCCCGATACCTCGCCGGGACTCACCTAGGATCCCACTGGGATTTGACCAAGACCCGCTCGGACCTGCCCATGACCTGTCCAGGACCTTGCCAGGACTTTATCGGGACCTCGCCGGGACCCGACGTCGGAACATATTTTCGGCAGAAAACAATTTCTTGGAAATGATTTCTTAGAAAACATTTTCCGGTATTTGACGTGTACAGAAAATCAAGCGGGGTCTCAATCGGGTCCCCAATGTCGGAAAATGTTTTCAGCAAAAAACATTTTCTTGGAATTTTTTTTTTTGGTATTTGGTGTTTATGGAGAAAATCATATTAAACTCTTGATGTAGACTACAATGCCTGCGAGTATATGAGGAAGACCCGAAGGGATAAATGTGTGAAGACGCCCTAGAAGACGGTGACAAGATCCCAGACTCGCGCAGCAAAGGGAATATCCCCTGGAACTGTGATTGCACTCTACCTGCGATCGAGCGCACTCGGAGCTTCCTATGTTATTTTTTCGCTCTTATTTGTTTAAAACCGACTTAGTTTACTTGTTTTACTAGGATTAGGGTTGTGGGAGCCCTAATTCCATTCTTTATTAGTACTAGGGGTTTTGGGGCTATAAATATATAATTATAGCCTCTTGAGAAGACAGTCTATGTTATTTGATCAATTTTCTTTCAATAAGAATTACTCAGAGGAGTTTTCTTCATATTTTCCTTAAACCCTATATAGACTCTATTGTTTTGAGAAGAACTCTCAGATTCTTGATAGACTCAAGATCTAAGAGTTATTTATTCTTCTTCTCGTATTGTTTTATTCGCTTCCCCATAGTTAGGCTGCATCAACTCTAAATTACAAAAATGTCCCTAACGGGTTCTGGGCGGGTCCTGAGAGGGTCTAGGCTGGGTCCGAGCAGGTCCCTTGCGAGTCGTAGTGGGGTCCCTACAAGACTCGGTTAGGACACTTCTAAGACTTAGTCGGGACATTTGCGTAATTTAGAGTTTAATATGATTTAATGAAAATATATATATATATATATATATATATATATATATATATATATATATATATATATAAAATTATGTCGTATGCACCAAACACCGGAAAATGTTTTCCAGGAAATCATTTTTCATGTTGAAAATATTAATTTTTCAAAGAAAAGTATTTTACATCGAAACAAACGGAGTCTAAGTACAATATTGGAATAAAGTATGGATTGATGAAAATTATTATACAAATTAGCGCTTGCGTTGTGAGGTTCAATTTTCCTCCAAAAGCCTATTAAAATTACTTAATATTTAGGTTCGTAAAAGAAACATGATGTATCAATAAATTGAGACTTAATGCGACAAATTTACGTTTCTAATAAGAATAGAACGCAAAACATAATTGGGCATTGAAAAATAAAAATTGTGGATAGTGCCATGGTTGGTTGCCAAGATTATTATGGATCACCTCGCAATATATATGCTTGGAATTTGAAGGTGAAGATTAATAATTTAATGTTGAGGGGGATGTGAGAGAGATGCATTAAGTGGTATGTGTGCGTGCTTTTTTGGGATAAGTGGTAATTTAACGGTTTAGGGTTTAAGTGGTATGTGTGTGTGTTATTTTGAGATAAGTGATAATTTAACATGATATCAGAGCCGAAGGTCCTGAGATCGAACCTTGACTTCGTCAAATTTTCACCAATTTAAATTAAATATTTAGCATGTTAGGCCTCACCTATTAAAAGGGAGTTTAAGCCCACACGTGAGGCAGAATGTTAAAGTAATGATTAAGTGATTAATGATCTGTTTGTGATTGCGTTTGAAGTGCCTAAAATTACGTTTAACACACAAAAAGTCTGTTTGAATAAAAAGTACTCGTTTGGTAAAAAAAATTAAAAACGTTTTTAAGGGGTCCAAAAAGCCTAAAAATGGCCAAAAAGTACTTTTGCCAAAAGCTTAAAAATGAAGTTTTTGCCAAAAAAACATTTTTTGACTTAAAAGCTCTATTTTTCAAACGCAATCCCAAACAAGCTATAAATTTACTTCTTTTTATCAGGTTAATCTTTTGGAATAAATGGTATAGGAAGAGAGACATGGACATGGCATTGGTAGACTTTAACGCGGGGTTGTGCTGGACTAGGAAATGTTAAAAACCTTAACTTGTTGTAAGAGGTCATATTATATGATTCATAATATTGGGTAAAAGTAACACAAGAAGCTGCAACTATTTCAACACGTACACCTTTGGGATTCCAACAGCCACATGTGAATGAAACCTTCAGTAAATTACTTCATGGAAAAAATATAAAAAAGCTTCTTAAACTACCAGTTGTGTGCAATATAAACTCCTTAATGTTAAAAAAGTACTAAAGTAGTTCTCTAAACTACTAAAATGTATCAAAAAGGGTACTTATCTTTTTATATTCATATAATACCCCTATTCTTTTAACAAATAAAATAATAAAATAATTGTAAAAAAAAACTAAACGGTTTTTTAAAAATACAAAAAAAACCAATGGGCGAATAAAAAAAAAAAAAAAAGTTTTTTGGAATAAATAAATAATTAGTCACTGTAATTGGTCTAAATTACAAATTACTTCATGCTGTATTAAAGTAAAATCAATGGGAGAATAAAAACAATTTTTTCACAGAATTTGACTCTAGAGATTAAATTGTTTTTTTTTTTTTTTGGAATATCTCAAGAATCGTATGTCTGATTTTACTTTAATACGATATGAATAGTCACTGTAGTTGGCCTAAATTAATTATTGTAGTTGGCTTAAATTATTTATTTATTCCAAAAAAACATTTTTTTTTTTTTTTTGTATTTATTCGCCCATTGGTTTTTTTTTTTTTTTTGTATTTTTTAAAAATTATTTTATTATTTTATTTGTTAAAAGAATAAGGGTTTTATAGGAATATAAAAAAATAAGTGGCATTTTTGATACATTTTGGTAGTTTGGGGGCTACTTTAATACTTTTTGAACATTATGGAGCCATATTGCAAATGACTGGTAGTTTGAGGAGCTTTTTTATATTTTTTCCTTACTTAATTTATTGTATGTAAAGATATGGATTGAAGTTCAAGTGTACGCAGAGACGGAGGGAGGGGGGGACCAGCTGGGGCCACGGTCCCCCCCACTTCCTCAAAAAAAATATTACCGATTATTCAAATTATTATAACTAGCTTTCAAAAAGTCTATATAATTAATACACATCTGCAATGACGTTGCTTACACACAGAGACGAAGGGAGGGGGACTGGCTGGGGCCATGGTCCCCCCCACTTCCTCAAAAATGATATTTTAAGGAGTAAAAAAAAAAAAAATTATATTGGTCCCCCCTCCCAAAATAAATTGATAGGTCCCGGTCACCCCAACTCTCCTCTACCGGTTGGTTCTTACTTCTTAGGTTAATCCTAGGGTTTTCTTTTGGTTAATTTGTCTATTATTTGGCTTGGAAATTTGGTTAAGAATCTGAAGTTGATTTTTTTTTTTTTTTTTTTTTCATAGATTGGCTGTTGGCTTGGAAACTTGAAAATTCCTGTTGCTACTTGGAAATTTATGTGTTCTTTGTTGTTGTTATTTTCTTTATGTATGTATGTAAATTTATGTGTTTTTTGTTGTTGTTATTTTCACAGAGAAAAGATCCAAGATTTACATACATACATAAAGAAAATAACAACAACAAAAAACACATAAATTTCCAAGTAGCAATAGGAATTTCCAAGTTTCCAAGCCAACAGCCAATCTATGAAGGAAAAAAAAAAAAAAAAAAAAATCAACTTTTCATATTCTTAACCAAATTTCCAAGCCAAACAATAGAAAAATTAACCAAAAAAAAACTCCATGATGTAAGAAGTAAGACCTAAGAAGTAAGAACCGACTGGTGGAAGAGAGTTGGAGGGACCGAGACCTATCAATTTAGTTTTTAGGGGGGGGGGACCAGTATAATTTTTTTAATTTTTTTTTTTTTTTACTCCTTAAAATATCTTTTTTAAGGAAGTGAAGGGAGGGGGGGGGGAACCATTGCCCCAGCTGGTCCCCCCTCCCTCCGTCTCTGTGTGTAAGCAACGTCGTTGTAAAGGTGTATTAATTATAGAGACTTTTTGGAAGCTAGCTATAGCAATTTGAATAATTGGTAATATCCTTTTTTTAAAAGTGGGGGGGGGGGGGGGGGGAACCATGGCCCCAGCTGGTCCCCCCTCCCTCCGTCTCTGTGTGTAAGCAACGTCGTTGTAAAGGTGTATTAATTATAGAGACTTTTTGGAAGCTAGCTATAGCAATTTGAATAATTGGTAATATCCTTTTTTTTAAAGTGGGGGGGAGGACCATGGCCCCAGCTGGTCCCCCCTCCCTCCATCTCTGCTCTAAGCTCAATTCCTAATCTAAATGGTCTTGTAATTTGGATATTATGGTTGTTAAATATTGAGAATATTGTTTGTTAGAATTTAAATATTTAATTGGAGAGTATGACACAATTCTAAGCTCAATTTTTCATTGTATTTAAGTACTACCAGTGATTAGAAAAAGAAGAAAAAAAATAGAAAAAGTACTAGTTCATTACATGCTGCAAAAAAAAAAAAAAAAAAAAAAAATTTGCTTTAGTCTCCTCCCATAAAACTTTCTAGCTCTGTCCCTGAGTGTACGTTGAAGGAACTAAAAAAAATCATAATTCCTCTATCAAAGATGACCCATAAATCCATTCTAAAAATACTATTTTATTCATCAAAAAAACCCAGAAAACTGATGGGATTAAGTCGTCTTTTCGTTTTTTTTTTTTTTTTTTTTGTAGGTGAAAGGATCAAGTCTTCAATGTGGAAGTTCACAGTACGGCCGATCAGATATGAGACTAAAATTTCTTCAATTCTCTATTTGTTTCCAATATTCCAAATGTCTTCATTAATTAATTTATTAATTAAGTTGAATAGCCTTTATTCAATTTCATCTATTGGTGATTCAAGTCAGGAATATATTACGTGGGAACTCATTATGTGTCTCATTTATCAGATAAGTCAAGTCTCAAGTTATATATATTATTGATGCACAATGAAAATTAAATAATTGAGTGTTTTAGTTTTATTTAGATTATTAGTATTTAATTTTATATTTTATTTAATATTTAAGAGTTAGATGTTATTTTGTAATAATTCAATAATAATGGAGTTTTGTCATTATTTATTTTAGTGTCAGAGATTATAATGAATTAACAAATAAATTTTATTAACTAATAGTTGTGATTACTCTTCTCTTGTGATGAGACACTCAAAGCCGTAAATGAACAGAGTTACTCATGAACATACTCGAGATCGATCGGCTCAATTAAGCTTAGCTCGAACTAAATTTGATTATTAAACGAGCTGTTAATAAACATTAATAAGCCTCTATTATTAAATGATATATATGTACCATTTAGGTTGGTGGTTCATAGAGTAAAACCAACGCCAGCATGGTGAAAACTAATTAGAAAAGGACGTCTTTGCCAGTTACAACCAAAACGCAATTTCATGCAATATAAAACGCAGTCCCTAAAACACACCACATAAACCATAAAAACGCATAAGCTTCTAAAATACTCCCACGCATAAAGTAAGTCAAGCTTTATTTCCCCAATGCAAGGTCAAACGCATCCAATTTGGGCATATCATTAAATATGTGGATATTAATTAATTATATGATTTTAATAAAGTAAAAGTGAAATAAGATTTAATTTTTTTAATGATTTTTTTTAATAAAAATAAAACTTGTTTTGATAATCATTTTGAAATGGAGTTCATTTTTTTTTTTTTTTTTGGGAGAAGTGAAAATATGGAGAAGGTAATTTGCCAAACATAGCAGAGTAATTCTATAAACTCAACTCTTATATAATTTTTGTATAACTGCGCATATGTGGAGTTCTCATAAATTATTTGATCAACTGTTATTAAAAAAAGACACATAAATCCAATGATGTATAGACGCTCTACATCAACCCAATTATATAAAAGTTGAATAAGAATTAAGTTTTTAGATTTACTCTATAACAAAAGTCAAACTCAAATTCTATGGCTCTTTTTGTTTTGGCATAAAATAATTTCTGAAAAATATTTTTCATATTTTCAGATGTTTGGTGTGACGAAAAATAATAGTTAACGAAAAATATTTTGGATTTGACCGAAAAAGCCTATTTAATTTTCCAAAAAAATTGTTTTCATTTTTTAAAACCGTAAACAAATTTTCTGATTTTGGGCATTGAATTCTCAAATCGGCAGACCCAGCTAGGACATCACCAAGACCTCGACAGGACTGTGCCGAGACCCGGTTGGGACGCCACTGGGACCCGGTCAGAATCTGTTGAGACTCTGCCAAGACCTGATTGGGACTCCATTAGGACATCGCTAGGACCTAGGGTTGGGACATTTTCGTAATTATATATTTAATATAATATATATGTGTGTGTGATTTTCCGTACACCCCAAATACTAAAAAAATGTTTTTAAAATTTTTTTTTTCCCAAAACATTTCTTGACGAAAAACATTTTACGTCAAAACAAACGAAACCTCTATGATTCACCTAATTTTACATGTTGACATTGTAATTGTTTATTTCA
The DNA here is from genome assembly GCF_965113065.1 of Corylus avellana. Lineage (NCBI taxonomy): Eukaryota > Viridiplantae > Streptophyta > Magnoliopsida > Fagales > Betulaceae > Corylus > Corylus avellana. The sequence goes on along the minus strand of NC_142490.1, from coordinate 23,155,958 downwards.
TACCATGATCAAATTAGGACTCATGAGTTTGGACCCATTTGACTAAGTGCCCATTTTGGAGTGTGATTTTAAAAATTGTGTTTTTGAAATCGCTACTTTTTAAAATCGCATAGGCGTTTGGTAAAACATGTTAAGAAGTACTTTTTTTTATCAATTGAGTGTTTGGATAACATTAGCATATAATTGCGGTTTCATGGCCAAATAGGTAAATATTGCGCCAAATATTGTTTTAAGCGAAATTATGATTTTTGTTTAAATTTGCACCTTTTCAAATAAGCACCATCTAGTCAACTTATAGAAATCGCAGATTTTTTCACTGTTTTAAAATTTGTATTTTTAAAATTGCAATCTTAAACACTCTAAAATTACAATTTGGCTTAAAAACACAAATTATTTTTAAAAAAAACGCACTTCTAAATGGACCATAAACCAAAGAATATAAATCCTGGCTTTTGACCAAACGGCTATCAAGCATTAACAGACGAAATAATATAATATTCGGTAGAAGTACGATTTAAAATGCTGCAAACTTTTTGACATTTCAACACCTACATGAGTATCATGCATTCACGACTCAATTACTTTATTGTATGTACATATTTAAATTGAAAAAACAAGCCACGATTGAATGCATCCAACACAAACTTGCCCATAAATCCATTTTCAAAATTCTAATGAAATATTTTTCATCCATCCCTATAAAGCTATGCATTCTGATTCAGTCAATGGCATGCCACGATTTTCTAACCAGAAGAGCTAAAAATTCTATCTCATTCATCAAAGAAAACCAAGAAATCTGATAGCATCAATCTGTCGATGTTGAAGTTCGCGGATCAAATATATGACTCGAATCATATATATTTGATAATGTTTGTGGGATTATAGTTAAGTATTTAGCATTACTCTTGATTTATATTCCACTTTGAATTGAGTCTTGTATGTAAAAGACTGTAACATGTAAAAGTCTTTATCAAACATACTTAGAAAGAACTTTATCTCTCAAGATCAATTGAATTATAGTCTGACTCATTCTCATTATGGTACATCAGTAGTTCACAAGGCGCCTATCACTAAACCGGTATCATTCCACTTTGAGTTTAGTTTTATATATGTAAGAGACTTTCACAAGTACTACTTGTGAAACTTTGGAAAATTTTGCGCTCGTAATCTTTGTAATATAACCCTGTCCCTTAACTTATTTTTCTCCTTAGAAAATTGTGGGATTCAATTACTCTTTTCAAAGCCCATACGTACACATGTGACGTTGGAATATGCCAACCCTGACGTGTTGAAAGTTAAAAAGGTTTGCAGTTTCCTCCGGTCCTAAATCCATATCTTTAATTACATGCAAGAAAGTAATTGACTGGGTGTTTTATTCACTAGTGGAAGTTGGAATATTGCCAAGGTGTACGTGTTGAATGTCAAAAAACTTGACCTAATATTATACTCTATCGTCCGGTACTGGTTGGATGTAGTATGTTATAAAGCCAAGTTTTATATTCTTTCCACGGGTCAAATGGGGTTCAATCTTCCCTTATTCTCTGGTTGTTTGTGTTTACGATTTAAAAATAATAATTTTTTAAATATAGTTAAATGTTTGATAAAATTACAGTTTTACTTCTAAAATTGTAATTTAATTTTTATATGTGAATTTGTTTAAAATCACAATGTCAATTGCGAATTTTGTGATTGTATTTTGGAATTATTAAAGGTTGAAATGTGAATATTCTATTTTTCAATCGCTTTTAAGTTCACCATTATTGTTAATTAGCTAGGGTTTTGTATTAATCAGCTATATCTGAGTAATATTAGAAGTCACTCTAAAAATGATATCACTGGAGTTTGTGATTGATAATTATTGAATTTTGATTAAATTGTAATTTTAAAAGTCACATCATGCGTTCGTAAACTGACTCAAAAAGAACACATAAGAACTTCTAATATTACTCGATGCTATAATGTTCGTTAGAATGCTCCATGAGCTGGCCTATATATCTTGAAAATTAGAGCAAGTACTTTTCAGTAATGTCTGTTCCTTGACAAGTATTTTCAAGATTGAATATTTTTTATTTAACATTTGTCAAGAAAGTCTTTCATTAATTAAAAACATTTTTATTTTCTGTTTTATGCATATGTTTGTAAACGACATAAAAGTTGAAATATTGAATAGTTCAAATAATAGAAGAACCTTAAATAGTAAAGCATTAATACTATATTTGGGCTAACTAGAATGGGCCCTCTGCTTATCCAAGAAATGAGACTCATTCAATCTCTGCAGATAATAAGTTTAATAAAGGCGATTCAACTCTTTAAAAAATTAATTGATGAATCCATTTGAAATATTTGGGATAAAGAGAGAATTAATGAATTCTCAGATTTGGTTTCAATTTATAAATTGATGACTACTTTTTTGTTTGGAAAGAAATCGAGCAATTCTAATATTAGAAAAATAACTTAAGCACAAGGCTCTTCAATTAGATAATATCAAAAATTATGGCAGTAAAAAACTAGTTTGTTCCACAACTCGCTCGGATTACTTGGACCTGAGTTACAGCTCGTTACTGTAAAAACATACTTGATTAATAAATGATACATACCTGACTCTCTCGAGTAAACTCGATAGAGGCTCGCAAGCACCCTATTGAAACCAAATTGACCACAAAAATTGATGATGATGCACATAATACTTTGGCATACAAGCTTCTTGTATCCTTCGTCCTCTATTATACTCCCTCTTCCGGTAGTACGTAGTTGGCAGTATTATATACAAGCTTCTTGTACCCTTCGTCCTCTATTATACTCCCTCTTCCGATAGTAGCTGGAAGTATTATATAACAAAAATGGTACTTAACTGTAACATCTATTTTTGTAATTAAAATATTGGGGAAACTTCATTGAAATTTCCCAAACTTCTACCCGTTTTGTAATACCTCCCTAAACTTCAAAATCTCTCAATTTAGTCTCCTGAATTTTAAATTGCTCTCAATTTGGACCCCTACATTAATTTTAGCAGTTAAAAATACAAAAAAAAAAAAAAAAAAAAAAGACCAAAATATCCACGGTTTTTGTTTTTTTTTTTTTAAATAAAAAAACGTTTTGGAAGTTGGAATGTTTTACAAAAGTCCGGGGTATAAACGTTATGTAATGTTTAAAATCTGACGGAGGAATCCAAATTGAGAGCAATTGAAAGTTTAAGGGATTAAATTGAAATTTTGAAATTTTAGGGGATTTATCAAATCGGGTGGAGGAATCCAAATTGAGAGCAATTGAAAGTTTAAGGGATTAAATTGAAATTTTGAAATTTTAGGGGATTTATCAAATCGGGTGGAAGTTCAAGAGTGTTCAGTGAAGTTTCCCCTAAAATATTTGAAATTGAAGCTTCTAATAAGAGTAATGCCTTCAAAGATATAAATATGAATATGGGGCATCAAATTGAGGCATGATTCCAATGTAAAAAAAAAATGTTATTTTTCTTTCTATATATATATATATATATATATATATATTGTTGGACTTGGTCACAAATTATTAAGTAATTTTAGATAATTCAAATAGTACCACTGACCCAATCCCATCAAACGTGTGAATCATATACTTAATTAATATGACCTTTTCATATACAAGTCAGGTCTTTTAACATTTCCTCCAGTCCACTACGATTCCGCGTGAATACTCTTCCTCTCTTCCTATTATATATACCCTCTTCAATCTCGGAAAAGGATCCTCTCCATTTCAAAATCCCTCCATTTCTTCCATTTAGTGCATTTTGAAGGGTAGTGTTGTCCAAAAATTTTAATAATGGCAGTGCATTAAATGCAATACCCTTCAAAATGCACTAAACGGAAGAAATGGAGGGATTTTGAAATGGAGAGGATCCTATTCCCTTCATCTCCCCCACATCCCCTCAACATTAATCTTCACCTTCAAATTCCAAGGATTAATTCCCAGGTGATCGATAATCATGGCTCTATCCACAATGATCTACAATCATCTTCCCACCACACAATATTCCACCATGACCAGGATTTCTGTAGTCCATGCCCATCAACAAGCTCTTCTGGATCCCCCAAAAACAAAACCATCAAATCCGGCATCACGCCTCGCCGAATCGCTCTCACATCTCCTCCACCTCCATCTTGAAACCCCTCCTCGGACGGAGCTTCACCAATCCATTTGGGACTCTTTTAGTGAAGAGAAACACTCCACTCCCACAACTTCTCCCAAGGAGGTGATAGCGCACAAGTGGCGTGAGATCCACCGTTCTTCAGATTGGGACAATCTTTTGGATCCTCTTTCTCCTTGGCTCCGACGAGAGGTTGTCAAATATGGAGAATTCGCACAAGCGACATACGACGCTTTTGATTTTGATTCTTTCTCCGAATATTGCGGGAGCTGCTGCTACAACCGTAAAAACTTGTTTGAGAAACTAGGCCTCACTAGAAATGGCTACAAAGTCACCAACTATATTTATGCCATGTCCCACATAGATATGCCTCAGTGGCTGGAGAGGTCACATTTGGTCAACAAGTGGAGCAAAGATTCGAACTGGATGGGCTATGTGGCGGTCAGCGATGATGAGGAGTCACGTAGGATCGGAAGGAGAGACATTGTGGTGGCGTGGCGTGGAACCGTGGCGCCCTCGGAGTGGTACGAGGATATGCAAAGGAAGTTAGAGACATTTGGGAAGAGGGATGCCAAAGTTGAACATGGGTTTCATAGTCTTTACACTAGTAAGAATGAATCTACTAGGTACAACAAAACAAGCGCCTCAGAGCAAGTGATGAAAGAAGTGACAAGGCTTGTTGAATTGTACAGGAAAAAAGGTGAACAAGTTAGCCTTACAATCACCGGTCATAGCTTGGGTGGCGCACTGGCTCTCCTCAATGCTCACGAAGCCGCATCAACCATGCCCAACCTTCCCGTCAGTGTGATTTCCTTCGGTGCGCCGAGGGTCGGCAACGTGGCTTTTCGCGATGAGCTTCAACAGCTGGGAGTTAAGACATTGAGGGTGGTGGTTAAGCAAGACATGGTCCCTCGAATGCCGGGACTTGTATTCAACGAGGGTTTACAAAAATTTGATGATATCACGGGGACATTAGAATGGGTATACACCCATGTTGGAGCTGAATTGAAGCTCGATGTTCGTTCATCGCCTTACCTCAAACGAGGATTGGATTTGGCAGGGTTCCATAGCCTCGAGACATACCTTCATCTTGTCGATGGGTTTCATAGTACTAGCACAACATTTAGGTCTGATGCGAGGAGGGATGTTGCCTTAGTGAACAAGGCATGTGACATGTTGGTTGATGAGCTTAGGATCCCACGTTGTTGGTATCAATTGGCCAACAAGGGATTAGTTTGTAATGCTCATGGAAGATGGGTGAAACCAAAGAGAGATCCTGAAGACATACCTTCACCTACTAGGGAGGAAAGTGTTCATACTTTTGTAGATAGAATGCAAACACAAGATGTACTTGAATCTGTACTATGTGCCGTATAATTAAACAATAATTTTTAGTTATAAAACAAAACCTAAATTATGTTAGGACATATTTGGTCTTAAGCCTAGCTCTAATTAATATCTAAAGCTATCATGCACACATATTCATAACCATATTTTTGCTGACGAAATTAAAAATAAAACATTTCTACCAATATTGTTAACAGAGATTTAAAGGAATTTCAGATATTTAAAGCAATGCCTTTGTAGTCCGAAAACAGAAGGAACGAAGAAGCAGGGTAAGGAAAAAATAGAAAAAGGAGGAAGGGAAAGAGACAAAAAAGAAGGAAAGAAAAGTCAAGTCTCAAATTATAGTCAAAGTAGAATCTATTAAATAATACTCTCAATGCAAAATAGGTTATATAATAGCTCTTCCATTTAATTCATATTAGGATTGGACGCAAGTAAGATTTTAAATTCAAAAATATATTCATTTCTTCACATTTCAATACTAATGCTAAAACCTATAAAGTATATATATATATATTTGATATTAATATAGACAGAGATGGAGGGAGGGGAGGATGGATATGGGTCATAGTCCTCTCCCTTCTTTTTAAATTTTTTTCTACTACGGTATATAAGTAGTTAAATCTATATATTTAGACCAAAATAATTAAAATTGGTTCCAGCCCAGAAAAAATAAAAAAAAGGAAAAGGAAAAGAAGAAAAAAAAGTTTGGCCCCCTAGCTAGCATGTTATAACAAAAATCATTTTATACTTGAACTTTAAAGAGCCTACATCTATCATAAGCAACTACTCAATTTTTTTTGTTAAATTAGACATTTTGATAGGTGATTAAGTTAAAAATTGTAATATATTAATTAATAAACAATTATTTTGTATCTTATCTCTTATTGTACTCTGTCAATTGAGAGAGAATGCAAAGATGAATAAACTCATGTACCATGCATCCTTTTATAGAAACAGTGGTACCTCTTAACAATTAACATGTGCAATTCTTCCAGTTGTTATGTATGTTATTAGATACAACTCTTCAAGGAGTTATATGTCTTTATGGTCACGGCTAGTTCAAGCTAGGGGTGGTAGTTTTCCAGCGTCACTCCGTCACAGATAAGAAGTCCAGCTAGGGTTCCGTTGATTCAAAAAATTTTGGAAAAAACAAAAGTATTTTTTGAAATTTTTTATGGGTTTTTATTGATGATACAAGTTATGTAAGCCTATTATGTTTGTTTATGGAAGGTTTTTGTTGTATTGAAAGCTTTATTGTTGAAACCCCCATCCCAAAGCTTTTTGTCGAATCTGTATTAGATGTATATATGGTCCTTTGACAATTGGTTGCATTGAAACGATGGTCAATTACTGCTTCAAATATTGGAATCCATGTATTTTTTAAATTTGAGAATTGAAATTCTCTAACTAGAGTTGCTGTGTTTATGATCATGTTAAGAGTAATTATTGTTGCAAGTGTGAAAAAGGCTTCTGACTTGTTAAAAAACATAAAATAAAAAAGATGAACGGGAGGAAGAAAATTTTCGGGCAAGGAGACAATGAAGATGAATTGTACACTCAAAAGCTGAAAAAGGTTTGTAAATTTTATTTTGTGAAATACATAAGAGTTTTGGCGAATTACTGCTAATGATTTAGGGTTTCATTGTAAAATGAACAATCAATGTCGACGGCATCTGTAACATCGTTGGTCAAAGAGAATATGGAACCTATGCAATGTAGGTGCGGCCTTATAACCCCAATTATAACATCCACGATTATAAAAAATCCTTGGAGGCTATTCTATGAGTGTGCTATGTATGACCATAAAAAGGTATTTGATTTGAGTAATATGGTGTTGAAAAATGGTTGTTACTTCGTACTTGTTCGTAATTTTAGTATTCATTGTCAAATTTTTTGTGTAATGACAAAAAGTTGGATAATGTCGTTTTTTTCCAATGGAATGATGACGAAACCAGTGTTCGTGGACGGGAGGTCCTATTGAGTTGTATAAACAAGTTAATTCTCTGAAGGGTGAAGCGTTATCACTTAGAGCCAGACTGAAGATCCAAACATATATGTTGGTTTTTTTATTAGTGATTTATGTATTGCTCATTTGTCATTGGTTAATGGGGCAATGAGGCATGCAAGGAAAGGTTGTGTTTTGGGCATTAATGCGTAACTTTCAATTGCATATTTTATATCATCGGATTAGGCAGGCACAAAAAAATTGTATGACTTTTTTAATTTATATAATTAAATGTATTTTAGTGTTTGTACTGATTTGAATGTGAGTACGCGGCTTACATAATTTGTATCACCAACAAAAACAAACAAAAAATTCCAGAAAATACCTTCATTTTTCCAAAATTTTTTGAATAAAAAAATTTTGAATCAACAAAACCTAGCCAGACTTCTTACCTATGATGAAGTGACGCCAGACAATTATTAGGACGTCGAACTGATGAACCGCAGGTGGGTTCTGGCGTGCCGGTGGGTGCGTCGGGGGAGTTCCATGGGTGAGTTGGTGGCTGCGTGGGTTTCGTCTGGGAAGGGTTGAATCGGGGAAGCTTTGCTCGATTTGGGGGTTTAAGCAATAAAACCCCAAGTCAGCCAAAACAGTGTGTTTTGATCCTACATGTCAATAGTGGACACGTAGGGTCAAAAAATAGACTGATGCGGTCTTCATTAAAATGGTGTGTTTTAACCAATCTGACAACAGTGAAAAAATTTTGACGGTAGAGATTTTCTTGGCATTTCAATTGACACAGGAAGTAAATTTTGGAAAAAACAAAAAAAAACAAAACAAAAAACATAGAGAGAATTTAATTTTGGGTGTAGGATAGGTTCTGTGAGCCTGGTGAGAGAATCGAATCTGGTGTGGCCTAGTGTATGATAGGGGATATGAGCTTGTTTTTAAGGGTTTGGATCTGGTGTGGCTGAGTGTATAATAAGGAATATAGGCTTGGTTAAAGGGGCTGAAATCTAGTGTGGCTGAGTGTATAATAAGTGTGTGAGCTCAAAAAATAGACAAAAATCTAGTGTGGCTGATTGTAGAGTAAATAGGTGAGCTCAAAAGACAACTCACAAAGGTGGCGGTGCGTGGTGGCTCCTCGATACGCGTGCTCCAACTGGTTCAACAAATCGGTAGCCTCCGATCACGAATCTGGAATTCGTTTCTGAAAACGGCTGACAGGGGTGGCGCATGGTGGCCGGAAACGGCGCATGCGGCGGTGAAAATTTTCACAAAAAGTTGTGGCGGTGCGTGAGGTCTCCTGGTGGCGCGTACTTTCTACAAACCAGTAGATCAGCAGCCTTCGATCTGGATTCTAGCTGTGTTTTCTGAAAACGGCTTACTATGGCGGTGCATGAACAGTGACACATAAACTTTTGGCGGCACGTGAGAGCGCGTTGAACTTCAGACGATGATCTGATAACTTTCACAGGATAGATTGAACCTTTTTGAGCCTGTTGGTATAATAATTATACCAAAACAAGATCGAAAAAGCCTTTGAATGGACTAACTTCCGACTTCTCTAGACAAGGCCAAAACTTGGCTCTAATACCATGTTAAAATAAACTAGAGAATATAGGGATAGAACTGAATACTGTATTTCTTGATATTTTGAACTGTATACAAAGATGCCTATTTATAGTTGAATAAGGCCAGATAAAATAAAAAATACAATCACGAAATTAATGTACAATATTGCAGAATAATATCAATATATATACAAGCTAGAAAAATATATCAAATCAACAATTACGGTAATTATCAGAATATATTATGAATATATTCTAACAGTGGGTATTGTTTGTTTCAATCAAAGATAAGAAGAAAATAGGCCTATTTCTGTTGCTAGTATTCATTGGTGCATTAATCTCAACATTTTTGTATGTAATTAATTTTTGTATTGCTTAGTTATGTTATTTACTTGTTCCTTTTATTATTTTTACAACCTACTTACTTGTTCTTGTTCCTTAGTTTAACGTGTGGTTGATTTGAAGGAGTGATTAGATGATCAACTCAATAAATGGGCAAGCTCCGTGAGTCACACACTGACGTAATGTGTAAGTAAAATGGTGGGTCAATTGGAGTGAGTTATTTGGGTCAGCAGTTATCTTTTAGGAAAAAATATACCTTAGTTTTTGAATTATTACTCATTTTATGATTATATCGCCAAACTTTAGGAAGTGACATTGAAGTTACACATACAAAAATTGTATGTCAAATTAGACACTTTTGCATTTTTTTTTTTCTTTCCAAAATACCCTTAAAGTTATTAATAAAAAGTTAGAGAGGTGAAATTGAGAGTTTTTAAATTATGGGGAATCTTCTCAAAACGTGTGGAAGTTCATGGGGCATTTGTGAAAGTTAACTCTCATCTTGATTTTTGTTTGTTTAATTTTTTAATAATTATTTTTTTTTAATGAATTTAAGAGTATATTGGGGACAAAATTGTAAATGTGTCTAATTTAACACGATGTAGCAGTATGAAATGTCTTATATCACTTTTTGTAAGTGCAAAATAAGCGATAATTTAGAGGGCTTAAGCGTATTTTCCTCTATCTTTTAAGTGTAATGAGTTAGTGGGTTGTAAATTATTAATTTGGGATAGTTTCAGTATTTACCCTTGAACATCTAAAAGGAGTGTTAGGCCTATTGAAGTTCCAAATTGTTGTTTTTATTTACAAATTTCATTCTTCAAGTATTTAGGCAAGCTCTCTCTCTTTTTCATTTTTTTTTTTCCTTTTTTTTTTTTTTTTTTTTTTTTTTTTGTTTTTGAATAATTCAAGTATTTATGCTCATTACACAAACAAAGAAAATCGCATGCCTCTTCGTGTGGGTGAGTGGATTTTTTTGGAGAGGAATATGCTTTGGAGGAGTGATTACACCAAAAATTGAAGATTTGAAGAAATTTTGGAAGCCCTATAGATTTTGGATATGTGAAAATCAAAAATTTGACACTTGCCTTGAATTAAGTGCACACATTTTAAGCAAGGAGTGGACGCTAATAGTCTTGTATAAAATTAAAAAAATAAAAATAAAAAACAAATCGAAATTAGAAGATCAATAGCGTCCACTCTAAGTGGACACTTGGAAAGTGGATGCTGCTGATAGGTCAATAGCGTCCACTGTAAGTGGACTCTAATAGTCTTGTGTAAAAATAAAAAAAGTCGAAAATATGAGTCAGGCTGTTTTCACTTGATTATATGCGTCACTTTTCAATGATCAGTTCACAAATTCCTTTGGTACATCTATATATGTACACCGTTGTTTGTATAGGATGATTTTTCTTTTAGGTCTGTTTCAGAAAATGGGTTTCTTCAAATGGAGATAGTTTGTTATATAATTCAGTTTTATTTCAGTTTCTATTATATAGGGACATTTTATGAACATGTGTTTTGTCCGTAGGTTTGAGGCTTGAAGTTTGCTGATCCATACATATTTCAAGGTAGATACATATCGATCTATACCCAATATTCCACTAATGGATATAAGTAGTTTTTTGATATATATATATATATATATATAGTCATTGGATACTCATTGGCGAGAGTAATGTAGTAATTTTTGTGCTCATAACTGTTAAAATTTTACTAAATAAATCTGTCTTATTCCATAACATGTGAACAATAAAAAGGATACAAGCGTACCTTCTTCGCTAGAAGATGAGTTTGCCATCTTCTTTCCTTTGTCTTGTTGTGTTGTGTGTGTAGAGGGCACTAATCTCTCAACCCTAACTGATCTAATGACCTAATGAAGTCTAATGGGCTAACTTCATTATATATATAGTGTGAGAGAGCATGGCTTCCTCAAGTGCTTATAGAATTGGTCCAGCCCATTATAGACCCAAATATTAAAATGACTATGCAGCCCACCCAAAAGTGAAATAAAATACAACAATCTCCCACTTGGACTGCATAAGTCATTTAATTACCAAGTAAACACAAATAAGCATTCCAAAACACAATCTGATCCGGATGTGTTTACAACTACAAGTTAAGAATACATCGATATGATGTATAACATATAACAAGTATTTACAATCACGTGATCTAGAAAAATAAAATGCAAGTATTACACACAAATAACACAAATAGCACAAATAGTGATCACTCCATATTTATTTGAAGCCCACCGAGACTAACACACAATGTCTCGTATCATAACACAAATAATGCCATGATCAATATCGCAAAACAATACATGGCAACACAAAAGACTCACGATACACGCAAACATACAACTCCCACTAACTCAATAGAACAGAAGACTCCAACAACCCCATATGAGTCACATGCCCTTGAAACACTATGGGAGCCAACCCTTTAGTTAGTGGATCCGCTAACATATGTTCTGTGGGAATATGCACAACACAAATGTGAGACTCGGTTACTTTCTTTCTAACAAACAAGTATTTTATATCAATATGCTTGGATCGCGAAGAGCTTCTAGTGTTCCGAGAGAAAGAAACTGCTGCAGAATTATCACAAAATATCTTCAGCGGCTTCTCAATGGTATCCACAACAATCAGCCCTGAGATTAAATTTTGCAGCCATATGGCTTGACATGTAGCCTGGTAACAAGCTATGTATTCTGTCTCCATAGTTGATGACGCTGTAAGTGTTTGTTTGACACTTTTCCATGAAACAGCTCCCCCTGCCATCATAAAAACATATCCAAAAGTGGATTTCCTATCATTTGAACAACCTGCAAAATCGGCATCTGAATATCCAACTACATCAAGAATGTCAGATCGCCGATATGTCAACATAAAATTTTTAGTGCTCTGTAAGTATCTTAGTACTTTCTTTGCCGCTGTCTAGTGACTTAAACCTAGATCATTCAAGTATCTCCCAAGCACACTTACAGCATAAGCAATATCAGGTCGTGTACATACTTGAGCATACATCAGACTACCCAAAACTGATGCATATGGAATGGATTGCATCTGAGTTCTTTCATTATCATTCTGAAGACATTGACACTTAGAAAATGTATCACCCTTCACAATTAGTGTCTTTCCAGGAGAGCAAGACTGCATATGAAACCTATTTAATACTCGATCAATGTAGGTTTTCTGAGACAATCCAAGAACACCTATCACGGAGAATTTGAATACTCAAAACACAAGAGGCCTCCCCAAGGTCCTTCATATCAAAATGAGAGGACAACATATATTTAGTTTCAAGCAAGAGCCCATTGTCATTTGTTGCAGGTAATATGTCATCCACATAGAGCACAAGAAAAATGTATTTGCTCCCACTAATCCTCAAATATATGCATTGATCAACAACATTTTCCTTAAAATTGTAAGAGGTGACAATTTCATCAAATTTTAGGTGCCACTGCCTTGAAGCTTGCTTAAGCCCATAAATAGACTTTTTAAGCTTTCACACCATATGCTCCTTTCCATTCAACTAAAAACCGTCTGGTTGCTCCATATACACATCTTCAGATAAATAGCCATTGAGAAAAGTTGTTTTAACATCCATTTGATGTAGCTCCAAGTTGAAATGAGCTACTAATGCCATGATTATCCGAAAAGAGTCCTTGGTAGCAACAGGTGAAAAAGTGTCTTTATAGTCAATCCCCTCTCTTTGCTTAAAACCCTTTGCCACAAGTCTAGCCTTGTACCTCTCTACTTGGCCTTTAGAATCATGTTTGGTCTTAAAACCTATTTGCAACCGATTGATCTGCAACCACTTGGTAATTCAACCAAATCTCAAACATCATTTTGACGCATGGACTCCATCTCATCATGCATAGCCTCTATCCAATGTGAAGACTGTGGACCATCAGTAGCCTCTTGAAAAGTAGTTGGATCAATAGACAATCCAACACTGAACTCATGCTCCTGCAAATAAACTACATAATCATCAGAAACTGCAGGCCTACGTGTCCTCTGGGATCTCCTCAGACGAACATCATCATCTGTCCCCTCATCAACATTGGGTTCAATGTTAATAACATTTTCTTGAGCAATAACAGGAGATTGCTCTACAGGTGGAGGTACATACACCGATGGTGAAATAAGATGCCTTGGGACAATAACACGCTCCTTCCTAAATGAGATCTCACGAGGTATGGAAATCCCACTTTGAATATCATCCTCAAAATAAATGGCACAATCTGACTCAATGATTATAGTAACATGAGAAGGGCAGTAAAATCTAGAACCTCTTGAGCCGACACAGTAACCTACAAACTATCCAGAAATAGTCTTAGGATCAAGTTTCTTTAAATGTGGATTATGAAGTTTCACTTCCGCCCTACAACCACAAACATAAAAATGGCGTAAACTAGGCCTTTTCCCAGACCACAACTCATAAGGAGTTTTAGGAACTGACTTGCTAGGTACTTGATTCAGAATGTATGTTGTAGTTTTCAAGGCCTCTCCCCATAAAAACTCTGGTAGGCATGAGTGACTAAGCATACATCGCACCATGTCCATCAAAGTATGATTTCTCCTTTCTGCAACCCCATTTTGTTGAGGAGTTCCAAGCATTGTATATTGCGCTTCAATCCCGCATACTTCAAGAAACCTTGCAAAAGGCCTGCATTTTGCCCAGTTTCATCATATCTCTCATAATACTCACCACCTCTGTCTGATCTTACAGCTTTAATATTCTTGTTACGCTGGAGTTCAACCATAGCCTTAAAATTTTTAAAGGCTTTTAAAGATTCCGACTTTTCACGAATGAGCTCAATGTAACCATAACGTGAATAATCATCAATAAAGGTTATGAAGAACCTATAATTTCCCAAAGCAGCAGGAGTAATGGGGCCACATATATCAGTATGTATCAATTCTAAGACATTTTCACTTCTCCCATCCTTTTGTCTCCTGGTTTTAGCAGTAAGCTTCCATTTAACACAATCAACACAAGTATCAAAATCAGAAAAATCTAGATTAGCAAGAATACCATCTTTAATCAACCTTTCCATTATTGGTCTAGAGATATGACCCAAACGTCTGTGCCATAACATAAAGGATATTTCACTAGTCCTACTACGTTTGGAACCAACTACAACACTCACAATAGGAGTATTAAGAGAAGAATAAGATAAAGAATGCATCAAGTCAATCCTGTATAAACCATCACACAATATACCAGAACCAACCATAATAGAATCATAATAAATACTAATCATTTCATTTCCAATCTCAAAAGTGTATCCACATTTGTCCAAAAGAGAAATAGAGATAAGATTTCTCCTAATAGAAGGTACAAAAGCGGTTCCTTTTAAATCCAAAAAAAAACCCAGAGGCTAAATGAAGTTTTGCAGTGCCAATGTATTCAACTTTGAACTTCACACCATTTCCCATGTTCACCATCAACTCCCCATGACTCGGCCTTCTGGAGCTTTGTAATTCCTGCAAGGAATTTGTAACATGAATATTTGCACCAGTATCTAACCACCAACTGTCAAAGGGCACATCAACCATATATTTGCACCACGACTTTGCACCATGAATATTTGCACCAGTATTTTTTGTGTCATCATAAAAACAGCAAGAGACTTTCCCTTTTTTATCACCTCTTCTTCTTGAGTGACTATAGCAGTCATTTCACTCAAGCTCCATTCATCTCTCTGAGCATTGTAGGTCGTCTTGAGGGCGTCAAATTGGGATGGTAAGGACTCAAGCACTTGCCTCACAAGAAAACTATCTGCTAACTCGACTTTCATTTCCCTTAGCTTGTTAAAAAAATGGGTGAGCTTCATAATATGCTCACGGACTCCACTAACACCATCATAAGTTGTGGTAGTAAGCAACTTCATGAAAGTTCCCTTTTCCGCTTTGTCAAACTTAATGAACTTCTTCCCAACCGCAACCAGAAAATCTTTGGCATTATCAGTATGAGTAATACTCTGCCTAATAGACTTGTCAATAGTGTACTTCATGATTATAAGACAAGTCCAGTTGGAATGCTCCCAACGCTCATAGTAGTTTTTCTCTTCGGCAAAACTTTTCTCAGTAAGTTTAGCAGGTGCCTCAACCCTCAAAGCCAAATCAAGATTCATGATTGCTAAATTGATAGTAAGAAACTCATACCAATCTTCATAATTAGTCCCCGTCAGTGTTTTGATGGTAGATAATTGGAGAGACAGACCAGAATTGCCCAAAGCTGAGGACATAACAAGATTTATTATGCATGTAAAAGGAAAACAAAAAACATGCACTCATAAGGTCATCACAATTCATGCTAGAGTCTTAATGCACAATAGACTCTTACACATATAATTAATCTCAAATTTTATGCTAGAGTTTTCCATATACAATGGACTCATACACATGATAAAGCAAAATAATTAAATACAATTACTTAAAATGACCTAATATCGAAGGGATAAGACTAGGTCATCAAGTGCAAAGTATTTAACAATTTCTTCATCGTCCTAAGCATCCTACCAAATTAATGATTTACCGATAGGGCAAATCAATTATTCGTATGGACCTTAGTAAGGCAATGATTTCAAAAAACATAACAAACTCAATTTCCTTTTTCTTTTTTCTTTTTTCTTTTTTTTCAGATAATTTTCAATAATACCCCAATAATTCATCATGATTAGTCTCACGATAGGTGAATACATAATCAATTAAAATCATTTGTATTAATACACAACAACATTATCCAAATTGTACTGGAAGTTTAATAAAAGAAAACCCAATAATTTATCATAATTAGTCCCATGAGAGATGGATACGCAACTAATCATAATCATTCGGTTTGATTCACAGCAATATTATCCATATTGCACTAAAAAAAATTGAACATAAAATTCAACTTCCAAAACACAAATACTACAAATAACATATATAAAAAATAACATGCACATCTCCCTTTGGATATTAGCACAACACACATAAAAGGTCATGAATAAGAACAAAATAGACCTTCCCTT
This sequence comes from Corylus avellana, assembly GCF_965113065.1. Taxonomy (NCBI): domain Eukaryota; kingdom Viridiplantae; phylum Streptophyta; class Magnoliopsida; order Fagales; family Betulaceae; genus Corylus; species Corylus avellana. Next base: position 23,139,594 of record NC_142490.1, on the reverse strand, counting down.
TTTCTTTTCTTTTCGTTTTTTTTTATATATTTTTTATTATGACCTTTCAAGACATATATATATTCTTTAAAAAATGAACAATGCCGAACAGTACCCACAATGCTCCTCTTTTCAAGACATATTTTCTTTTTTTTTTAAAAAAAAAAAAAACAATGCCGGCCAATATAGTACCATGTGCGCCTCCGCCAAGGAGCCGTGATTCAGAGCACGCGCGTGCTCTGAACGCCAAGGCAGCAAAAAAAAAAAAATTTAATATTTTAATAAAAAAAAAAAAAAAATTGCCGGCATGCTATTTATCTTCACCCCTCTGCCAGGTATCCAGAAATTTTTTTTTATTTTTTTTATTCTGCAGTGGCCGGATTTTCATTCAACCAAAGAAAATAAACAAAAATATAATTTTCAGTGATGGGTCTGATGACCCATACGATTATTAGAATAATCTCTAAAAAAAACAAAACAGTTTAAACACAAATCTAACTCAAATCTCAATTGTTTACAAAAAATAATAATAATAACAATAATATTATTTAAACAAATGAGATTTGTCACAGCAATGGAGAAAAGACACAGAAGGCTCTCATACCAATTGTTAGAATTTTACTAAATAAATCTGTCTTATTCTATAGCATGTGAACAATAAAAATGATGCAAACGTACCTTCTTTGCTAGAAGATGAGTCTGCCATCTTCTTTCCTTTGTCCTGTTGTGTTGTATGTGTAGAGGGCACTCGTCTCTCAACCCTAACTGCTCTGATGATCTAATGAAGTCTAATGGGCTAACTTCATTAAATATGTAGGGTGAGAGTACATGGTTTCCTCAAGTGCTTATAGAATTTGTCCAACCCATTATGGACCTAAATATTAAAATGACTATGCAGCCCACGCAAAAGTGAAATAAAATACAACAATGTCTTCCTAATTCACAGCAATTTGCATCTACTCATGCGCCAAGTTTGGGCAATGCAAACTGTGGCAGTGCCCATGGACGACACAACAAGTGGAACCCCAACTATTCAATACCATAAAATTCCTAACCAGCCAACTACTGCTATTGTTTCCTCACCTGTACCAGCATTTCAGCGACAGCAACGCCATTGCTTCGAGGATTCCATCCCCGGAGAATTCCCCTTGTCTGCTGATGTAGACCGAAGTGTATGGGACTTCATGAAGAAGACGGGAATGGATAAGTGTGTGAAGACGCCCCAGAAGATGGTGACACGATCCCAGACTCGCGCAGCAAAAGAAGTAGTCCCTGGAAGTGCGATCGATCGCACCCTGATTGCGATCGATCGCAGTTCCCCTGTGTTGGAGAATGGAGTTCCTGGAACTGCGACCGATGGCCCCTGTTTCAGCGATCGATCGCATAATTGAGCGCACCTAGCCTCTGGAAGTGCGATCGATCGCAAGTTACCTGCGATCGAGCGCACTCGGGGCGCCTATGTTACTTTTCCGCATTTATTTCGCTGTAAAACGACTTTCTTTCCTTATTTTGTTGGGATTAGGGTTTTGAAAGTCCCTATTCCGTATTCTAGTAGTATTAGGAGTATTGGAGGCTATAAATACATGCTTATAGCCTCTAGCAAACTCAGTTTATGATTATTATTTGGTTTTCTCAATAAGAATACTCAGAGTTGAGTTTCTTCATCACTTTTCCCTTAAATTTATAGATAGCATCTATTGATTTGAGAAGGTTTCTTTGATTCTTGTGATAGTCTCACAATCTTAGAAATATTTATCCCTTCTACTTGCTGTTTTCTTGTTCACTACTAACCTCCGCTGCATCAGTTGGTATCAGAGCCCAAGTTTCTTTCCATGGCACCAAACACAAGAGGAGGAAGGGGTAACCGCTATGCAAATTTGGAGAACGTGTATGAGCGTGAGGACTCAGTTCGTGGAGAACAAGCGGCAGCACAATGGCAACTTATGGAGGACACAATCGCAGAATTGAGGGCACAACTTGCAACCGCCAATACTCGGTTGGCCAATCCGGAGTTCCACCGTGAGCGTCGCCACCAACCCCCACCGCCTGGCTCGGATGGGGAAGACGAACAAGGTACGGAGAATGAAGCTGGAAACCCTTTTGCAGGGCACCGAGTACATGGCCATCAACCCCATGTACAAGCCTATGCCAATCGATGGGAGAGCGGTTTCAAACTCGATATTCCAGAGTTCCACGGGGGCCTTCAACCCGAAGAATTTTTGGATTGGATAGCAGCAGTTGGAGAAATTCTTGATTTCAAAGGGGTGCCCGAGGATCGACGAGTTTCTTTGGTCGCAACCAAACTCCGGGGAAGAGCAGCGGCATGGTGGCAACAATTGAAGCAAGCAAGGGAACGACAGGGCAAGAAGAAAATCAACAGTTGGGATAAATTGTTGAAGCATATGCGACCGGCCTTTTTACCATACAATTACACCCGAACCATGTATCAAAAGCTGCAAAATTTGAGCCAAGGTTCGAAGTCCGTGGATGAGTATACGGAAGAATTTTACAAGTACCTCACTCGCGTGGATCTAGCCGAAACAAACGACCAATTAGTGTCACGATACATTGGAGGTTTGCGCCAACAAATTCAGGATTCCCTAAACCTCTTTGATCCCCCTAACGTGTCCGAGGCCCATCAAAGAGCACTATTGCTGGAAAGGACGGCATCTAGAGGGTCCTTTGGAGGATTTGGTCGAGGGACTGGGGGCAGCACAAACCGATCAAGTGGGCCTTTCACGGCACGCAGCACCACTCCCGCCCCAAACCAAGGCCGTACCCCAACCACCATGGGGCCCCCGACTCGAGCTGCAACATCCAATGGGCCTAAATGTTTTAAGTGTGGAGAACCGGGCCACCGGATGGCGGATTGCCGCAAAGGAGAAAGATATGGTAAGGGGCTACTCATTGACTCGGGAGACACATTCGGAGAACCAAGAGAGGAGGATGAGCATGAAGCGGTGTTCGACGACTATGGTAGGGTGGATGAAGAATTTGTCACCGGGGATGACAGCCCTCTATTAATGCTTCGGAGGGTGTGTTTTACACCCCGGAAGGCGGAGAGCGACGATGGCCAACGCCATAATTTGTTTCAGACAACATGCACAATTGGGGGCAAAGGGTGCAAGCTTGTCATTGATGGGGGTAGTTGTGAGAACGTAGTAGCGGAGGAAGCGGTTCGGAAATTGGGCCTTGGGACCGAGACACACCCGGCACCGTACCGCTTGGAGTGGCTTAAGAAAGGAAACGAGGTAATAGTATCCAAACGTTGCCTTGTGAATTTTTCAATTGGCAATAAGTATAAAGATGAAACATGGTGTGATGTGGTGGCCATGGATGCATGCCATTTATTACTCGGACGGCCATGGCAATATGATCGGAGTGCTCATCATGACGGGAGGAAGAATACCTATAGTTTTTTTGTGGATAATGTCAAACTTACTCTCCTTCCAAACTCGAAAAAAGATTCCAAACCTTCTAAAGGGGCGGGTCAAACATTGCTAGCTAAGCATGAGTTCATTAAGGAGATGCTCGATTCGGATTGTGTGTATCTCTTATATGGCAAGGAGTGTGGCTCTACGGAGGTAGTTCCGACTGCGGTCACGGGTTTGTTAGACGAATTTTCCGATGTGTTCCCGGTAGAGTTACCCAAGGAGCTTCCACCCCTTCGTGACATTCAACACCAAATCGACTTGGTGCCCGGTTCTAGTCTTCCCAACCGCCCACATTACCGCATGAGTCCTAAGGAGCATGAAGAATTGAGGCGACAAGTGGAAGAACTTCTCGTCAAAGGGCATATTCGGGAGAGCTTAAGCCCATGTGCAGTCCCCGCCTTACTCACGCCTAAGAAGGATGGCACATGGAGGATGTGCGTAGATAGCCGAGCCATCAATAAAATCACCGTGAGGTACCGATTTCCTATCCCTCGTTTGGATGATTTATTGGATCAACTGAGTGGGGCAAGGGTTTTCACAAAACTGGATTTGAAGAGTGGGTACCACCAAATTCGGGTACGGGTTGGCGATGAATGGAAGACTGCGTTCAAAACGCGCGAAGGGCTCTATGAATGGTTGGTGATGCCATTTGGGTTGTCCAATGCTCCTAGCACCTTCATGAGGGTGATGAACCAAGCATTCCGCCCCTTCATCGGGAAGTTTGTAGTCGTCTACTTTGATGACATCCTCATCTATAGCTCCACCGCGGAGGAACACATTCGACATATACGGGAGGTCCTCGATGTGTTGCGCAGAGAAAAATTTTACGCGGCACCGGCTAAGTGTTCTTTCATGGCCGATTCGGTTCTTTTCCTTGGCTACGTGGTGTCCAAAGATGGGTTGGCGGTGGACGAGTCCAAGGTCGCAGCAGTTCGGGATTGGCCTCTCCCAACAACACTTCATGAGGTACGTAGCTTCCATGGGTTAGTATCTTTTTATCGGCGTTTTATTCAAAATTTTAGTACCATCTTGGCACCTCTTACGGAGTGTATGAAGGCGGGAAAATTTGTGTGGAGTGACGCTGCAACTACCGCCTTTGAGTTGATCAAGGTAAAATTGACTACAGCCCCATTACTAGTCCTTCCGGACTTTGACTTACCCTTTGAGTTACATTGTGATGCCTCAAAGATCGGCATTGGGGCGGTACTCAGCCAAAAGAGCCAGCCTGTGGCTTATTTCAGTGAGAAATTGAAGAATGCACAACTTAATTATAGCACATATGATATTGAGTTTTATGCATTGGTGCAAGCACTGAAACATTGGAGCTCATACCTTGCCTACAATGACTTCATCTTGTATTCAGACCATGAGGCCCTCAAACACCTCCATAGTCAAGATAAGTTATCATCCCGACATGCTAAATGGGCTGCCTTTGTCCAACAATTCTCATTTACAATCAAGCACAAGTCGGGAACCTTGAACAAAGTGGCCGATGCCCTCAGCCGGAAATCATCTCTGTTGACCAGCATGAGTTCGGAGGTACTAGGCTTTGACTTATTGAAAGATTCTTTGTCTATTGATCCGTTTTTTGGTCCCATTGTTAGAGAGGTCTCGTCGGGGGTCAGAGACGACTTTGGTTTGTACAATGGGTTCCTTTTCAAAGGTACTCAACTGTGCATTCCTGAGGGCAGCCTGCGCTTGAAGATTATCCAAGAACGCCACAATGAGGGGCACATGGGGCGGGATAAAACACTACAACTGGTGGCGGACCAGTTCTATTGGCCGAGCATGAGGAAAGAGGTGGAACGATTGGTGAAAAATTGCCGAATTTGTCACGTGTCCAAGGGGTCGGCTACCAATGCTGGCTTGTATATGCCCCTTCCCATTCCAGAGGGGCCGTGGACCAATGTGAGCATGGACTTCGTGCTGGGCTTACCAAAGACCCAAAGAGGTAACGACTCTATCTTTGTGGTTGTTGATCGATTCTCTAAAATGGTGCATTTCATTGCTTGTAAGAAAACAGCCGATGCGGTACATGTGGCACAATTGTATTTTCGAGAGGTCTACCGCCTACATGGGCTACCATTGTCCATTGTTTCTGACCGAGACACACGGTTCCTTAGCCACTTTTGGCGATGTTTGTGGCACTTGTCTCGTACTAAGCTTGACTTTAGCAGCGCCTACCATCCACAGACGGATGGGCAAACAGAGGTCGTCAACCGCTCACTAGGAGCCTTACTTCGGAGCTTGGTAGGGGAGCACCTCAAGTCGTGGGACCAGAAATTGTTCCAAGCCGAGTTCGCCTACAACCGTTCCACTAACCGGAGTACCGGCCTTAGCCCATTCACAATCATTTATGGGAGTAATCCTCGTGCCCCATTGGATTTGGCGCCTATTCCGGATTTGAAGCGACCTCATGGTAAGGCCGAAGATTTAGTAGCCCAGATCATCGAAGGTCACCAGTTCACCACTCAAAATTTACAAGCCTCCACAGCAAAGTATAAGGCGGATGCGGATAGGAAGCGCCGGGCTGTCGAATTTGAGGAGGGAGATTTCGTGTGGGCCGTGTTAACTAAAGATAGGTTTCCGGTGGGAGAATACAACAAGTTGGCGGCTCGCAAGATTGGTCCAGTCGAGGTTGTCGAGAAAATCAATTCAAATGCTTATCGCTTGAAGTTGCCTAGCCATATTAAGACGTCTGATGTCTTTAATGTCAAACACCTTGTCCCGTTCACTGAAGATTCTTCGGACGAGGATGCAAATTCGAGGGCGAATTCTCTCCAACTTGGGGAGGATGATGTAGACCGAAGTGTATGGGACTTCATGAAGAAGACGGGAATGGATAAGTGTGTGAAGACGCCCCAGAAGATGGTGACACGATCCCAGACTCGCGCAGCAAAAGAAGTAGTCCCTGGAAGTGCGATCGATCGCACCCTGATTGCGATCGATCGCAGTTCCCCTGTGTTGGAGAATGGAGTTCCTGGAACTGCGACCGATGGCCCCTGTTTCAGCGATCGATCGCATAATTGAGCGCACCTAGCCTCTGGAAGTGCGATCGATCGCAAGTTACCTGCGATCGAGCGCACTCGGGGCGCCTATGTTACTTTTCCGCATTTATTTCGCTGTAAAACGACTTTCTTTCCTTATTTTGTTGGGATTAGGGTTTTGAAAGTCCCTATTCCGTATTCTAGTAGTATTAGGAGTATTGGAGGCTATAAATACATGCTTATAGCCTCTAGCAAACTCAGTTTATGATTATTATTTGGTTTTCTCAATAAGAATACTCAGAGTTGAGTTTCTTCATCACTTTTCCCTTAAATTTATAGATAGCATCTATTGATTTGAGAAGGTTTCTTTGATTCTTGTGATAGTCTCACAATCTTAGAAATATTTATCCCTTCTACTTGCTGTTTTCTTGTTCACTACTAACCTCCGCTGCATCATCTGCCAACTCCTCCATTGTCTAGGCCTCCATGTCATGACAGCGTGTCATTTGGATCCTCAAGATCTTGCAAAACTAGAGGCAAGTGTCTGTATTATGTACATTTTGAGAATAAAGATGTTTTGCAATGTTAGAATTGATAATGCTTCTAACTTGATTTTGAATGTGCCTGTTGCAGGCAACTGCGTGCTCCTTCTTTAGGCAGCCTGCAAACTTTCCTCATTAATTGACAACTCTGAGTTATTTTAGGTATTTTTTTGTCATAAAATTTGTATAGTTTATTTTCATTAGAATCATTTATATATCTTTCGAACATATATGGCCACATCTTTTAATTTTTTTTTTTTTTTAATAAAAAAAAACATTATTAGGGTTGAATTGTCCATAATAAAGTGGACGCTGTCCACTTCCATTTGGACACTGATGGTTGCTTTATTTTTTTTTATTTGTTAGACACATTAGTGTCCACTCAACGCTAATGGTGCAACCATCAGCGTCCACTATAGTTTGGACGTTGATGGTTGCTTTATTTTTTAGTTTGTTAGAACCATTAGGTTGATTTTTTTATTTTTTTAAGACCCATTAGCGCCCACTAATGGACGTTAAAAGTGGACACTCATGGTGCAACCATCAACGTCCCCTTTAGTTTGGACGCTGATGGTTGATTTTTTATTTTTTTTAAGACCCATTAGTTGCTGATGGTTGCACTATCAGTGTCCACTCAAAGTGGACACAAATAGTGGAGTACTAGCGCCAAGTCCATTTTTAGTTCTAGCTTGGTACAGCGTCCAACATACAAGGCTTTTAGTGTCCAACATATAGGACTTTTAGCGTCCACTTCCGAGTCGACACTGATGATCAACAATTAATCATCAGCATCGAACCATTAGCGTCCAACCCTTCCGCGTTGAAGTGTTGACGTTGTTGATCAACAGCGTCCACTCAGGGACTTTTAGCATCCAAAAGCAGTTGCTCCTAAAAGTCAATTTTCTTGTAGTGTATAATGATGCATAATAGTGGCTATAGTACAATGTCGCTACTAATGCCCTTACATATGATATTTAAAAATAATAATAATTAGCGGTAACAATCAAAAGGCATGGCTGCTATAAAGTAGAATTAGCTGATAAAAACTTTGCCTAGCTGAAAATTTTGGGACTATATATATATATATGTATATCTTGCTTAACAACAATGCTTAATGTTTTTACCTCAATTTCACCAAGTTTGTCCTTGAATGCCATGTTCCCAACCCTTGGTGCACCAAATTAAGAGATGACAAAAATGGGAAGGCGGGATTGAAGTTGCAGCCTCATATGCATTGAGGAGAGCCAAAGCTCCACCATAGCTATATCCTATATATGCCCAGCTATTGACCATGGTGAAGCTTATTTCTTGATCATAATAGAGTTTATGCTACCATTTTTGGAGATGAGTGCTTTTTCTCTATTTTATTGGCTCAAAGAATAAGATGTTTAAAATAAGTAATGATTTAAGTTCTAATAAGCAATGTTTACAAACTCAACTTTTATATAACTCGTGTATAGTTGTGATGATGTAAAATGCTCAAACTATTTGATCAATCTTTATTAAAAAAGACACATAAATTCAATAATTTATTTGCACTCTACATTAATTCAGCTGTATAAAATTTATATAAGAGTTGAATTTCTTAGATTTCCTCCACATGACAAAAGACATCGAAAAAATATTTTTTTAGAAAATTATTTTTTAAGACAAAATATTTTACATCGAAACAAACAAACCTTACAATTTACCTAATTTTACGTGTTGACATTCTAATAGTTTATTTCCGATCATGACCACATTAGAGGACTCATGAGTTTGGACCCATTTGACTAAAAACCAAAGAATATAAAACCTGGCTTCTGAACAAACTACTTCCAAGCAGTAGCAGACGAAAGAATATAATATTATTGGGTAGAAGTAGAGAAGAAGCTGCAAGCTCTTTTGACATTTCAATACTGGCCTACATGTGTATTATCATGCATGCACGACTCAATTATTTTACTGCATGTAAATATTTGTATTGAAAAAACCAAGCAACGATGGAATGCATCAAATACAAACTTACCCATTAATCCATTTTCAAAATTCTAATGAAATACTTTTCACGCCTATAAAGCTATGTTTTCTGATTCAGTCAACGGCAAGCCACGATTTTCTAACCAGAAAGAGCTAAAAACTCTATCTCGTTCATCAAAGAAGACACAGAAATCTGATAGCATCAAGCTGTCAATGTTGAAGTTTGTGGATCAAATATGAGACTCAAATCATATTTGATAATGTTCGTAAAATCGGAGTTGAGTATTTAGTATTACGCTCAAGCTATATTCCACTTTCTGACATTGGAATACCGACCCCGACGTGTTGAAAGGTAAATATTATAGTCTCTCGTCCAATACTGGTTGTAAGCATTATGTTATGAAGGGAAATTCTCGCCCAATGCCATCACTGGAGAGCCTAAATTCAACTCCAAATCTACGCTAGCTACAGTAATGACGTAACCAAAATGGCTACTATATATTGCTATTACATCAAAACTTGAATGCCTTGAAAGATTTGAATATGGGGCATCAAATTCAAGCATGATTCCATTGTGAAACACGATTAAGGTAAAGATTGTTGGCAACCAATAATTATGGCTCTATATATCCACAACCATCTTCCTACCACACAATGTGAAGATCGAAATTAAAAATGAAATAGAAAAATAAATAAATAGTGGAATAAATAAATAAATAAGAGATTTATGTGGTTTAGTCTATATATGCTTTAATTCAATGTTCATTTCACGTACATGTCTAAAAAGGCTTTATCTCTTTATCTGCAATATTCCAAATGGCCGGATTTACATATTCAACTCGGAGGGAAGCAATTTCTACCAAGTATTTGTAGTATTGTATAAGGAGAGAAGAAGTTATTCCCTCTCTATGAGTATACTGGCTTTGATGATTTTCAATAAGATTTCACATTCGATTCAAAACAAAAAAAAAACATATATAGACTAAAAAAAAGAAGTGTTTTTGGCATGTGAAATGAACATTGAATTAAAGACTAACATATATAGACCTATGAGGCTATGACGTCCCTTAGGTGGAACCAAGAAATTTAATGAAAATTGGCTAAAGTATGAATGAGAAATATATTGAGATTGAATATTAATTAGTTAATGTATAAAGAAATACAATTAATATACATGTTTGCAAAATATAAATAAAAGGAAGGATGCAAAATAATTGTTTTTTACTATATATATTACAATTTTCAACTCAGTTACCAATCAAATTTCCTAATTTTTTTCGTGAAAAATTTGGGTTGTCACTGATCATGATAGATTTGGACTATATATTTAAGGTTTAGGTATAAAATAATTTTTGTTAAAATTGGCCAAGGGCTAATCCATTCTAATTTTTGTTAGAATGATAGATGTCGTGTAAAATTATATGGATATATTCGTAGGCATGAAAAGTAATTAATTAATTAGAATGGATTTATGGGTCTTCTTTGGTGTATGGATGAATTAGTAATTTTTGTTCGTCCTTTGATGCCATTCGCTGGTAGGCTGGTAGCTAGCCAGTTTCTTTCAATCCATATAATTACGTGCAATAAAGTAATTGACTGAGTGCTTGATTCACACGTGGAAGTTGGAATATTGCCAAGGTGTACGTGTTGAATGTCAAAAAACTTGACTTAGTATTATATTCTATGGTCCGGTACTAGTTGGATGTAGTATGTTATAAAGCCCAGTTTTATACTCTTTACCAAATCATGAGTTCAAGTTTCACTTATTTTGATATTAAAATGTGTAATTTTGAAAAATACAGTTAAGTATTTTATAAAATTATAGTTGAAAGAGGGGCACTGCTAACCGTACTAACTACTAACTGCTTGTAAAGGCAGTTAAAAAAAAGATTAAAATAGGCACCAAAAACATAATGGCCGGAAAATCTTTTATCCTTTCGCCCAGTACTAACTAGTTGGAAGTATTAGTTAATTAATATATATCCTAAAAATTCAACTCCAAATTGTACGCTAGCAGTGTCGTGATAAATATGATATTTGAAATCAAAACTTGTCATCATCATATAAGGAATTGCTTCAAACATTTGAATTTGGGGCATGATTCCCATTAATTGTAAAAAGCTATTAATATGTTTCAATATATACTAATTAGGTACGTAGATTGTTATAATTTAAACATTTAAAAAAAAAAAAAAAAAAATCATTTCAATCTCATTAATTGATGAATGATACATCACATAACAAAAGCTGTTAGAAAATCAAGGTTACAAGTCATAGATACATACATAACAATTTGTCATTCAAAACACATCAATATCCGCTAACTCATAATTAATCTTCAATTATAACAATAAATCTGTTCCAGACAGACTAGACTCAATTATTAAGTAATTTAGATGATCATGAGCTTAATTTTAATAATTCAAAAAGTAGCACTGACCCCATCCCCATAAACGTGTAAGTCATATAATATGACCTTTTCATATACAAGTCATGGTTTTTAACATGTCCTTCAGTCCACGACGACCCCGCGTGAGAATTTTCCAATTTCCATGCCTCTTTTCCTATTATATATATACCCTTTCCATCTCCCCCACATCCACCTCAACAATAATCTTCACCTTCAAATTCCAAGCATTTCCAGGTGATCGATAATCATCTTGACAACCAACCATGGCGCTATCCACAATGATCTACAGTCATCTTCCCACCACACAATATTCCACCATGACCAGGATTTCTGTAATCCATGCCCATCAACAAGCACTTCTAGATCCCCCGAAAACAAAACCATCAAATGCGACTTCACGGATTGCTGAATCGCTCTCACATCTCCTCCACCTCCATCTTGAAACCCCTCCTCGGACGGAGCTTCACCAATCCATCTGGGACTCGTTTACTGAAGAGAAACACTCCACTCCCACAACTTCTCCCAAGGAGGTGATAGCGCACAAGTGGCGTGAGATCCACGGTTCTTCAGATTGGGACAATCTTTTGGATCCTCTTCCACCTTGGCTCCGACGAGAGATTGTCAAATATGGAGAATTCGCACAAGCGACATACGACGCTTTTGATTTTGATTCTTTCTCCGAGTATTGTGGAAGTTGCCGCTACAACCGCAAAAACTTGTTTGAGAAACTAGGCCTCACTAGAAATGGCTACAAAGTCACCAACTATATTTATGCCATGTCCCACGTACATATGCCTCAGTGGCTGGAGAGGTCACATTTGGTCAACAAGTGGAGCAAAGATTCCAACTGGATGGGATATGTGGCGGTCAGCGATGACGAGGAGACACGTCGGATCGGACGGAGAGACATTGTGGTGGCGTGGCGTGGAACCGTGGCGCCCTCGGAGTGGTACGAGGATATGCAAAGGAAGTTAGAGACATTTGGGCAGAGGGATGCCAAAGTTGAACATGGGTTTCATAGTCTTTACACTAGTAAGAATGAATCTACTAGGTACAACAAAACAAGTGCCTCAGAGCAAGTGATGAAAGAAGTGACAAGACTTATTGAATCGTACAGGGAAAAAGGTGAACAGGTTAGCCTTACAATCACCGGTCATAGCTTGGGTGGAGCACTGGCTCTCCTAAATGCTCACGAAGCCGCATCAACCATTCCCAACCTTCCTATCAGCGTGATTTCCTTCGGAGCGCCAAGGGTCGGTAACGTGGCTTTTCGAGATGAGCTTCATCAGCTGGGAGTTAAAACATTGAGGGTGGTGGTTAAGCAAGACATGGTCCCTCGGATGCCGGGACTTGTATTCAACGAGGGTTTACAAAAATTTGATGATATCACGGGGACATTAGAATGGGTATACACCCATGTTGGAGCTGAATTGAAGCTCGATGTTCGTTCATCGCCTTACCTCAAACGAGGATTGGATTTGGCAGGGTTCCATAGCCTCGAGACATACCTTCATCTTGTCGATGGGTTTCATAGTACTAGCACAACATTTCGGTCTGACGCGAGGAGGGATGTTGCCTTAGTGAACAAGGCATGTGACATGTTGGTTAATGAGCTTAGGATCCCACGTTGTTGGTATCAATTGGCCAACAAGGGATTAGTTTGTAATGCTCATGGGAGATGGGTAAAACCAATGAGAGATCCTGAAGACATACCTTCACCTACTAGGGAGAAAAGTGTTCATACTTTTGTAGATAGAATGCAAACATAAGATGTACTTGAATCTGTACTATATGCCGTATAAACTATAATTTTTAGTTATAAAACAAAACCTAAATTATGTTAGGACATATTTGGAAGCCTAGCTCTAATTAATATCTAAAGCTATATATCATGCACACATATTCATAACCATATTTTTGCTGACGAAATTAAAAATAAAACATTTCAATTCTACCAATATTGTTAACAGAGATTTAAAGGAATTTCAGAGATTTAAAGCAATGCCTTTGTAGTCCGAAAACAAAAGGAAAGAAGAAGCAGAGTAGAAAAAGGAGGAAGGGAAAGAGAAAAAAAAGAAGGAAAGAAAAGTCAAGTCTCAAATTATAGTCAAAGTAGAATCTATTAAATAATACTCTCAATGCAAAATAGGTTATATAATAGCTCTTCCATTAATTCATATTAGGATTGGACGCCAGTATAATTTGGCCCTAAGATTTTAAATTCAAAAATATATTCATTTCTTCACTTGGGCAATATTAATGCAGAAACCTATAAAGTATATATGATATTAATATAGACAGAGACGGAGGGAGGGGAGGATGTATATGGGTCATAGTCCTCTCCCTTCTATTGAAATTTTTCTCCCCTAGCTAGGTAGCTAGCATGTTATAACAAAAAATCATTTTATGCTTGAACTTTGAAGAGCCCAAATCTATCATGACCAACTACTCAATTTTTTTTATTAAAATAGACATTTTGGTAGGTGATTGAGTTAAAAATTGTAAAAATAAATAAACAATTATTTTGTATCTTATCTTTTATTATACTCTGTCAATTGAGAGAGAATGCAAAGATTAATAAATTCATGTACCATGCATCCTTTTATAGAAACAATGGTACCTCTTAACAATTAACATGTGCAATTCTGCCAGTAGTTATGTATGTTATTAGATACAACTCTTCAAGGAGTTATATGTCTTTATGGTTAAGGCAAGTTCAAGCTAGGGGTGGTAGTTTCCCGGTGTCACTCCGTCACAGGTAAGAAGTCTGGCTAAGGTTCTGTTGATTCAATAAAATTTGGAAAAAACGAAAGTATTTTTTGGAATTTTTTGTGGGTTTGATTGGTGATCCAAGTTATGTAAGCCTATTATGTTTGTTGATGGAAGCTTTTTGTTGTATTAAAAGATTTATTGTTGAAACCCCCATCCCAAAGCTTTTTATTGAATTTGTGTTGGATTTATATATAGTCCTTTTACAATTAGTTGTATTGAAATGATGGTCAATTACTGCTTGAAATATTGGAACCGATGGATTTTTTAAATTTGAGAATTGAAATTCTCTAACTAGAGTTGCTATGTTTATGATGATGTTAAGATTAATTATTGTTGCAAGTGTGAAAGAGGATTCTGACTTTTAAAAAAAAAAAAAAAAAAAAAAAGAAGGATGAACGGGTGCAAGAAAATTTTCGGGCAAGGAGACAATGAAGACGAATTGTACACTCAGAAGCTGAAAAAGGTTTGTAAATTTTATATTGTGAAACACATAAGAGTTTTGGCGGATTACTGCTAATCATTTAAGGTTTCATTGTAGAATGAACAGTTAATGTCGTCGGTAACTGCAATATCGTTGGCCAAAGAGAATATGGAACCTGTGCAGTGTAGGTGCGCCCTTACAACCTCAAGTATAACATCCACGACTATAAAAAATCCTGGGAGGCAATTCTATGGGTGTGCTATATATGACCATGAAAAGTATTTGATTTGAGTAATATGGTGTTGAGAAATGATTATTACTTCGTACTTGTCCGTAATTTTAGTATTCATTGTCAAATTTTTTGTGTAATGACAGAAAGTTGGATAATGTCGTTTTTTCCAATGGTATGACGACGAAACCTGTGTTCGAGGACCGAAGGTCCTACCTAAGTTATGTAAATAAGTTAATTCTCTAAAGGGTGAAGTGTCATCACTTAGAGCCAGACTGAGGATCCAAACATATATGTTAGTTTTTTCGTTAGTGATTTATGTATTGCTCATTTGTCATTGGTTGATGGGGCATTGAGGCATGGAAAGATTGTGTTTTTGGCATTAATGCATAACTTTCAATTGCATATTTTATATCACCGGATTTGGCAGGCACAAAAAAAATTGTATGACTTTTTAAATTTATATAATAAAATGTATGTTAGTGTTTGTAGTGATTTGAATGTGAGTACGCGGCTTACATAATTTGTATCACCAACAAAACCGACAAAAAATTCCAGAAAATACCGTCATTTTTTCAAAATTTTTTGAATCAAAAAATTTTGAATCAACAGAACCCTAGTTAGACTTCTTACTTGTGACGGAGTGAGGCCGAAAAATTATTAGGACGCCGGACTGATGAACCGCCAGTGGGTTCTGTCATGCTAGTGGGTGCGTCAGGGGAGTTCCGTGGGTGAGTTGGTGGCTGCGTGGGTTTTGTCGGGGAAGGGTTGAATAGGGGACACTACAAAAAAAAAAAAAAAAAAAAAAAAAAAAAAAAAAAGGGTTTACTAAAGCTTGGAATAGAGGCGCTTTAATAAGACATCCCCTTATAGGGACGTTTTATTATGTAAACAACACAAAATAAAATTAGCAACGCTTGTGCAGAAAAACGTTTCCTTAATTCGAGACATTTCAATAAGGTATGCCCCAATTTAGTTAATTAAGTGCGTCTGGCTGGCAAGTGTCCTTAATTCGGGACGCTTACTATCCAGGCGCCCTTAGTTAGGGGCCCCTACCAGCCAAGCGCCCTTAGTTAGGGGCGCCTGGCTGGCAAGAGCCCCTAATTAAGGGCGCATGGCTAGCAAGTGCCCTTAATTCGGGACACCTGCTATCCAAGCGCCCCTAATTAAGGGCACCTAGCTAGTAAGCGCACTTAATTAGGGGCGCTCT
The DNA here is from genome assembly GCF_965113065.1 of Corylus avellana. Lineage (NCBI taxonomy): Eukaryota > Viridiplantae > Streptophyta > Magnoliopsida > Fagales > Betulaceae > Corylus > Corylus avellana. Next base: position 23,123,651 of record NC_142490.1, on the reverse strand, counting down.
TGCCAACCAGGCACCCTTAATTAAAGGCGCCTAGCTAGCAGGCACCCCTAATTAAGGGCGCTTGCCAGCTAGGTACCCTTAATTACTAGCTATTTAAGGGCGCCTGGATAGCAGGCGCATCAAAATTATTTTTAGTTATATAGGAGAACTAGCTGCTCAAATATTAAGTTATATAAAAATTACTTAAACACAAAAAATGATAAAAGATAAAGGAAGAACACCATAAAATTTGAAATTCTAATGTTGGCTTATCTTTTATCCTTTAATGTTGGCTTATATAACTTAAACACAATAAAAATTATTTTATGTTGTTCTTCATTTATCTTTTATCCTTTTATAGGGGAACTAGCTGCTCAAACACAATTCATTACCATTGACTTAAGAACATATATATGATTGCATAATATACATTTGCATTTATTTATATATAGGTGATAATGGATTAACAAATGAAGATGAGCATGCAGCTGATACAGAAAGCAACCATCGTGGATCATCACAAAGTATGTGTAGATCTTCATATCTTAGTCACTTGTAATATAATCTAGTTATATATAGGTTTGCACTTTCAAAATGGTTAGATATAAGTTTGTAATTTAATATTTTCTTTTGGTTTTATCATTTGCAAGTAATCATTAAGTGACGTACGTATACTTGACCTATTACGTATTTGACGCCAAATGCTAAGCGAACCTGTTGATATATTTTATTTCATATGCAATATACAATTTTTGTAAACTCTTTTAAGAGGTGATACACTTTGTGTTTATGATATCGATTTTGATATTTTATTTCATATGTATGATACAATTTTTGTTAACTCTTTAAGATGTGATACACTTTGTGTTTATGATATCATCATTTTGGATTTAGATGGCTCATGAGATATGAGATTGAATATATGGATCAGATATGTATTGTGAGATATGTATAAAATTGTATGAGATTGATGAATGGAAAAAATATTTATGGATTAATCCAATATTTATGGAGAAAATACGCAATACAATATTGTATTGCGTATTGTATATCAGGAGAAAATAAAAAAATATATATCGATTGCATGGGGAAAACATTTTCTCCATATATTAATTATTGGAGACGCTTCGCAGTGTGAAAGCGCTCCCATATAGAAATAGGGGCGCTTTACACGTGATAAGTGCCAAATATTACATATTTAGACCCATTTATTTACATTAGTTAATCCTTTAATTAACTTTGTCGTTATTTAATATTTTGTGTTAGTTTTGTGTTTTGTAGGTCATTAAAGAAAAACTACAGCTCTAAAGAGAAAAATGCAAAGTTTGAAAGAAAGCATACTTTGAGAAGACCTATATGAGGTGGTTAAGTTTAACCAAATCCAAGAAAAATGTTAAATCAGATTAAATTGGATAAAAGATTAGATTGGATAAGATTTCGAATCGGATTCAAATTCAGATTCTATACACATCTCAGTATTTTAACTTTGGGTTCAAATATTGGATGAAGTAATTCAAATGGCATTGGAAAGCTAACGCAAAATGCTACAATTCATTGTGAAATATAATTTTCCTAATTCGGAAGGTTACTATGCCAAAATCGCCCCGCAATTAAAGGACACAAATCTGGACGAATCCTATTCCGATTTCAGACTTCTATTTTGACTGGGAGACAGACCTCCGAATTATTTAGGTTTAATAGGGATTCTACGACTTTCCTAACCCTATAAATAGACCAATTTGCATTCAAGAAGATATATAGAATTCGAGAGAGCAAAATTCTACAATTTTTATCTTTTTAGTTTAGGTTTTCTTTAGATTTAGGTTTTCTTTAGATTTAGGTTTTATTTTTATGTTGAGTTAAATTCCCAACTAAGGATGGGAATGAAGCCTCACCAATGAAGAACATCAATACTTTCATGTAAATCTTTATTTATCTGATTTTATTGGGTTTAATATTTCAATTGTTTTACTTCTTTTCAATGTGTTGAGTGATTATTAGATATCTTTTGTGATTCAAGGATACATTTGATGATTTAAGATAATTTCACATAATTGATTGCTTGATTTTATTTGCCTAAATAATTGGATATCCCTTGTGATTTGTCCTACAGATACATTTGGTGTTTCAATTAAGATTTGATATCTTTTGTGATTTACGGATACATCTGATGATTTAATTGATATTAGATTCCTTTTGTGATTTATGCAATGAATGGATACATGGGATGGTTTTGATTTATTCTTTGAAGCATAGTAAAGCATACATAAGATTTAAATTGTGGGAACTTCGGATAAATATTGATGAACATGGAGTATGTTGTTATGATTCAATAAGTGTAAATTCTCAAACCTTAGTCTTTTATCTCTTAGTTTATTTTAATTAGTTTATGTTTGTCTTTTAATTTCAAAACCAAATTCAAAATCAAAAACCTTTTGGAACTAGATTAGGATTTAATTAGTTTATATATAAATTGTTTTTTCAAAAACACAATTCCCTATGGGTTTGACCTCGCACTTGCAATCCATTAAACTACAATCGATTCGTGCACTTACGAGTTAAATAAATTTGCACAACAAGTTTTTGGCACCATTGCCGGGGAATTGTTCAATTTTTGAAACCAATTTATTTCTAAATTAGTTTTATTCTTCTACTAGTTATAATTAGGATTTAATTTTTCTACAATTTGTTTTGTTGTATTTGTGTTACTAATAAAAAATTAAAAAAAAAATTAAAAAAAAAAAAAAAGATTTTTCTAGTTGTTTTTTGTTTTGTTTTGGCTTGTTATACAGTTCTGCCGCAGCACCTTTTGCACAACCCTGTTAGTGCAATCAAGCGCACCCAGGGCCAAGACAGCAAGCTCAAGTGCACCTGCGCTCGTTAGCTGCTGCATCCTCACGCAAGCACATCAGCGCGATCAAGCGCACTCACAGCAAAGGCAGCAACTGGCAACTGCAGCAGTTCTGTAGATTTTTGCCAAAAATTTATTTTTGGTCCTTTTTGTGAGTTTTTAAATTTTAGTTTTAATTTTTTTTACTCTTTTTTTTTTAATTTTATTTAAAAATATATTAAAAAATTTTCAAAAAAAAAAAATTGGTTAATGTTTTATGTGGGATATTTGCATGCTAAAAAGTGAGGGGGAAGCATGAATTTTCATTTTAATGATTTTAATGCATCTCCTAGTTATAGGACACCAGCTCCTACCAACTACCCTCAATTTACCCACATGACCCATGTTCATACTGCTCCAATCCTTATCATCATTATAGTGATTGTCCTTTATGGGGACAAGCTTCTAATTTTTCATATGAGGAAATAAACACCAGTTTCTCCAATCCAAGGTTTGATTCAAATTTCAATTATTACAACCCAGATTGGAGCAACCAATCTAATTTCTCATGGTCAGCTCAGTCTGCAGGAAATTATACTCACCAATTTGATGAATTGCACTATTCAGAATATCCGCAGTTCAATCATCAAGCTCAACCACCTGTTTATCAGTCCACCACTTAAGTGCCACAGCCTGCACCACAATCATCACTGGAAGACATGATGAAAACATTAATAGAAAAAGTCAACCAGTCCAACTCCCAAGCTATACAAAAGCTAAAAGATTTCACCAAACAAACCCTACAAGAATTGCGTCAAGAGCTCAAAGATGCCAATACTCATGCTACCGTAAGGATGGAAGAATGGATTGGCCAAAGTGAAAATGAACACCCATCTGAACATTAACTTGACCCAATGATTCAATATTGGGACAATGAGAGCATAGAGGATAACAATAAAGAAGATGAGGTTTCAAAGTCAGTTGAAGGCTAAAGGACACTACATGATTGATGAGGATGAGTCCAAAAATTTTTATCATGAGCATGTCCAAGCCACCTCCAACTTTAAAAGAAAGGAAAGTGCTACAAGAAATTATCTTCCTAAAGATGAAGTATTTCAATTTTGTCCAACTACTCACATTGATGACTTAAAAAGGAGATTAGCGGAACTCAAGGCAATTAGGTCGGCCTACATCAGAACTATAAATAAGTGGGGACTATCTCTATTTTGTGAATATTGTTATAATCCTACTCACCACCAAAGCAAATATCCATTCATTTTACACTACATGATTGATGAGAAGGAAATTGTGGATAACAAAGAGAAGCACGCAGAGCAAGTTGAGCATGCTTAAGTCACCACCACACTTGAGAGTGAGAAATTTGTTGACAACATTAAGGCGGAAGAAGAAGAAGTTGAGCACCCAAAGCAAGTTGAGCACCATGAGAACAGTGAGCCCCCAACAAATCCTAATTTGCCCAGTGATATGGAAGTGAGTACTGAAGCTCATGCCTACATTACTTTTCCTCTTGAGACACATCAAGAACCCAAAGCTTCATCGCCTGAATGTCTCAAAGAGCCATCTTATGTCAAGATACTCAAGGACTTGTGCACACAAGCACACAAATTTAGGAATCACTTTCCTAAGAAGATCCTTCGAAGTAAGAAATTCTACATAAGATGGTGAAATATCCTTCTAGAGTGGTATGAAGTTTTGAAGAAGAAGGGGTGGAAGGGATTGGTTGGACATCCGCATGATAGGAGAAAGCGTTGTAAAGTTTTCTCCTCCAATTTATTTTCTGCACTTCACTCCACAAATTATTTCTTTCCTTTTTCATTACATGTTATTTTTATTTATTTTTGTTTGTAACAGCAATTAATCTTTTGATGTTTGTTTCTATGAAGAAAAAAAAATTGCTGTTAGTTTTTGTTGACAAGCGTTTTGGTGTTTAAGTTTGGGGGACGCCTTGGCCGTTTTCACACCTTGGTGTTTCCTTACTTCTAGTAATGTATTTCTATACTACACATTGAGGGCAATATGTAATTCAAGTTTGAGGGTATAGAAAAACATTTTGTCTAATTATTTTTGTTCTTATTTGTTTATTTTTATTTGTCTTTTTGCATTTAATTTTTTTTTTTTTTTTTTTTGAAAAAAAAAAATTATGCTATGTTTTTTGTCAAGTTTGAATTAAACTGTCACTGTGGTTTGTATTTTATTAGCTTGCTTAAAGAGTTGCACACATTGTTATGTCATTAGGAGTCTGAGTCCCTTGACTTATTTTTGGGTAAAAGAGATTTCACTTGTTTTGAGATAAATTTTTATGAACGCATTAGCTTGTTTTCTATGATGTATGATGTTTGAGCTTAAGCTTGTTCTCTTTAAAATTTGTTTGATGACCTATTGATGAATAACCATTGGCTTGCAAGATATAAAAAAATAAATAAATAAATAAATAAGAGAGGGAAAAGGAAATGAAAGATCATGTTGAGTTTTCCGCTAAGTAACCGAACATCTTGCCTCTTTAAGCATTAAGTGTTCGCGTCAAAAGGTGTGAAGTTCAGTGTTGATTTATGATATGACTAATCTGACTTCGTAGCTTTTTTGACTTAAGTTAATAAGCTCTTTGGGATGTTCTACATCTAATGCCTAAAGCCACCTGGCTTAGGAGTCATTGGCCTAACACGTGTTACATGGGTCAATTAGAAAGCTTAAGGGAGTTAGACATTGCAGAGCCTGTTAAAAAAAATAATAATAATAATAAATTGCATATCTTGCCTTGGTTATTTCATTTGATAGAAATTTTTACAAATTTTTTTGGAACTTGTCTTGAGTTTAAGCTGAAAGTTTTATGATTGTATGCTAATTACACTTTACACTTTTCAGAACATATGAGGTCTCAATTCTCTATTTATGAGTGATTTGATTCTGAATTTTCTTTTGACTATGATGATGGTGTTTGTCTTTTTAAGCTTGCTCATGAATAAGAACCATGGTTTATGTGAAATTTCTTTCTTGTTAACAACATAGTGCTACAATGTTTGTGGGTATCATTTCTGTTAAGCCCTCACGAGACTTCACTCGTCCACTAGGGATGCCTATGGGTTTGAAAGGCTTGTTACATATGCTAAATGCAATCGTCTCTCCCACAAAAAAAGATTTATATTTCTTGCTTTCATTATATTTTTCGTTTTGTTTTGCTAAGGGACTAGCAAAATGTAAGTTTGGGAGTGTTTGATAAGTATCAAATATTATATATTTGGACCCCTTTATTTACATTAATTAATCCTTTAGCTGTGTCGTTATTTAGTATTTTGTGTTTTTAGTGTTTTGTAGGTCATTAAAGAAAAACTACAGCTTTAAAGAGAAAAATGCAAAGCTTGGAAGAAAACATACTTTGAGAAGACCTAGATAAAGTGGTTAAGTTTAACAAAATCCAAGAAAAAGGTTAAATCAGATTAAATTGGATAAAAAATCAGATTTGATAAGATTTCGGATCGGATTCAAATTCAGATTCTATATACGTCTCAGTATTTTGACCATAACTATCCGCTCAAATATCAGATTGAAGTGATTCAAGCGGCACTAGAAAGATTACGCAAAATAATACAATTCAATGTGAAATAGGATTTTTCTAATTCGGAAAGTTACTATGCCAAAATCGCCCCGCAATTAAAAGACACAAATCTGGATGAATCCTATTCCGATTTCAGACTTCTATTTTGACTGGGAGACAGACCATCGAATTATTTAGGTTTAATTGGGCTTCTAGGACTTCCCTAAACCTATAAATAGACATTTTTGCATTCAAGAAGATATATAGAATTTCAAAGAGCAAAATTCTATAGTTTTTATCTTTTTAGTTTAGGTTTTCTTTAAATTTAGGTTTTATTTTTATGTTTAGCTAAATTCTCAACTAAGGTTGGGGATGAATCCTCAACGATAAAGAACATCAATACTTTCATGTAAGTCTTTATTTATCTGATTTTATTGAGTTTAATATTTCAATTGTTTTAGTTCTTTTCAATGTGTGGAGTGATTCTTGAATATCTTTTATGATTCAATGATACATTTGATGATTTAAGATAATTTCACATAATTGATTGCTTGATTTTATTTGCCTAAATAATTGGATATCCCATGTGATTTGTTCTACGGATACATTTGGTGTTTCAATTAAGATTGGATATCTTTTGTGATTTGCGGATACATATGATGATTTAATTGATATTGGATTCCTTTTGTGATTTGTCCAATGAATAGATACATGGGATGATTTTGATTAATTCGTTGAAGCATAGTAAAACATTTATAAGATTTAAATTATGAGAACTTCGGATAAATATTGATGAACATGGAGTATGTTGTTATGATTCAATGAGTGTGAATTCCCAAACCTTAAACTTTTATCTCTTAGTTCATTTTAATTAGTTTATGTTTGTCTTTTAATTTCAAAACCAAATTCAAAATCAAAAACCTTTTGGAACTAGATTAGGATTTAATTAGTTTAGATATAAATTGCTCTTTCAAAAACACAATTCCCTATGTGTTCGACATCGCACTTGCAATCCATTAAACTACAATCGATTCATGCATTTGCGAGTTAAATAAATTTGCACAACAACACGCAAGCGCCGCCTTTTATAAAAGGGGGCACTTGCCCACCTGAGCGCTCCCTTTTTAGAATGAGGGCGCTTGCCTAGAAAGTGCCCTCATTCTAAAAATAGAGAGTTTGCCTAGGAAGCGCCCTCATTCTAAAAAGGGGTGCTTGCCTAGGAAGCGCCCCATGTTTTAAAATGGGGCATTTTTCATCATTAAGCACCCTTTTTTTTTTAAAGTGGGCGCTATGTTCTAAACGTCCCCTTTTCGAGGCGCTTTTTAGTAAAATATCGTCTCAAACTAAAATTCTAGTCGTCATAAAAATCGATGTGTCCCAAGTGCCCCTAATAAGCGTTGCGAAATCAATAGAGACTTTTTTTGGCCAAAAATGCCCCAAATAACCATGCCACTAAACCTTGTTTTTTTTTGTCGTGGGAAGCTTTGCTCGATTTGAGGGTTTAAACAATAAAACCCTAAGTCAGCCAAAACTTACCGTTTTGGCTAGTGCCAAAATGGTAAGTTTTGATCCTACGCATCAACAATGGACATGTAGGATCAAAAAATAGACTGATGTGACTTTCATTAAAACGGTGTGTTTTAACCAAACTAACGGCAATTAAAAAATTTTGACAGTAGACTTTTTCTTTGCATTTCGATTGACACAGGGAATAAATTTTCAAAAAAAAAAAAAAACATAGGGAGAATTTAATTTTGGCGCGTTGACCTAACGACTTATAATATATTTACTCAAAAAAAAAACTGAGTTTTGAGAGCTACTTCAATATCGTAGATTAAATCAATTGACAGTCAAATGTACATCATCCTCATCAAAACTAAGAAGCTTAATGATCAAAGAGGGATCAATCCTGCAATTCGAAACATTCATCTTATACCCTACAAATTAATGGGCACTGGTGCTTGCTAAGATGCTTCACAAAATGGAAAAGGAACATCTTCAGGTTCTCTGCAAGGCTTCACCCACCTTCCATATTTGTTAAGCACAAGTCCCTTGTGAGGCAACTGGTACCAAAACTGAGGGATCCTCAACTCCTTGATCAGCATACCTGTTGTCTTGTTCACCAATGCAACATCTCTCCTAGCATTCCACCTAAACTTGCACTGTTTACAAAGAAATCCATCTAAAAGATGGAGATATATCTCCAAATTGTGGCTCCCTACCAAATCAGACTCATGCTTCAGATATGGTGACATGAACATGTCAAGCTTAAGCTGTGTTCCTACATGCCTGTAAACCCAATTTACTCTAGTATCCACATGGAGCTTATGAAGAATTTTGCTAATTATGAACCCTGGCAATTTTGGGACTATATCTTGCTTAACAACAATGCGTAATATTTTCACCCCAATTTCACCAAGTTTGTCCTCGAACGCCATGTTCCCAACCCTTGGTGCACCAAAAGAGATGACACAAATGGGAAGGCCAGGGATTGAAGTTGCAGCCTCATAGGCATTGAGGAGAGCCAAAGCTCCACCAAGGCTATGCCCAGCTATGGTGAAGCTTATTTCTTGCGCACCCTTTTCTTTATACAACCTCACTAGCCTCTTCACTTCCTCCATTACTTGCTCAGAAGCACTCAACTTGTTATACCTTGTGAGCTTGCTCTTAGATCTATAAATGCTAAGAAACCCTTTTGCGACCTTTATGTTTCCTTTCTGATCATCATCATCAATACGCTCTAGCTTTGTTTTAAGATCATTGAACCACTCGGTCGGAGCAACGGTGCCGCGCCATGCCATGACAATGTCTCTTCTTCCGATCCTTTCTGATTCTTCGTCGTTGCTAACTGAAACATATCCCATCCAGTTTGAATCTTTGCTCCACATTTCATTCAGAAATGACTTCTCAATCCAACGAGGGACATCTACATGCGACATGGCGTATATGTACTTGGTCACCTCATAACCATATTTTGTTAGGCCTAATTCTTCAAAAAGCTTGTGCCGGTTGTACCGACAACTTCCGCAGTACTCCGACAAAGGGTTGAAGTCAAATGCGTCGTAAGTTGCCTGCGCAAATTCTCCATATTTTACAAGTTCGCGTCGAAGCCAAGGCTGGAGCGGGTCAAGAAGATTCTCCTTCTTCTTCTCCCAGTTGCACAAGCCATGGATTTCATGCCATTTTGTTGATATGTTTTCCTTCGGAGAGTTCGTCGGAGTCATATGATTGCCCCGGTCGACAAAATCCGAAGCTGAGTATGGCAATCGGAGGAGCTGTGCTAGCGATTTGGTGCAATGAGAGGCACTTTTCTTTGCCTTTGTACGTAGATTTCGCTTAATAACCGCTCCTTCGTGAACCCTAATAGGAGAGGGTTTAATTTTCATGCTTGATGCAGATGTAAGATGAAAGTGCTGCTGCTGCTGGTTCTTCTTCATGGTGGATGATATTGCCTTTCTGATGACCTTCCAAGTGACACTGGACTTCAACTTCAGCACCCATTTGGTCTTCCTTGCTCCTGTTTTCTCCATTAGAGTAATCTCAAGAATTGAAAAGGGAAATTATGTGTTGGGTGTAAATGGGAGAGATTTATAAACCTTATGATGAGAATCTGTCGTAGGATTATAAAAGAAAGAGCAAGTTTGAAATGGGCTATGAGTTTTAATTTTCAAGCGCACGCCTGATCCTATTCGAGGAGGAATAAGACATATATGGCTGCTGCTGCTTCTGCTGCAACATCCTGGTTGAATGTTTCAATTCAAAGACAAGAATTGTCGCACACAAGTATAGGTGTTGGACTCGGTACTGTGATGCGCGCGTAGTGGGTATTGTTTGTTTCAGTCAAAGATAAGAAGAAAATAGGCCTATTTCTGTTGCTAGTATTCATTGGTGCATTAATCTCAATATTTTTGTATGTAATTAATTTTTGTATTGCTTAGTTATGTTATTTACTTGTTCCTTTTATTATTTTTACAAGTTATTTACTTGTTCTTGTTCCTTAGTTTAACGTGTGGTTATTTGATTTGAAGGAGTGACTAGCTAGATGATCAACTCAATAAATGGGCCAGCTTCGTGAGCCACACACTAACGTAATGGGTAAGTAAAATGGTGGGTCAATTGGAGTGAGTTATTTGGGTCAGCAGTTATCTTAGGGAAAAATATACTTTAGTCTTTTGAATTATTACTCATTTTATAATTATATCGCCAAACTTTAAAAAGTGACATCGAAGTTACACATTCTACAATTGTATGTCAAATTAGACACTTTTGCATTTTTTTTTTTTTTTTTCAAAATACCCTTAAAGTTAATAATAAGAAGTTCGAGATGTGAAATTAAAAGTTTTTAAACTATGAGGAATTTTCTCAAAATGTGTGGAAGTTCATGGGGTCTTTCTAAAGTTAACTCTAGTCTTTTTGTTTGTTTAATTTTTTAATAATTTTCATTTTTTTTAAAAAATGAATTTAAGAGTATATTGGGGAGAAAATTGCAAATGTCTCTAATTTGACACGATGTAGCAGCATGAAAAGTCTTATGTCACTTTTTAAAGTTTAGAAGTGTATGTGCAAATTAAATAGGTGATAATTTAGAAGGCTTAAGCATATTTTCCTCTATCTTTTAAGTGTAATAAGCTAGTGGGTTGTAAATTATTAATTTGGGAAAATTTCAGTATTTAATCCACCATTACCGTTGAATAAATTATCTAGAAAATTACCAAGTAAATTGTGTACAGAGGTTTTGGCCTCTTTAACATCTTTGAAGTTCCAAATTGTTATTTTTATTTACAAATTTCATTCTTCAAGTATTTAGGCTCTCTCTATTTTTTTTTTTTTTTTTTTTTTTAATAATTCAAGTATTTAGGCACATTACACAAACAAAGAAACAAACAAAGAAAATCGGATGCCTCGGGTGAGTGGATTTTTTGGAGAGGAATATGCTTTGGAGGAGTAATTACACCAAAAATTGAAGATTTGAAGAAATTTTGGAAGTCCTATAGATTTTGGGTGGGTGAACATCAAAATTTGACACTTGCCTTGAATTAAGTGCACACATTTTAAACGAGCAGTGGACACTAATAGTCTTGTATAAAAATAAAAAATAAAATAAAAAACAAATCGAAACTAGAAGATCAATAGCGTCCACTTTAAGTAGACACTTGGAAAGTGGACGCTGCTAATAGGTCAATAGCGTCCACTGTGAGTGGACTCTAATTAATAGTCTTGTGTAAAAATAAAAAAAGTCGAAAATATGAGTCAGGCTGTTTTCACTTGATTATATGCGTCACTTTTCAATGATCAGTTCACAAATTCCTTTGGTACATCTATATATGTACACCTTTGTTTCTATATGATGATTTTTCTTTGAGGTTTGTTTCAGAAAATGGGTTTCTTCAAATGGAGATAGTTTGCTATATAATTCAGTTTTATTTCGACTTCTGTTATACAAGGAAATTTTATGAATATGTGTTTTGTCCGTAGGTTTGAGGCTTGAAGTTTGCTGATCCATACATACTTCAAGGTAGACACATATTGATTTACCCAATATTCCACTAATGGATATAAGTAGTTTTTTGATAAATTACTAATGTTACGTGAATGCTTTTATATACACATAACGGAATAGATTGTTAGGTTTTGAGAAAACCTAGACTAGTTAAATTCGTTGAAGAGAACCTAAAACCTTTTCAAACATAAAGTTTTGATTAATTTTCTGGTTTTTTTTATTCATAACATAATGACCTTTAAATAAGCAAACTATTACAATATTTTCTAGGGCTAAGTCATCAGCTCTTGTTGGAATATAAATTAGAGCAGAGTGATCAAGACTTTTACATGGAAATAAATAAAGACAATATAATATTCTACCGTATCATATATTTTAATATATCATAATATTAATAATTGTTCCACATAAACTTAATTCTCGTAAACATCTAACCAGATCGAAGAGCTAAAAATTCTATCTCATTCATCAAAGAAGACACAGAAATCTGATAGCATCAAGCTGTCAAAGTTGAAGTTCGCAGATCAAATATGAGACTCAAATCATATTTGATAATCTTAGTAAAATTGGAGTTGAGTATTTAGTATTACGCTCAAGCTATATTCCACTTTGTGACGTTGGAATACCAACCCCGACGTGTTGAAAGGTAAATGTTATGGTCTCTCGTCCAATACTGGTTGTAAGCATTATGTTATGAAGGGAAATTCTCGCCCAATGCCATCACTGGAGGAGCCTAAATTCAACTCCAAATCCACGCTAGCTACAGTAACGACGTGACCAAAATGGCTACTATATATTGTTATTACATCAAAACTTGAATGCCTTGAAAGATTTGAATATGGGGCATCAAATTCAAGCATGATTCCATTGTGAAACGCGATTAAGGTATAGATCGTTGGCAACCAATTATGGCTCTATATATCCACAACCATCTTCCTACCGCACAATATGAAAAAATTAAAAATGAAATAGAAAAATAAATAAATAGCGGAATAAATAAATAAATAAGAGATTTATGTGGTTTAGTCGATCTATATATGCTTTAATTCAATGTTCATTTCACGTACACGTCTGAAAAGTCCTTATCTGTTTATCTGCAATATTCCAAATGGATTTACAGATTCAACTTAGCGGGAAGCAATTTCCACCAAGTATCTCTATAGTACTGTAAGAAGAGAGGAAGTCATTCCCTCTCTATGAGTGTACTGGTTTCGATGATTTTGAATAAGATTTCACATTCGATTCAAGAAAAAAAAAAAAAAAAACATATATAGACTAAAAAAAGGAAGTGTTTTTCACGTGTGAAATGAACATTGAATTAAAGACTAACATATATAGACCTATGAGGCTATGACGTCCCTTATGTGGAAACAAGAAATTTTACGAAAATGGGCCAAAATATAAATGAGAAGTATATTGGGATTGAATATTAATTAGTTTTTTAAAAAAAAAAAAAAAAAAAAAAAAACTGTATAGCTTTCATTAAATAATCAGTCGTGAAGAGGAGAAATTTTCTCGCTCTCAATAGTATCATGGATACAATCAGGTGAAATCCCGACCCAATCTCTATCCACATCAATTTTTGTTGCCACCTTTGCTAAAGTGTGAGCAGCAACATTCCCACTCCTATTGACATATACACACTTCCACCTTGGGAACGTTTGTAAGATCTGCCTAGTATCCTGCACAAGGTGTCCAAAACGGTTGCCACAGTCTGCATCAGAGTTAATGGCTTCTACAACATTCTTAGCGTCACCTTCCAGAATAATTGCTTGACCTCCCAATTCTTGACACAAACTTGCTGCCTTTAGTGATGTGAGAGCTTCCCCTGCTGTTGGGTCAATAAGTCCCTGTCTCATTAAGCACCTTGCTGCCACTACTTCTCCTTTAGTGTCTCTAACCACAATGCCCATACCCATGCGTCTGCTTGCTCTGTCCACTGCAAAATCCCAATTGGCCTTCCACCAATGTATCGGCGGTTTAGACCACACCATTATGGGTGGAGCTTGATGTATAGCAATTTGTGTCGCCAAAACTTCTTGGGCCCGGTTGAACTCCTCCGTGGAGGCCTGGACTTCGCGTACAATAATATTTGGAGGAGTAAGCTCTTCACCATGAACAAACCCATTTCGCCTAAACCAGATTTTCCGTGCTGTACGTATAAAAGTGCATAAATTCTCCTGCCCATGATTCATGAAAACATCCTCTGCTACTTGCAGGAATTCTGGTCCACCGTGAGAGTATTTCTGAAATATTCGCTTGCTTACACCCCACACATCTCTCGCCGAGGGACAATCCCATAAAATATGGAAGAGAGTTTCAGCTTCCAAGCAGCAAATGGGGCAGAGGGGTTCAGTTACTACCTTTCGTCTCAACAGATTGTCTTTTGTCGGGAGCAGATTCTAGCATGCTCGCCACATGAAGTTTTTCTCGGCATTTGTCAATGGAAGCCTCCACAAGATTCTCCAAATTTCCTTCTCCGCTATTCTCACCGAAGATTCAGGAGTTGATTTTGTAATTAATTCCTTTGCCAGGTGATATGCACTCTTGACAGAGAAAGCTCCTGTGTTAGTGCATCTCCAAATCATTACGTCTGGTTGCTGTGTCAAGCTAATAGGAATGGAGGTGATGGCCTCCCTCTCTTCAGCTGTAAATAATTCCATTAGCAGATCTTGCTTCCACCAGCCCTTCACCTGATCAACAAGTTCACAAACTCTAGCCGAAGGATCAAGGAGCCTTGGTGGAGATTGAATTGTGTAGGTGGTGGGAATTGGTACCCACTTGTCTCCCCATATACGAGCTCCCTGTCCGTTACCAATTCGCCACATTAAACCTTCAAAGAGCAAGTCCCGTGCCCCAAAGATGCTACGCCATGCAAATGATGGTTTAGAACCCAGCTTCGCCTCTTGAAAGGAAGATCCCGAATAATATTTGGCTTTTAGTATTTGAGCGATCAAACTATCCGGGGATTGCAAAAGTCTCCATCCCTGTTTAGCCAACAAGGCTTTATTAAAACACCCCAAATCTCGAAAGCCCATACCACCTTTATTTTTCGAAACCCCCATTCGCTCCCAACTCATCCAATGGATCCGGTGCTCCCTATCTTTTTGTCCCCACCAAAATTTTTGCATAAGGGAGTTAATCTCCCTGCATAGTCCCTTGGGAAGCAAGAAAACATTCATGCTATACGTAGGTATTGCCTGAATAACTGCCTATAAAAGAATCTCCTTCCCCGCCTGAGACAAAAATTTCACTTTCCAGTCTTGTAATTTTTTCCACACTCTGTCTTTTATTTCTTGGAAAGCTTTATTTCTAGATTTCCCCACCAACGCTGGAAGCCCCAAATACTTGTCATACCTTTGTGAAGTTGGGATCCCTGCCACCTCCAAAATTTCTTTTTTAACTTCATCTGTTGTGTTGCGGCTAAAGAAAATGGAGGTCTTTTCTTTATTTAATCGCTGACCCGATGCCCCTTCATATATACGGAGAATTTCTGACAGTCGATTCCAATGTTGAATAGATGCCCTGCAAAAAAGCAAACTATCATCTGCGAAAAATAAGTGGTTTATCCGGGGGCCCCTTCTGGACGTGGGGACACCTGTCAAAACTCCATGTCGAGCCTCTTGGCTTAGAAGGGAGCTTAAGGCTTCGGCACAAATGAGGAATAAATAAGGCGAGATTGGGTCACCTTGTCGAATTCCCCGAGTAGGGAAAATTTGGCCCTTTGGAACTCCATTAACCAGAACCGAATAGCTAACTGAAGTCACACACATCATGATGAGTTTTATCCATTTTTCGTCAAATCCCATAGCTCTCATAACCTCAAATAAGAAACCCCACTCCACTCTATCATAGGCCTTGCTCATGTCAAGCTTAATGGCCATAAAACCATTCTTTTCCCACATTCTTGATTGCATGGTGTGGAGTGTCTCGTATGCTGCTAAAATATTATCAGTGATTAAGCGCCCCGGTATGAAAGCACTTTGGTTCCAAGAGATAATCTTCGGGAGCACCTTCTTTAATCTATTTGCCAAAACCTTTGAAATGATTTTGTAAATCACATTACAAAGGCTTATAGGCCTAAATTCAGTGACACGGGTGGGATTTTTTTTCTTAGGAATAAGAGCAAGGTAGGTATAATTCAAGTCTTTATTGATAATGCCATTATTCAAAGAAAACAATACAGCACGGCTAACCTGTTCTCCCACAGTAGCCCAGTTTTGTTGGAAAAAACAGCTTGAAAACCCATCCGGGCCAGGTGCCTTCATTGGTGGCATTTGGTTGAGAGCAGTACTGACTTCGTCCATTGTGAACTCCTGCAGTAGTTCGTGGTTCATTTCTGGCGTGATCTTCTTCTCCATCCCCGAGAGGCATACTGCAGCATCTTGCGTTCCCAAGGTGCTAAATAGGTTGGTATAGTACTGAACAAACGCACTACTGATCATCTCCTGGTCCTCCCATAATCTCCCCTGCTCATCCAGAATTTTATGAATGGTATTTGCCCGCCTCCGCTGGGTTGCACTTGCATGAAAGTACTTGGTGTTTCGGTCCCCTAATCTCAGCCAATTTGCTTTTGCTCTCTGACGCCAATGAAGGTCTTCCTGCTCTAGTAGTAAATTTAGTTCCTGCTGGACTTCTCGGACTTGAGTCGAGTTTGGTAATTCCTGTTGAAGTGTCTTCAATTGGTGGGCCTTTCCTTGGATTAAAAGACCAGCTGGTCGTTTATTCACCCTCTGCCAAGTCAATATCTCTCTTTTGCACTTTTCCAATTTTGAGGAGACATTCTGCCATCCACTTTTTCCATGCATCTTTTCACGCCACACTTGCTTTACAATCTGCCTACAGCCCTCTTCATGTGCCCAACTTGCTTCAAATCTAAAGGTTCGTTTTTTCCTTACTCCACCTGAACTGGAGAGGGATATTAGGATCGGTGCATGGTCCGATGCAGCAGCTACCTCCACAGAAACTTCATGTGCCAGATGGGCTTCACACCATTCTTTATTTGCGACTGCTCTGTCCAGGCGCTCCATGATAATATCCTGACCTTCTTTTCCATTGCACCAAGTAAATCTTGGTCCCTTAGTGTCCAGTTCAGCCAGTTCACAAAACTCCAAAGCTTCTTTAAAATCTTGCATGAGTTTTTGAGCTCTGCCGTTACCTCCCATTTTTTCTGTTGATTCCAATATTTCATTGAAATCACCAGTGCATAGCCAAGGCAATGGCTCAAATCTCTTAAGATACTTCAACAGTGCCCATGCTTCATGCCGTTTATGAGCTTCTGGGTGGCCATAAAAGCCAGTTAATTTCCATTGAACACCGGTAGCAAGAGTGGTCATCTTTGCGTTTATATGTCTCCTACTATAATTTTGAATGTCAACCTCCACTTCATCACTCCAAAAAAGCACCAAACCGCCACTCCTCCCCACACAATCAACCACAAACATATTTTGGAAACCCATTTTAAGTTTGATAGGTTCCAATTTATTTGTACGCATTTTGGTTTCCATGAGGAAAACCACTCCGGGTTTCTTAGCCCTCACAAATGATGAAGGTCTCGAATTGTCCGAGGGTTCCCAAGCCCCCGGCAATTCCAACTAAGGATTCTCATTTCGGTGGGCGGGGCTGTGCCACAGCCGCCGCCGATCCCGATCCATTTGTAATTTCTTCCATTTCATCTCGTAGCATATAAGGGCTGCCCCCCATTCGTTGCATGGTTCTCCCCTTATTTTTTGATGCCATAGTGAAACTGCCCTTCTCCTCGGCTTGCCTCTTACCGAGTATTACCGAATTCCCAACCCCTGCACTGCTGTCCCGTTGCACCTCTCGGGCTTTCTTTTTCCATCCTCTTAATGATCCTGGGCTCTTACTCAAATGGACCGGGTCACTATGGGCAATGGGCCCCTCGCATGTTTTTGGAAAATGTCTGTCAGCTCCTTCATGATCTGGCGTGGCAGTTGTAGAATTCTGCCCATATGATTTCTGCATGCTCCCCTTGGCTGGGCATTTATTTTCACCCACGTGGATTGACTCACCTCCAATGCCCCCTATAAATCCCACGTTCTTTCCATCTCGAGAAATATTCGATTCTCGCATCAAATTCCTCTTAGATCCCTGATTTATTGCTCCAATCGAATCTCTCATTAAAGAGTCATTTTCCCCACTAAGGTAACCGTCAATTTCAGCATCGGTTTTTTCCTTAGAATTTTTAAAATTCCCAGGATTCTCGCTCCGTGTTTCATTCCTTGTATGATTGCCGTTACTTTCCGAATTCGCTTCCTTCGCCGGTCGGAATGCTGCTGGTCTCGTTTCCGATGAAGAGCCATGATAATTTCCAGTATCATGGAAATATCCATCATCCCCGAATTGTCCCCTTCTGTGATCCGACCGACGTTGTGGTGAGCCTGCTCGCATCCACAATCCATACTCCTTCTCTTTCGGCTTGCCGTGCTTCCATCGAAGTTCTTCATTCACACAACCCCCAACACCGTGGCGAATAACCCCGCACTGAAAACAAAATTTAGGGAGCCTTTCATATTGAAAAGGAATCCATAAAGTTTTGTTTTTCAGTTTGAGAATCCGTCCTCTCGGCAATGGTTTAAGCACGTTAATTTGCACTTTAACACGTAAATATTCTCCCCAGCCAATACCATCTTCATCCGTATCAACATCCTCCACTACACCGATGATAGCCCCCAGCTTGAACCCCATCTCCCGTCCCATACAAGAGAGCGGCAACTTGAACATCCTAACCCAAAACGCCGCCGTGTCAAAGTTCATCTCATTTGGTGGCGTATTACCGTCATATTCAGCCACCGAGAATAGTTGCCCCTCAAAAATCCATGGTCTGCCTTCCATAACTCGGATTTTGTCCCACTCATGTTCAAAATCCAATAGGAACATATTTTCACCCAGAACTTTGAAATCTAACGACCCAGTTGGCCTCCATCCTCTGATTAGCTTGGCCCGAATCGTATTCTTCCCAACAAATCTGTCTGTAATGAGTTTTCCCACCAAGCAATGCTTTCCTTTGGACGTGATCACTTCCACATCCTCCTCAGTCACCTCGAGACCATCTTGCTCCTCTTCCGTCAAAGAGAAACGTCCCCATAGAGCCTCCAAATCCTCCTCCATCTCCGCCATCAAAAAGAACACGGGAAAAAATATGTTAACCTTCCCGGTCACCAACCTGATAGAGTTAGTGTTGGAAGAATATTTTCCTTCTCCTCTAGGCTACCACGAAAACCCTAGAGAGAATAGTTGTATGAATATTAATTAGTTAATGTATAAAAAAATACAATTAATATTCATGTTAGCCAAAAATATAAATAAAAGGAAAGATGCAAAATAATTGTTTTTTACTATATATATTACAATTTTCAACTCAGTTACCAATCAAATTGCCTAATTTTTTTAGTGAAAAGTTTGGTTTGTTACTGATCATGATAGATTTGGACTATATATTTAAGGTTTAGGTATAAAATAATTTTTGTTAAAATTGGCCAAGGGCTAAACCCTTTTTTTTTTTTTTTTTTTCCTGTGTCGGAGCAAAACCTAATTATATTCAACTCAATGAATTAATTAGCGAAGACGTTTTGAAAATTGAAAACAAATAAACAATAAATTTTCCAAAATTTTCTGATAGATGGTGTGCAAGATTTTATGGATATATTCGTACGTAGGCATGAGAATTTGCAATGGCGAAAGGAATGGTTGTTTGCCTTTGCATGATCATGCTTTTTGGGCTTTTGGTTGAAGATACACATGCAAACGTAATCTGCAAAGAAGAAGACCTGCCTACGTACGGGCGCTACTCCATGCTGGCCAGCATCAGATATTATGAGTGATGTAGAGCCACTAATGCCACCTGCTCATAAACACGAAAGAGGTTATGTAAAGTCACTTGATAAGAATCGCAAAAGAGGTCGCCACTCACCATAACACGGGATTTAATACATAAACAAAATGAAGAAAGAACCAAAATTTCATGCGTTTTCATTTGCTGTCTGGAAAATTTACCAATTTTCCATGTTAGATATATAACTTGAATGTATGCATATATGCACCATGCATGCATGTTATATGTATTTTTGTATTTTGAGGCTAATTAATAAACTTTTGATTATTTTATTTTACTTTTCCCCTTCTTTGAAAACCCACCTCCTCTCTCTTTCATAGACCTTAGTTTTTGAGTATATGCATAGTTATGTGGATGACAATGATACTGTCGAACTTACCAAAAGTCATGGACAAGGACAATATTGATATATCAATGTTGACATTAGTTTGATATATATATTCTTTTATTTGGGGTTTCATTGGGTTGTGTTGGTTATACAGGAAATATTCATGAATTTCTGAACAATATTCACTCGATAAAAATTTTTGAGGATTGCAATTCGATCCTTTGAACACCCCAAATTGCAATCTTCTTCCAAAAAAAATACATCTTAAAATATGTGTTTAGGTACGCATTATATGCTGATCAGAATGAAATTGTGGTCAAACAAAGTTGAACTAAATAGAACGCCAATTCTTACTTTCTTTTTTTCTTTTTATCAATTGGAATTGAAGTCTGGTATGTCAAAGTTTAAGATGTGAATGTAGTGTAAACTCTTTCCTTTCAATCATACAATTTGTATCTTAAAATGAGTTATTGATACTTCAAAGACAAAGGTTAATTTAATAGATCATGTTAGAACTGTTAATCTCATGCCACAGTATCGCTCAAACGTACAATGCCTAGAAAAGAGAAGGAAGTCAAAAAAAAAGGGGCTTGTGGAGCATGATGGCGAGCAGTGACGGAGTTAGGGTGGCCGGTGTAGGCCATGCCCCCCAACACTAGAAAAAAAAAAAATATATATATATATATATATATATATATATATATATATATATATATATATATTTTGCCTGTTGGTCCCTACCCACTAAAATTTTTGGCTTTTGGTCTTTATTCATACCAAACTCTGCCTCCGTCCATATAGACATGATTCTAGAACCAAAAATCAAACCTTATTTTTAGGGTGTAGAAACATTCATACAAATTCTCCACTTAATCCTCAGCACAAATTTATTTCTAAGGATCCATTTTGTTTGTTTGTTTGTCTTTTCCTGCAATGATTAAATATTGGCTTCTTTTTTTTTTTTTATAAGAATTTTTGACACAATTATGCATGTGCATTGTTCACATTTTGCCCTTATGATTTTTACTAGCGAGCACAAATACCCTAAAAATCAGGGAGAAACTGGTATGAGATGTTGCTTTAGGTTGAACTAAATTATGGTCAATTTGGTCCATAAAAACATGTCATACCCCCACACATGATTGCTCATCAAAGCGCTCACATGCGGTTGGAACCATATTCTCTTCGTTTCAAATGTACTTGAAAGAATTGGATTGTTAAAAAATAATAATAATAATATTGTCATTTCACATTTTATAATAATTTTGCTGTTCTTTTTTAAAAGAACCCACTCTTTATCATTTCATTTGAATTAGAGATGATCGAAATTACATTAAGTGAAGCTCAACTTGTCGGAATGAATATGTGCACATAATAATCATTAGTATCTTGATTCTAGGGTTGATAATCTTTGATACCAGCGGTAAATCCAATACAAACTTAATACAAAATTATAGAGTTATAATAATTTTACTCGTTTTATTAAATATATCGAGTTAAGATTAGCATGTAACACGATCAGAACCAGACACGTAAACTTCGACGAAAGACCCATAGAGGCTCCTCCCTCAAACTTCTTAAACCAATGGATTAGTAGCAAGAATGAGCTTTCTCTGTGTTTGATAATGGTCGTTCTGCTTCTTCTCTGTTCCATTGGCTGTATTTGGTAATGGAATGAAAAAAGTGAGTGAAACGGTATTGTAGCAGATTTAATTGATATAAGATAAAAAAAAGGCTATTTTGTAAAGTGAAAAAAATTGTTTTGTAATTATTTTTTTATTTGAATAATAATAAAAAATGATTGATGTGATGTAAAAAATAAAAATATTAGTGTTAATTTTTTTTTAAAAAAAAAATTAAGTTTTAAGTTCGGTCCAATCCGGTCCGACCCTTTGCCAAACACAGCCGATTGATTCTCTCGGATTCTATTTGTTGTCGCTAGAAACCAGGAGCTATAAATAACAAGTTGTGCGATCTTCCGTTCAGTTGTTTCCAGAGAGCGGGAGTACGAATTTTGACGGGTTTTGAAATTTGAAAAATATGAAAATCAGACCGTTAGATGGAAGAGGACGGTCAGGATTTTTAGTAATTCGAGAAACTGAAATTTCTTGAAAATTTGCAAGAATTAATTCCTTGCACAAAAGAAACTCCAAACAACACTAACACACCCCGAACCCCATGACTTGATTTTCCCGGAAAATCCCAGCCTTCCCGAGAAAATCTGGCGATGGACTCTCCTCCTGACCTCGCAGACGAGTTCCGCAACTGGCTGGAGCTGCCCCGGGACGTGACGGCGTCGATCCTGCTGAGACTGGACGCCATCGAGATCTTGACGAGCGCGCAGATGGTGTGCTCGCCATGGCGCAAACTCTGCAAGGACCCGTCTATGTGGCGCACCGTCCACATACGCAACCCCCACTCCCACTGGGCGATCTCCGACCTCGAGAAGATGTGCCGCCAAGCCGTCGATCGCAGCTGCGGCCAGTTGGTGGATATCTACATCGAGTACTTTGGCGACGACGAGCTCCTCAGGCACATCGCTGACAGGTATTTTTCTCATTTGTTTTTTTGTTCGGATTTGATTTGAATTAAGCGCGATAAATTAAGGTTTTGGTTGACATGTTTATGTTTAATTTTTTATATTGAGGGCCTTTTTGTTGTACAATGTGATTGCTATGAGTCTTGGAGGTTTAGTGTTTGATGGTAAATTTGAGATATTTGTGTTTACCATTTTCTATTTCCCTCGTCAATCAATATGGGTCTCTTTTATATTTCATTCTCCCCTTCCCTCTTACAATTCGAACTCTTTTTAACCTTCACAACAATGGATATTGTGACTCTGTCAAGTCACTCATATGTGGGTTTTGGGCAAACAGAGGGGCCATAGGACAAGATTTCATTAGTGGTAGCAGAGAGGTCAATAGCCTCCATCTTAGGAATGAGCTTGTCCCACTACTCATAAGGCCCAAAGCTGTATGGAAAAATCTTGCTAGAAATTGTTTACATTAAACCCATGAACCAAAGTTAGTTTTATCAATAAAAATTAATATTTACTTAGAGAGTTTGATATTTAGTGGTTTTGAAAAGTGGATAGTTAAATTAACAAAAGTAAAATTTTAAAATTAAATTTAGAGAAATTTTGAAGAGCTCAATGTGAATGCTCCGAATAAAATTGGTTCGCTTGGTCAAGCTGACTGTTCAATCTTCCTATGCATAATAAGTGCCTATTATTCAAGGATCAGGACATCTGGTTTCACTTCTTCATGTTTAATCAAGGATTTAAACATCCATTAGGCTTCTGTGATTAACTATCGCCATGGTCTATATTAATTAGATGTAATTGGAGTTCTTCATGTAATCAAGGATTTAAACATCCATTAGGCTTCTGTGATTAATTATTGGCCTGGTCTATATTAATTAGATGTAATTGGTGCAGCAGTGACTTCTCTAAGATTGTGCCACGAGTGCAATTTTGTTATATAGTTAGCCTATATGTATCAAAAAATATGCAAGGTTATATTTATTTATAGGTCCATGAATATATGTAGATTAAGACTGAATTACTATAACTTATAGCTCAATCGGCTTAAGAAAGACCACGCCTCAGGAACTAGAGATCACCAACTTGAATCTCTCCTTCCCCGTCAACTTGGTGTGAAAATTTACTTATTAAAAAAATAAAAGGCGCACCTTGTTATGACTATAGATGAGTTACAAAACTTGGTACTTTGCTTGTGCTTGATAATTGGGCAAGTTTGCAAATGTTGTTGTGGATTCAGTCTCTTTATTCCAATAATGAATTTGCAGATGTAGAATTCTTCTACATATTTGTGTTTGCCTGTCTGTTGATAACTACTGCTTCATTTTTTTTGTCATTTCCTTTCATGGTATTTCAACAGTTCAAATCAGCTCAAACGCCTTCGACTTGTAAGTGTCTATGACGTTTCAGATGAGGGATTGAGAGAAATGGCTGCAAAACATCCATTACTAGAGGAGCTTGACATTTCATTCTGCTCATTGTCAGAAAAAACTCTGAAAGCTGTGGGCCGTCGTTGCCCTCATTTGAAATCATTCAAATACAACGAGAAAGGGTATAGATATCCTCACGTAGAGTGTAATGGGTTGGCTCTTACTATTGCAAAGAACATGCCTGAATTGCGCCACCTCCA
The DNA here is from genome assembly GCF_965113065.1 of Corylus avellana. Taxonomy (NCBI): domain Eukaryota; kingdom Viridiplantae; phylum Streptophyta; class Magnoliopsida; order Fagales; family Betulaceae; genus Corylus; species Corylus avellana. The sequence goes on along the minus strand of NC_142490.1, from coordinate 23,099,437 downwards.
GCTTTTTGGAGATAAGCTGACTAATGATGGCTTGCAGGCCATCCTTGACGGTTGCCCTCACCTTGAATCACTTGACCTACGCCAATGCTTCAATGTCAATCTGGCAGGGGATTTGGGAAGAAGATGTGCTCAACAGATTAAACACTTGCGGCTTCCCCATGATTCCACCGATGACTATGAATTTGGTGGTGAACTTGATGGTTATGGTTCTTCTGATTTTGAAGATGGCTACCTATCTGGGTATTCGGACGTAGATTGTTTGTCTGAACCTTGTGGGTATTATGATTTCCCCGGCTACGATCCCATCAATGATGAATTCACCAACTACGATTTCATTTTCAACTACGGAGATTTTAACGACGACGGTTTTTATTGACCGACTCCTGTGTTGCACCCAACTCTTGCCTCCCAATATTTTGAATGTTTAGTATTAGTATCTTATTGACTTCGTGTGCACCTCTAGATAGATGTACTAATTTTGAATTCTGATCTTATGGATGTTATTAATTTTATTTGAAATAGAAGTGATCTTTGTCTGCCAATACTGCCCACTCCAATTGGTTTGACTATGCTTGAATAATATCGTTTATTTGCTGATTTTATGATTGAAAAAATGGGTATATACATTTATATTTCTTACATGGTTTATATATTGTGTATTATTCTATTATATACATGTAATGCATAATTATTAAGGGTTAACTTCACAAAGGCCACTTGAATTCTTATGCGTTTTGAGAAGATCTCTCAAAGTTCAATTTACTCTTCAAACCTTTCATTTGATGCAATCTATCCCTCTTCGTTAGTGTTTGGCGTTAAATCTTAATGGAGGTTATGAAAAATATAAAAACACTCTTAACCTTTTTTTTAGAAAATAAAAATAAAAATTAATGTAAAATTAAGTGTAGATTTGAAATTTTATAAATGTTTCAAGGGTATAAATATTATTTAATCCTTTTACCTTATGTTTTACCCCCCTAATAGGTAGATTGTATCAAATTAACAGTTGAGTAGTAAAATTGAAAGTTTTTGAACTTTGGATGATTTTCTCAAAACGTGTGAAAGTTCAGGGATCTTTGTGAAGTTTTTCTCATAAATGGTATTTTGGGGAGAAAATTACAAATGAGTCTAATTTGACACGTGGTGGTAGGATGGGAGGCCATAATGTCACTTTTTTAAGTTTTGAGGTGTCAGTGCAAAATGGACGACAGTTCAAGAGACTAAAGTGTATTTTCTTCTATTTTTCAAGTGTAGTGAGTTAGTGGGTTGTTTAATTGTTTGAGATAGTTTCAGTATTTAAATATGAATAATGCTACACTTAATTCTCACTTTTTAACACAATTTTTTTTTTTTTTTAACTCAATAGGTAGCATTTAAAATTACCATTGAACATAAGATGAATCTTTATTAGATTTTGATCTAATGATAATTTTAAAAGTCACTTATAGGTGTAAAAAAATTATGTAAAGAAATAAGAATAAATGTAAAATTCCTCTTTAAATCTAGCATTACCATTGAATGAATCATCTAGAAAACTACCTAAGTAACAAGTAAATTGTGGGATTGGGATCCCCGGCATTACCCATAAAATTGCCCATCAATTTTTTAAAAAATCCTAGCCATCCATTCTCATCTAACAGCTAAAAATTCACCACGTGTCCAACTTAATATAAAATAATAAAATATTATTTTAAATTTTAAAAATAAATATAAAATTAAAAAACATGGGGTGGTTCGACAACCCCATTTTTCCCCTAGGGGGTGGCCGGCCACCCCAGCTCAGCCTAGGGGGTGGGATCGACCACACCCAAAGGCCGGTTGGGGGTGGCTCCACCCCCATGGCCCCAGGGACCGGTTGGGGGTGGCCGATTCACCCCCTAGGGCCCTAGCCACCCCTATAGCTCAGCTGGGGTGGTTGGCCACCCCATATATATATATATATATATATATATATATATATAACAATTTAAATAATAAAATATTATTTTTTTTAATTAGTGAGACACGTGACAGCTTGTAGATCCTTAGATGAAATTTAATGGCCAGGATTTCAAAAAAAATTCATGGGCAATTCTTCAACTATTGCTGGAGATCTCAATCCTAAATTATGTGAGGAGGTTTTGGCCCATTGAAGTGCTAAAAGGAGTTTTTGGCCCATTGAAGTGCCAAATTGTTATTTTTATTTACAAATTTCATTCTTTGTGTATTTAGGCTCATTACACAAGCAAAGAAAATCGAATACCTCTTCGTGTGGGTGAGTGGATTTTTTGGAAAAGAATATGCTTTTTGGAGGAGTAATTACACCCAAAATGGAAGATTTAAAGAAATTTTGGGAGCCCTATTGGTTTTGGGTGGGTGACCTGACGCTCTAGGCCTTAAAATGCAAAAAAAAAATAAAACAGCAGTTTTTCAAATCCAATTCTAAGCCACTTTGACACTTCACTTGAATACCTCAAACTCACAGCTCTCTCTCTCTCTCTCACACACACATATATATGGAAGACGAGGGAAGAGAGATTTAAATTAATAACCTTTGCTTTATAAAGTGATCTTTAACTAATTGAGTTACTCCTTGATGAACCTTAATACACTTAAATCAAGGTAAAAAACCAATTTTTTGTGCTAAATTAAATACAAGAATAGTCTAAAAATATTAAAATATTGATGGGTTTCAATTTACTCAATCATGCAAGTTCAACGTATAACATTTAACCAATGTTTGAGTCTAGTGTGTAGATAGGTTACAAGTGAGTTTAAGACTTTAATTTTGTGAGGAGGTCAAGCTTTAACTTTTTTTTTTTCTTCTAATTAAAGGGGTTGGGGACAACCAACAATGACTACTCTAGTTGAATGTAACCATGGTAATGCTTACCTTCTGGGAAGACAACGAGAACCCATAGGAGTCCCCTTGAGACCAATTGAGTCATAGCCTGACTCATGACCAGCCAAATATATTTTGGGGTCTTAAGCGAAACTTTTAAGTGTTGCCTTACTTTTTAAAAATATTTAAATATTTAAATATATTTTTATATTTTTATATAAAAATAATTCTTCTCGCTTTTTGGGATGCAAAATTACTGATTAAGTTTTTATATTCAAGATTTTCTAACATCCTATTGTCAATAAAATTCAAACTAGTGGCCTCTGCTTCATGAGGCGTGGTGCACAGCCAATTGAGCTACCCCTTGCAAATATAAGCGATACATGCATTTAGAAAATAATCAAGTCTTTTTATATAATTTAATCTGTCAATTGGAGCACTTTCTTCTATTTGTAAAATTTTTTTAAAAAATTTTAATTCTAAAAATAAATCTAAACCATCAATATCATAATAGATATCATGTTTTAAAAAACCTTCTAGATTAAGACATTTGCTTTGCAAACTATCATCAGCTAGTGATTTTAATTTCTTAAAATTAAATAAAAAACCAAAAATGTTTTCGTTGTTCTTAATTGTAAAAATATTCTCAAAAATCAAATAAAAAATAATAATGAAAGTGATTGATTGATTTTTTGGTAACTAACTTTTTTTTTAACGCTGATCAACTATGGAAGGATTTTAATAACTTAAAGATTGAATAGCTAGCAAATAGCGAAATTATGGACAAGAAGAGAAGAATTTAAATTTGAATAAGGCTTGAAAATGGATATAGAGAGAAAAATGGAAACTTATAAAGAAATGAGTTTGTAATTGAATAAAATATTTTAGAAACTTTTTATCTAGATTCTAGCATTTATTTATTTGTTTTTTCCATTTGATTTTAAATGTTTAACACAATCTTCTTCTTTTTTAATATTTGATTATGATTTGATTCCTCATTTATTCTTATCGATTTTTTAAGCCTAATTTATTTTGGAATGTTGGAGAATCAAATTATAGTAATTCAATTTTTTTTTTTTAAATTAATAGATTTCTTAAAAATGGGTTATGTCACCTAAGATTAAAATAGTCAAAAGATGGGCTTTTTAATGAAGATAAGCATTTTTCTTTTTTTTTTTAGAGGAAAAAACACAAAACAAAAAGAAGATAATGGGGCATCTTGCCACATGGACTTTTATGGGCAAAATATAAAGTTCTTATTAGATTTTAGCATATCTCTAAACAATGACTTTTTTTTTTTTTTTTTTAATGAGATTTTTTTTTAACACAATTATACACGTGTCGTGCTTTATTCACATTTTACCCTTGCTTTATGAGTACTGATTTTTTTTATTTTTTATTTTGAAATATGAGTACTGATTTTTACTATCAAGCACAAATACTGTAAAAATTAGGGAGAAACTGCATGACCTGATTTTCCCGGAGAATCCCAGCCTTCTCGAGAAAATCTGGCGATGGACACTCCTCCTGACCTCGACGAGTTCCGCAACTGGCTGGAGCTGCCCCGGGACGTGACGGCGTCGATCCTGCTGAGATTGGAAGCCATCGAGATCCTGACGAGCGCGCAGATGGTGTGCTCGCCGTGGCGCAAACTCTGCAAGGACCCGTCTATGTGGCGCACTGTCCACATGTGCAAGCCCCTCTCCCACTGGGATATCTCCGACCTCGAGAAGATGTGCCGCCAAGCCGTCGATCGCAGCTGTGGCCAGTTGGTGGATATCTGCATCAAGTACTTTGGCGACGACGAGCTCCTCATGCACATCGCTGACAGGTATTTTCTTTTTTTGTTTTTTTGTTCGGATTTGACTTGAATTATGCGCTAGAAATGAAGATTTTGATTTATATGTTTATGCTTAATTTTTAATATTGAGGGCCTTTTTTTCGAGGTTTAGGGTTTGCTGGTTAATTTGAGATATTTGTGTTTATCAATTTATATTTCGCTCGTCAATCAACAACATGGGTTCTTAACTTTTTGTGATACTCATCCCAAAACGTCTCCCACTCGGTATTCGAGTCCTGACTTCCCAAACAATTTGCTTAACAATTCGTTCTTCGGTCTTAGTGGGATTTCCATGCTTGATATCATTTCGGTGCCTCCATACATTATAAACCACAGCACCAAGACTGAGTTTACAAAGAGAAGCTTTTAAGGAATGACCCTTCAAATCAGTCTCCCCCCGTAAGAGAATATCTTCCCAATTTAGAGCAGGATCAGAAATCAAGCAAAGATTTAAAATTTTCCTCCACACCCTACGGCTGAAACTGCAAAGAAAGAAAAGGTGGTCTCTCCCCATCAATGCAACTTCTACAAAAAACACAGAGATTGTCACCCATAAGTCCCCATTTAGTCAGATTCTCTCCCGTAGACAGCCTATCATTTGCAGCAAGCCAAAGAATGAAAGCATGCTTAGGAATAGAAAAAGAATGCCAAAAAACTCTCCACCAACCAACTTTCAAACAGTTCAATCTTATAAACTCCCACGTTTTAGCACAAGAATAAAGCTCTGTCGATCTTGGAATAAATCCAAACAGCCTGATCCTGCTCACCTATTTCCACAGCATGAAGTTTACTTTTAATATGAGCAAGATCCTCTGAGCGAGCAGCTCTCCAACACCATTGACCATTCTGCAAAACAGAGGATTCCTTATCTTCCAACCTACCACCAACACCATACATAACTCGGTGGCGCATTTCAAACTCTTTTTAACTTTCACAACAATGGACACTGTGACTCTGTCAAGTCACTCATAAGCCACTTTGTCAAGTCACTCATGTGGGTTTGGGGCAAACAGAGAGGCCATAGGACAAGAGTTCATTGGTGGTAGCGGAGAGGTCAACAGCCTCCATCTTAGGAAGAGCTTGTCCCACTACTCACAAGGGTGGAAAAATCTTGCAAGAAATTGTTTACATTAAATCCATGAACCAAAGTTAGTTTTATCAATAAAAATTAATATTTAGTTAAAGTAGATAAATATTTAGATAATTTGATATTTAGTGGTTTTGAAAAGTGGTTAGTTAAATCAACAAAAGTAAATTTTTAGAATTAAATTTAGAAATTTTTTGAAGAGCTCAATGTGAATGCTCTAAATAAAATTGGTCCGCCAACAATATGATGACTGTCTTTGGTCAAGTTGACTGTTCATTCTTCCTATGCATAATAAGTGCCTATTATTCATGGATCAGGACATCTGGTTTCACTTATTCATAATCAAGGATTTAAACATCCATTAGGCTTCTGTGATTAATTATTGCCTTGGTCTATATTAATTAGATGTAATTGGAACTTCTTCATGTAATCAAGGATTTAAACATCCATTAGGCTTCTGTGATTAATTATCGCCTTGGTCTATATTAATTAAATATAATTAGTGCAGCAGTGACTTCTCTAAGATTGTGCCATGAGTGCAATTTTGTTATATAGTTAGCCTATATTTAATAAAGCTTAGTTTCCTTCAAGTATCCGAAAATATGCATGCTTATATTTATTTATAGGTCCATGAATATATGTAGATTAAGGTTGTACTACTATAACCTGTATCTTGTAGAGCCGGAGGGATAGCTCAATCGGCTAAAGAAATATGAATACCACTCTTCATAAAGCGGAAATCACTAGTCTGAATCTCCCATTTCCCATTCAATTAGGGTAAAAAATTACTTATTAAAAAAACACCATATCTTGTGTTGACTATAGATGAGTTACCCCCCCCAAATATCTCTGATATAGATTCAATCTCTTTATTCCAATAACGAATTTGCAGATGCAGAATTCCTCCACATATCTGTGTTTGCGTGTCTGTTGATAAATGCTGGTTCATTTTTGTCATTTCCTTCCATGGTATTTTAACAGTTCAAGTCAGCTCAAACGCCTTCGACTTGTAAGTGTCTATGACATTTCAGATGAGGGATTGAGTGAAGTGGCTGCAAAACTTCCATTACTAGAGGAGCTTGACATTACATTATGTTGTTCATTGTCAAAAGAAGCTCTGAAAGCTATGGGCCGTTGTTGCCCTCATTTGAAATCATTCAAATACAACGAGAAGGGGTATAGAACTCCTTACATGGAGTGTAATGAGGTGGCACTTGCTATTGCAGAGAACATGCCTGAATTGCGCCACCTCCAGCTTTTTGGAAATACGCTGACTAATGATGGCTTGCAGGCCATCCTTGATGGTTGCCCTCACCTTGAATCCCTTGACCTACGCCAATGCTTAAATGTCATTCTAGCAGGGGATTTGGGAAAAAGATGTGCTGGACAGATTAAACACTTGCGGCGTCCCCTTGATTCCACTGATGACTATGAATTTGATGCTGAACTTGATGATGACTATGGTTCTTTTGATGGTGACTACCCATCTGGGTTGTCGGACTACGATTTACATTTGTCTGATCCTTGTGGGTATTATGATTTCTCCGACTCCGAAGACTACGATGACTTCACCAACTACAAAGGTTTTTTCGATGGAGATTTTTATTGACCAGCGTATATGAAATGGCTCCTATGCTGCACCCAACTCTTGCCTCCCTATATTTTGAATGTTTAGTATTAATATCATATTTACTTTATATGCACCGTTAGATACATCAACTTTAAATTTTGACTGTAAAACGGATGATATTCATTTCATTTGAAATAGAAAAGATCCTTGCCTGCAAATACTTTCCACTTAAAAGTAGCATTACATTTCAAGAAGTCTTTCTTTATTATATAATTCTATTTAATAGCCGGGCTTTTGAAAGGTAAAGATGGTAGGCTTCAAATTATATATCTTATTTATACCTTATTTGTTATATAATTTATTATTCTTCCCTAAGCAGATTATCTTGATCTGTGCATATATTGATATTTCAAAAAACTAGTCAATGATGATCCTCCATTGATTTGCCTAAATAAGCCACAGCTGTATGCTTAGAGCTTGAAACATGATGGGGGTATTGGAGCCACTGAAGATACTAAAGAAGTAAGATCAATGATTATTTATTTATCAGCTCTAATATCTTTTCAGCACAGCTGCATAGTAAAATAATACTCAAATCTGTTCTGCAGTGGCAGATCTAGAATTTTAGGTGGGGTAAAATTATTTTAGGATGGTCGAACTACCACCAAAAGGCTAGAGATATTAACAAATCACCGGACGATAAGTACGCATCATCAGCTACAAAGAAAATAAAATCAAAGGAAACAATGGACCACCCTCAAGGTGGTTTGGCCGCCCACTATTCTTCTTTTAATTTTTATATATTCATAATTTTTTATTGTTATGGGTAACATGTCTTAATCTGATTAGTGCTGACATGAAATTTGATGGTTTTCGTAAAAAAAAATTAGATGCAAGTTGGGTGCAGGACCTATTTTTTATTTTTGCATAATAATAGATTGATTTTGTATTTTTCTCTTTTTTAATAAAATAATCAAACCTATGAATTTTCCTTTATTTTAGGTTAGTATAAGTTGAGTATCATTGATATCTCTATGCAGCATGTTCAAAAGACCCTAAACTCAGAGGTGGATTCAGTCAATAAGAATCTTTTTAGTGAATTCTTCAAATTTAGCTTTTCTTTAAAAACTTGAAAATACTCACAAAAATGATTATTTAACGAGCTCTCTACTTTATTTTAAATCTAACTTTTGTTAGACAAACTCTCCAAATATCAATAGACAAAAAGTGAAAGCTATCTAATTTTTTAATCTTATATATTAATTTTCCTTCTAAATGATACACCGGATAAAAGATGTAACTAAAATGAATATTGTTAATTGTAAGTATATTGTCATATTGTACACACTTTTTTTCGGTACTTAAACCTCTATGTTTAATGTAAAAAAGAAGAAGAAGTACTGATAAGATATAACATGAAAGAGAAACTAAGGGTTTAAATCCGGAAGGTTATAACCAGCCACCAACCTGTGGTAACTGGCTAATCGGCCAATTGCTCTTAAAAGCGGTTGGAAATAACCAGTGACCAACCCTACCTGTCCAATTATCCATTTTTGCATTTATATACACTCGATTATAACTGATATATATTTTTTAAACTTTTTGGAACAACCACAACAAAGCTTAGCTTATTGGCCCGATTCCAGTTTTAACCAATAATCACTGACCGAAACGGAGCTTACACTCTCACTCTGTACAATATGACAATATACCTACAATTAACAAGAGTACAATGCTAAAAACCCATTAAAATTTGGGGTCGGTTCGGAAAAAACCAAAATCATAAATGAAATAACACACAACTTCTAAGGTCCTGCAATAATAAATTAAAAAGTAGTAACTTTGTGCAAACAAATAAAACCCATCAAAACCCCACCATTGTGCCAAAAAAATAAACCCCACCATTGTTCCTCCCCAGAACTTTCTCCAAAATCAAAAGAGCATCAAACACACAATCTTGTCTGAGGAACAAAATTCAGAATCAAAAAACCAAAAACAATGTCAGCAACATCACCAGAAATGATTGTCAAGAACCGGTTCCTAGGGTTCCTCATATGGCAGTCCATTCCCTCCACTGCCATCTTCATCCTCTTCAAAACATTCATCTCCACCATCACCACCAGTACTTCTACTTCTAGTAGTAGTAGCAGAAACCCATTACTCTCTTATACCCCGTCGCTCATTACCCTCCTCACCTTCTTCACTTTCCACCTCTCACAGCTCCTCTTCTCTGCCTCTCTCTCACTCGTCTCCTCCCCCCACCCCCACCGTCCGGCCTACCCTTTTGAGCTCATACTCGGTCTCGTCCGCTTTCTTCTTGTCTCGGACTCATCATCGGCATCGGTGCCCGTCGATTTTCGCTTCCGGGCTAAGGTTTCTTTGAGCTTTGTGTTGTTTGTGGCGGCTTGTGCTGTATCAGGATCGCTGGGAATGGTTTCGATGTGCTGGGTGAAATCGAGCAGCTTTGATGTTGAGTGGGTGATTCGAGGTTTTGGGGTTGGATTGCTTTACGGGTTGGTTTATGTTTACAAGCGCAGATGGGTTTTGGAGTTTCCCATTATTCAGGTTGCTGTCTGTGTGTGTTGGGGTTTTGTTTGCTTTTTATGAAGTTTTTAATTTGGGTCTATGCTCTGGTTGGTTGCTGAGAAAAGCTGGAGTTGGGAAAAGAGAAAGTTTACACTTTTTTACAGATTTTGTTATTTGATGGCGTTTCATGTTCTGCTGGTTTCAGAAATAGAAGAACGAAACATCTCGATCTACTTAAACACTTGTGTTAGGCACATTAACTTTTAATATGCTGTTTGAATTACCCTGTCACTTTGGTTACTATAGTTATAAAATAAATGAGTGTTATTATAAATTAGATGTTGGAAGGCATAAGAGCTCAAATGAAGGAGACTATTTGATTTAAGCCATATTTCTCTAAGCTTAGAAATTTATCGGAGAAACTGATGATGCATTCTTCAAATTGCCAAATACTCTTCTTGGGAATGCCAAGAACTTATGACTGCCTATCTAGTTTTGCGTCCTGCTGCACTAGACTTTTCCGATTTTTAATACAAAGTTTAAATTTTGGTGCTGCTAAGACTGTATTTGCACATCATCTTTGAATATCTTCTTGTAGTGATATGGGTAAAATTTCAGGGTAGGTTATGTTCTGATCAGCAATTGCTCCTACTAAATTTGCTCTATGCTTTTCTTTTGTAGGTGTTTAAAAGAAATTTGGGTGCTTTTTTAATTATTTTTTCTCATTCTTTTAATAATATAGTGTCCATTTTATTGCTCAAAATATATGATTGTGAAATTCAAAACTTCAGGTCTTGCTCTGTTTTGATGAGCCTGCGGCCCGCAACATGGCAAAATCAAGTTCATTTTTACTAGTTAAGAAGTCATTGTTTGCATGTTTTCACTGGGGTTGCCATTTAGATTGCTGCTGTATTCTCACAGTTGTTTTCTTTCTATTCATGAGACTCTTGGCCACTAATTTTAATCTGCTTGTTGCAACAGCGTCCACCCTTCTTCAGCTTCAAGATGGGGCTCCCTTCAGCTACTACATGCGCTTTTGCGCTTTCAGGTGTGGCTTACCTTTTCTCAGCTGTTCTAGGAGCAATTCTCCCAGATCCCTTTAAGAGGCAGGTTACAGTGAGAAAGTACATTGCTGAGCAGATCATCTTTTGGATTGGAAGTTTTGCGATGTTTCTCTGCTGGGAATTAAGTCATCATTTACATCGGGTTAGCTCTTCCGACATTTTCTTTAGTTGGATTTTTTTTCTTTCTTTTCAGTATCATTTACCTTTCGCAGGTGGTCTACTGAAGCATTTGATATCATGTCAATATTGATTGATGTTCGTATCCTATGGTTGCTAATTTTCATTGTAATTCTCATTGCATATCATCTCAGGGATATGATTCTTCAAATTAAAAAAGTAGGGTACATTATATCTTGCATGTTGTATTATCCCAAATTGATGTCCTCACTTTCATTCCATTTTCAATTTGGGACAAAAAGAATGTACAAAACGTGAAGGGAGGGGAAGAAACTGATTTCATGGCAGAAAAGATTCAGGCTTTTATGTGAAAAAATTCTATTAAACAGATTGCCAGTACAAAATCTTTGAACTAACAGGAAAAATATATGTACTTACGAATAGAGAACAAATAATATAAGCACGTGAAAAGTGATGCATTATAGGATTTATAAACTTTCATCATTATCTAAGTCATCATAGCTTCCCCCCCCCCCCCCAATCATGCTTATTTATTTATTCTCTCCAATGCTGCACACCTTCTTGTACCTTATCCTGCATCTATATCTATAATAGCACACAATTTTGTGATTGAATTTGTAAATCACCGTAATTGAATTCACGGTTTGCATGCTATATATATATACAGATTTACAAGAGCAAGAGATTACATAGAACTCCTAATTCCTATCCTATAATACATTGGATAACTATTCAAGAGTTTAGATAGAGTCCTAACTCCTATGATATTTATCCATTGGATAATTATCTATAGAGTTTGGATAGACCTAAACTACTAGTAACCAGAACACATTAGATAATTATCTCTAGAGTTTAGGTAAACCTAAACTACTAGTAATCGGATAGGAATGTGCTTCAACAGCCCCCCGCAAGCTTAACGGGGGAGAACACACGTTGAGCTTGGCACTGAGGGTTTGAAATCTCTTAGCTACAATCGGTTTAGTCATCACATCTGCAATTTGGTCCTTGCTGGATAAAAACAGAATCTGGATAGATTTATCTGCCACTCGGTCACGAACAAAGTGGAAGTCTATTTCCACGTGCTTGGTTCTTGCATGGAAAACCGGATTAACCGATAAGTATGTGGCTCCAATATTGTCACACCATAGTTTTGGTGGGGAAGAGAGAGTGATTCCTAAGTCTCGAATAAGGGCTTGTACCCATAGAACCTCTGCAGTGGCATTTGCTACAGCTTTGTACTCGGCTTCAGTGCTGGAACGAGATACGGTTGGCTGTTTCCGTGAACTCCATGAGATAAGATTAGCTCCAAGAAAAACACAATAGGCGCCTGTAGACTTGCGATCATCCGGGCAACCTGCCCAGTCAGCATCTGAGAATGCCTCTAGGTGAGAGGAAGAGGTGTGTTTGAGCAAGAGACCATGGGACACTGTGTGCTTGAGGTACCGTAGTATTCGTTTGACTGCCTGCCAATGTACAGTAGTTGGACGATGCATAAACTGACATACCCTGTTGACTGCGAAAGCCAAATCTGGTCGTGTTAATGATAGGTATTGGAGAGAACCTACAGTACTTCGGTAAAGTGAAGGATCATCCATAGCTTCGCCACTGAACGCCGAGAGGGAGCTAGAAGAAGACATCGGCGATGACACCGGTTTGGCTTCATCCATTTTTGTGCGTTTCAGCAAGTCAAGTATATATCTGCGTTGTGAGAGGAGCAGTCCACTGTCTAGATGCAAGACTTCAATCCCAAGAAAGAAACTTAGATCCCCAAGATCTTTTACAGCAAAGTCTACACGAAGTAGTTGCAATAACTCGTCAATAGCAACCTGATTTGAACCAGTGATGATGATATCATCGACGTAAATGAGGATGTAGATGGTAGTGGCAGCCGACTTGAATGTGAAGAGAGAGGAATCTGCCTTTGATGCCGTGAACCCGATGTCAAGGAGTTTGTTGCTCAGCCGTGAAAACCAGGCCCTAGGAGCTTGCTTCAACCCATAAATTGCTTTGTCTAGCCGGCATATATGATTAGGAAAAGAGGAATGAGAGAAACCTGGTGGCTGGCACATATAAACCTCTTCGGCTAGGTGTCCATGTAGGAATGCATTCTGTATATCTATTTGTTTCATAGGCCAGCCAGCTGAATGTGCTATGGATAGGACTGTTCGGATAGTAGTTGGCTTCACAACCGGACTATATGTTTCTCCAAAATCAATCCCGGCTTGTTGGTGAAAGCCCTTTGCCACAAGACGAGCTTTATGTCTCTCAACCGTGCCATCAGCCTTTCTTTTAAGTTTGAATACCCATTTGCAGCCTACAACGTTTTTGGCCTTGTGAGGTGGAACAAGAGTCCATGTCTGGTTGCGTAGAAGCGCATTGAACTCCTCTTGCATTGCCTTTCTCCATTCTGGAACTAGAACAGCCTTGGTGTAGCATGTGGGCTCATCTAGATTAGAGTCCAGCTGGGAATGTAAAGCATGAGGTATGGGGTACCGAATGCGACCATCCGTGAATTGTCGTGGCTGTGTGATGTTGTTTTGAGCACGTGTAACCATGTGATGTGTCCGTGGAACAGCAAGTGGAGGAGGAGAGTCCACAACTTCAATAGAATCTGCTGGAAAAGTAGATGTGCTACAAGGTGAAGAAGGCTGTACCAGGGAAGGTGTTATAGGTGACACAGGAGGAGGTGGAGGCTGACATAATGGGATTGGGCTGGAAGAGACAACAACCGGAATTTGAGCAGATCCGATAGACGAAGTGGAGACTTGAGAGGGATCTGAAGGTTGTTCCAAGAAAGGGAATGTAGACTCATGAAAGATAACATCCCTGGAAATATATATGCGGCCAGATTCACGGTGATAGCAGCGGTAACCCTTGTGGTGAGTGCTATAGCCTAAGAACACACAAGGTTTGGAACGAAAGTCAAATTTATTGGAGTTGTAGGGTCGGAGGTGGGGAAAACATGCACATCCAAACACTTTTAAGAAGGTATAATCTGGCTGTTTGGAAAAGAGTTTTTCAAAAGGAGAAGCATGATTAAGAACCGGGGTAGGTAATCTATTTATGAGGTAACAAGAGGTTTGACATGCTTCGTCCCAAAAGGACTTGGGTACTCCACTAGTAGCAAGGAGTGCGAGAGTGGTGTCAATGAGATGACGATGTTTTCTCTCAACGCATCCTTGTTGTTGGTGGGTATGGGGACATGAGAGACGATGATTGATTCCAAGAGATTGAAAATAGGTGGTGAGTGAACGATATTCACCTCCCCAGTCGGTTTGAACATGCTTAATTTTAGTGTTAAGTAAACGTTCAACCATTTTTTGAAATTGGATAAATACGGTTTTGACATCAGATTTATTTTGAATGGGAAAGAGCCAAGTATAACGAGAGAAAGAATCAATAAAAGAAACATAATATTTATTGCCAGAAAGTGAAACAACTGGGGATGGTCCCCAAACATCTGAGTAAATTAAATCTAGAGGATTACAAACATCCAAACTAGAGGAACTAAAAGGTAATTGATGGCCCTTGGCAACCGGGCATGCTGAGCAGAAAACTCGAGCTTTATTGGATTGAATTGGAAGACTAAATTTGGATAGAATGCTCCGGACGACACGAAAAGCTGGATGTCCTAGGCGCTTATGCCAGTGATCAACCGAGGTCTTCTCACCAACCATGACGCGTTTTATTGGAGGAGATGCAGGAGACGTGTGGAGCTGGTAGAGGCCATTGTTAAGTGGGCCGTGATGTAGAGGAATCCTTGTGCGGGAGTCCTTTATAACAAAGTGGTCAGAATGGAATTCAAAGAAAACACAATTGTCTTTAGCAAATTGGCTAACAGAGAGTAAATTTTTGCATATATCGGGAACTAACAAAAGTTGTTTGAGAAGGAATTGACGACTTGGTACAGAAAAAGTAGCAGACCCTATATGAGTTATAGACAAACCTGATCCATTGCCGATACGGATTTGATCAGATCCAGAGTATTCCTCGGATGCAATATTCAGATTTCCCATATCATTGGTGAGGTGATGGGTTGCACCGGTGTCTGGGTACCATTCCTCATCCGAGAACAGTGATGGAGAGGAGTAATAAGCTTGAGGAGATGATGAAGAAGCTTGCTGGAAATTCTGATCAAACCTGGAATAACACCTAGGAGCTGTGTGCCCATGTTTTCCACATATCTGACAGATGTGGCGTGGGGCAGCATTGCTGTTGTTGGAGTAGAAAGATCCCCGAGCATGGTTTGGAGAGAAGGTTCCACGACCTCGAGAGCCACCACGACCTCTAGAGTAGGATCCACGCCCACGGAACCCACGGCCACGATTGAAATAGCCACGAGTAGTAAAGTGAGCTGCTGGTTGTGAGGCATCAATGAATGAGAGTTCTTGTTCCAGCCGAGCTTCATGTGCCAATAGATGGCCATAGACTTCTTCAAGAGATATGGGATCAACCCGTGTGGTGACTGAGGTCACAAAGGTATGATAATCGGGGCCCAAGCCAGCAAGTAGGAAGGAGAGGCTTTCAAAATCGTTGAGTGGCTGTCCAGCAGCAGCCAATGTGTCACTCATGTACTTGATTTTCTGAAAATATTCTGTGATGGTGGAGTTACCTTTCTTGGCAGTAGCTAATTGAAAGTGGATTTGCATCACCCTAGCACGTGATTGGGAAGCAAACATGGAGACTAAAGTTGTCCATAAATCATAGGCCGTTGCACACCCCACGGCATGTACTACATAGGCGTCCGAGAGGGTGGAGATGAGTATACTAAGGATCATCTGATCCCTCTGAGTCCATGTGAGGAACTCAGGATTGGGAACGGTGTCTGGAGCACCTTCTTCTTTGCTCGTATTGGAAATCATCTTTGGTGGAGGAAGAGAGGATCCATCCACAAAGCAATAGGCATCCTGCCCTTTAAGATAGGCCAAGATCTGAGTACGCCATGACATGAAGTTGTCTTTGGCCAGTCGAATATGAAGTGAATGATTCATATTTGGAATTGTGAAGGCCACAGCTTGGTGGTTGTTGGCTGACTGATTTGTGGTGAGATTGGTTGAGCGTGGTGATTCGGAAGAAGAAGATGAAGATGAAGCGGAAGACATGAGAGCAAGAGACGTTAGTCTATGAGGGGCTCTGATACCATATAATAGCACACAATTTTGTGATTGAATTTGTAAATCACCGTAATTGAATTCACGGTTTGCATGCTATATATATATACAGATTTACAAGAGCAAGAGATTACATAGAACTCCTAATTCCTATCCTATAATACATTGGATAACTATTCAAGAGTTTAGATAGAGTCCTAACTCCTATGATATTTATCCATTGGATAATTATCTATAGAGTTTGGATAGACCTAAACTACTAGTAACCAGAACACATTAGATAATTATCTCTAGAGTTTAGGTAAACCTAAACTACTAGTAATCGGATAGGAATGTGCTTCAACAATATCTATGCCGCAGGGGTACTTCTCAATCACTTCGATGCTCCATTGACATGTAGTGGATGGGCATACCATCTCAGTTCAATAGTGAAATACATGTTTAATGTATTATATAGGGAAAAATACACTTTAGCCTCCCGAACTACCACCACTTTTACACTTATGCCACTAAACTTTAAAAAGTGACACCTGACTCCCTTCAACTCCCTCCAACTACCACCCGTTTACGAATAAGCCACTTCGTTAGGAAGTGGCGTTAAAATGAATGAAAAAGGAATGCTTTTTACTGTAAATTGTAACAACACTTGGTAGCAAACAATACAGCACCAGGACATGTAATGTAACTGTATGTGTCAAAATATCTATTCATGTACTATCTTGTCCTCGTGCCAACGTGTTTCTGTACTTTTCCTATACCTTGTTTCAACTCCATATTGTTTGCTTCTAAGTTTTATTCTAATGTTAACTTTCGTGCTAAATGTTGTTTATGGTTTTGTGTAAAATCTCCATATCCCAGTAAAACTGCCATAACCTGTAAAGCAAATTCATTTCTGACCTACGACATATTAGGGAACCTCTCTAGATATGCTTGTACTAGGTTTAGAGTTAGGAGAATGTGTTGATCTAGTGTCTATTATTTTAGAAGAACGTGTTGAGGTTTGTAGAGTGAATAATGGCTTGAAAAGATTTGGTTTTGATAGATGGAAGAAGTTGGAAACTATGGAAACGACTTGCTAGAATTTTCTGGCAGTAGTAAACGTTTATGCTTGTTGAGGTGTTTAAAAGGACAATTTGCAGTCTAAGAGGTATTTTAGGGTTTTAGGGTTTCAAAGGGTATAGCAGAAGGGATCTGATTTGTGGTTGTAAAAGATGGAAGAAAAGAGAAAAGTTTTTACAATTTACACTTATGCCACTAAACTTTAAAAAGTGACACCTGACTCCCTTCCCCTCCCTCCAACTACCACCCGTTTACGAATAAGCCACTTCGTTAGGACGTGGCATTAAAATGAATGAAAAAGGAATGCTTTTTACTGTAAATTGTAACAACACTTAGTAGCAAACAATACAGCACCAGGACATGTAATGTAACTATAGGACATGTAATGTAACTATATGTGTCAAAGTATCTATTCATGTACTATCTTGTCCTCGTGCCAACGTGTTTCTGTACTTTTCCCATACCTTGTTTCAACTCCATATTGTTTGCTTCTAAGTTTTATTCTAATGTTAACTTTCGTGCTAAATGTTGTTTATGGTTTTGTGTAAAATCTCCATATCTCAGTAAAACTGCCATAACCTGTAAAGCAAATTCATTTCTGACCTACGACATATTAGGGAACCTCTCTAAATATGCTTGTACTAGGTTTAGAGTTAGGAGAATGTATTGATCTAGTGTCTAGTATTTTAGAAGAACGTGTTGAGGTTTGTAGAGTGAATAATGGCTTGAAAAGATTTGATTTTGATAGATGGAAGAAGTTGGAAACTATGGAAACGACTTGCTAGAATTTTCTGGCAGTAGTAAATGTTTATGCTTGTTGAGGTGTTTAAAAGGACAATTTGCAGTCTAAGAGGTATTTTAGGGTTTTAGGGTTTCAAAGGGTATAGTAGAATGGATCTGATTTGTGGTTGTAAAAGATGGAAGAAAAGAGAAAAGTTTTTGGTTGTTCAGGGGCTCTAAAAGGCTTTGGCGAATAGTATCTTGCACAGTGGAGAGAAATATGAACGCGCTTGACAATCTTATTTCAATACTCAAAACTATTATTGATGCAGGACAAACGATAATCACACAAATATACGGAGAAATTAGTAAAAAGAGAGGAGGAAGAAGACCTAAATAAACTATAAAATAAAATTTGTGTCTTGCCATTTGCATCAGGTATTCCATTATCAAATGTGCTGAATTCTCTGAGTGCATTGGGCACATATATAGAGGGACTAGCAGCATTATGACTTTTAATTAGTCTACTAAACTAAAGATCTAACAAAACCCAAATAAAGCCTAACTTGAACTCAAGGACAGTTAGTAACACCTATAAAGTTCTAGATCGACTCGATTATCAAAAGACCCTCAATTTGCAGGAGTTTGAAAAAATTATAGATCTGTCCCTCATAAAAAAACTAACCATTACTTATGAGATAATAACCCAAATCAGAAACATTTTTAACCCTGGACTCCTAATGATTCAACCTTCAAAACCGTATAAGATTTGGACCCTAATGTGATGTTGTTGCAAATGAGCCACAGAATAAATTTTGGAGTCTACAAAGTTATGAAGTAATGGAAATCAATCTTCCATGGCTGCATCGATTTTTCTTTTAACCACAAGACCTTAAATCAAATATTTCTTGCGTGTTGCTTTCGATAGGGAGTTAATGAGAACTTAGTTGCAATTAAAACACTGGAAAACCTGCATCTTGGCATATACTTTTCTAATAATATGTCATTTTCACTGATAACCACAAACAAAGATATCTCCTCTTCTGTCTGACCTTTAATGGGTGGAGACTTCTGTCTCAATAGCACGTGTTAGCCAATCATTTTTATTATTTTTATTCTAGTGATTCGCATGTTCATATCCTCACCTCTTCCCTTTAAAAGTCATTATAACATTTGCCTAATTTTCTGAAACTATGTGGCAAAACAGGTGCTACATACAAAGAGGTTCACATTTGCACCACCCAAAGGATCTGCAGCAGCAGAAACAAATCCAAGTGAGCATCTCCTTGCAGCTCTGGAGGAGAGGAATGGAAGTTCTCTTCTACAGTATCTTGCTTATCTTGATCTGTGTATGGTTTGTGAGAATAATGTTGATACGTGGCGACGAGCTGCCTTTTTTGAAGAAACTGGTGAGACTTACAAAAGAGTCACCGCTGTATGCTTGAGGCCTCTGGAAGAGCTTGCATTAAAGTTGGCTGAAGGTTTGGAAAGTAAAGTTGACAAAACCTCCCAACTATCCAATCAGTTGCTCTCACCAGCTGACTCACGTCTAGAATCTAAGCATTGGGAACCACTGAACAACTTCCAGGTACAGACCACTGTTGCTTATGCATGTGAATAAATGTATGCATACATAAATCTATGTATGTTTGTGTATTATTTTTGAAGCTTGCATTATGTTATCTTGTCATGAACAGATTTCTTTTATGTGGGCTTTTCTTTGTTATTTGACTTTATAAAATTGCTATAAGCGTGTTCAGGAATCTATGTAATTTTATGATGAAGGGCAGATTTTTAACTCTTCTTGTTTTGTTTTCCTAGTTGTACCCTATGTTTACCCATAGGCTAGTTCGTCGTAATCCCTCAAAGTGTCGTAGGACTTTCCCAGGACCTCCTGCATGACTGTGCTGCTACTTACTCAGCCTTTTTCTATTCAAGTTGTCGTATCTTCTAACAAGTTGTAAAAGAAAGAATTTTTGTGCTTTTTTTTTTTTTTTTGTAGGACACTTCCTTTTAATGATTTATGAGTAGTATTTACTAATGCTGAGGGTCCATATAACATGAATTTCAATTCTTTCTGATCTATGTGCTTGCATTGTGACATAGACATGGGTATGAATTCCAACTTGCAATTCATATCTGCACTTGAATAAATAGATGTGTTTTGTGATTAAAATATGTAATGAATACTAATATATGGTGAACTAATATACAGTTGATAAAGGAGTCATGCTATAAATATTAGTCAGATGGATTGAGGCCATAAGTTGAGTTAAGGTGACTATATAATGGGCTAATATATCTAGTTCAAGGTCACCTGTTCATTTAGTTAACCAAAAATAGTAATAACTTTTTAACATCTTTCTGACAAACATGGCATGTCTTAATTTTACACATTTTAAGTAACTGAAGGTTAGGGGTGTGTGAAAAACCGAAAACTGACTAAACTAACCCGAACCAGGCGAAACGGATCAATAGGATGATTTCATTAGCTAATTTGATTTGGCTAATAGAAATAGAGTACCTATTAAATTGGTTTGGTTTTCAGGCTTGTAATAATGGGATAAAGATACCTTGTGGAAAAAGGTTTGATACTCATAACAAGGAGTCATTCTACCACTTTCTGCTATCAGGGGATATCTCTTTGCCAACCAAAGTGATAATGCTACAATATTTTCATCTTTAAGTGATTTATACTTCCTAATCTTAAACAGGTCCAGTTATGATTTTGATTTCATCTCCCTCCAGGGATGGCTTGCTTTGAGGGTCTAGCCTTTCCAAATTTATATAGGTCAAATTATCCAAAGGAAAAGGTACATGTGAGATCCTTCAAAGATTGAGTAAGAGTTTGTGCACTTAGCAGGAGATATTCCATGCCTTCCATGCTCTTGGCAGTCTAGAATGTAGGGAAAAGATGTTCATCACATCTACAACCTTCTCAAATCCTCTTTTAGATTCTTCCATGTGGCTCTGAACTCCTCAAGATCGGAGCATACATGCCACTATCTTCAATCAGGAAATAGTTGTAGTGGATACTGTTTGAAAGATCTTTCTTCTCCTTTAATCTTTGCTGTTAAGGATGCTATTCTGACTGTACATGTTCCTTTTGCGTATAGGATCAGAGTTGTTACTTCCATTTTGGGACATGTCCCTCTTACGATAAGGATGCTATCAATCGATTTTATCTTATCTTGGGTTTCAAACTCAGTAGATTGTCTCTTATGCATTTCAGAATTAATTTGGGAGGCCAACTCCTTAAATGCTGTTCTTGTTTGCCGCATCCATCTTCTGTCTCTCTTGCAAGCCTGTTGGTACTTCTCTTTGTGTAATAGAACATTTTCTGCGGGCCACTCAACCATTAGTTTTTTTCCTAGATATATGTATATGCTCATTTTCCTGCACGATTGTGCACACTAGTTTAAGGTTTTGGTTTTAAAAGCTGAGTTTAGGCCCTCTTGTATCATCCATCTTTTTGAGTGAAATGTTTAGGGGGTGGGATTAGCTCTTGTGTCTAGAGGTATTGAAACTGTTTGAAATTGATGGGAATTAGGAATGTTCTCTGAAGAGGAGGGGACTGATGTTAAATTAGCAGATTAACGATACTTTTAAAATGAACACAGTGTGAAACATGTATTCTTAATTAAATGCTGTGTTTCTATTTTCTAGCTCTAGTGAGCAATTCTTGAGCTGAAGATTTACCTGATAAAGATTTTTAGTTAGAATGTCATTGAGTTTGGTGGCTGAAAGGGAAAAAGATGTCTGTTGATGTTGTTCTGTAAAAGAAGTTTAAGGTTATCTTCTTCTTCATTGCGATGTGGCTTCCGCCATTTGGAGCGCTTTTTTCTGTCGTTTGAGATGTCCTGGGTTATGCCTAAACATGTTGTTGATCTGTATGGCTGCTGGTGGTCCTCTGAACGGCTAAGAAGTGCTGCTGTGTGGAAAATGGTGCCTACATGCCTCTTTTGATGCTCAGGGAGTAAAATGAATGATAGAAACTTCTGAGGATAGGGAGAGGACGTTGGGGGAAATTTATCTTTGTTCTATGAAACATTGTATCTATGGACGGTGGCATTTGTGTCTCCTATGTTGATTAGTTATAGTAACTTCTTTGTTTGTTCTGCTCTTTCTAGTTAGGTGGTTTATTTTGTATATTTTCTGTGTATTTAAGGGAGCCTGACGCTTTCAATGAAACTGGTATATTACTTATAACAAAAGTAGCGGTTTTCTGTGAGCCTTTGGCCACCTAGCCCGTCTTTTGGAAGTTGCTATACCATGCCATTGGCAGAACACAAAAGAGTTACTGGATATGGGGTTGCTCTTACCTTTTGGCTGAACCGTCTGCCCACAAGGTCTCATTCTATTAATCCTTCAAAAGGGTCGTACTTAAAATCTTTTAAACAGTAGATCTGATAATATAAACTACAATGTCATTTTAGGTATTGGAGAAAATTGTGGACTTTGAGCAATGCCACCAATTTGGTGCTGGTACTGCAAACAGTAACATTTATTTTATTTTATTTTTCAAAATCCTGCATCACTTGGGCTTGCTCTTACATTATAGGCTGACCTGCACAGATAAGATCACATTCAATGGATTCTTGAATGGTCCGCAGTTAGGAATCTTCTGTGCATCATAATACTACGTAACCAGCTGTTCTGTCACTTAGAGATTGGGGAGTTGTGGGGATTGATTCAAGTGTTGAGATTATTTAATGCAACAAAAGGGTTTTCTTTTAGACTTCTATAGCATGATGATCAAATTATTTATCTCATATCTCAACATAAGCACCTTTTTTCTCTGCTCATTTTTCCGGAGAATTTATTTCTTGCAGCAGTCGGTCCTTGTGTTAGATGCCTGCTGACAGCAAGTTATTGCTATGCATGTGGGACAAAGAAAGGGTGTGAACAACATATTCCCTCTTCACACACAGACATGAGCACACTAGTTCTTAGTTATGAATATCTCCTTGTATAATTAATATTTTTACTGTGCGCTAGGTTTTAACAGTCTACTCATCAGGAACTTCTTGTATATACTTTTTATTTATAATATATTTGGTTTAAAAAAAAAGCATAAATATGTCGGCTAATATCTCTCATAGTTTCGCTTGAACTTTCCATGTTTCTTTTATGTTGCATGTGACATGTGATCAGATCATAGATTAGTTTCCAACGACTATAAATTTGTTTCTTCAATTATACAACTTTATATGAACATTACTTCATGCACCTATTAGCATAGAGATACAAACCAAATGATGGAGCCTTCTTTATGCAGCTATGTGCGTGGTGTGCCAGGACGGTTGCCTCGCTAACTGCAGGCTCGCATACGGAGGACAGGTGTGGGGTTGCTCAGCTCTCTGGTAGTAATGCTGACGTCATCTCAACACTGTTGTCCTGCCTCCTTGCTGTTGAGACATTCATGGGGAAGAAGACCCACCTTCAATCCCCCTCACATTTGATGGGGCCGGCTGGAATTAAATGGGCAACATCAAGCACAAGAAGAATAGAAGGTGCAGTGGGTAAAAAGAGAGGTGGGCCTCTACATTCAAAAGCATATGCTGTTGCTGATGTTTTGAGGACCTCAATCTACAGCATTGTATCTGCTTTCCACGATGAGATGCTGAGTAGTGCTAAAGCAGGTCTTCTAGAGAAGGATTGGATCATCAGCGGCAAGCCTCTTTTCGGCACCCGTGAGCTCCTACTGCAGAAGTTGCATCTTTTCCTGGATTTTCGAGCCAGTTAACTGCTAGTTTTTCTGGGTTTAAACCGCCTGCCTTTGCTTTTTTCTTTTTTTTTTTTTTTGATCTGTCCTGTAAGAACAGCTCAAATGAAGAGGCAGTTTTGTATGTTAATCCAAGTGAAAGGTGGAAATATAGAGAGATCATGTTGGTTTTGCTTGAAAGAAATATCAAAGGAAAATTCTATAATTTAAGTTATGTGATTAGTAGAGCACACTTGGCTTGTGTGTATTATTGAGTTTCCAAATGATCTTGTACTAATTGAAATTTACATGTTCAGGCTCCATTATATCTATATTGGTTTTGACAATCTGACCATTTACTCGGTCGATTTGGCGTAGGAACTGTAAAAAAAAACTACAAAATATACGTTGTAGTTTTTTTAACAGTCCATATTTAATATCAAGTTTTTCATGAGAAAAAGAGTGGAGTTAAATTTAGACCGTAAAAAATTACAGCTTTTTTTACAGCACTTAGCCAAATCGGTTAGGGTTTCAATTGGTCAATAGTTTTGTTAGTAATGAAGTCAACTTCTCACGAAATAAGGGAGGACTTGTGGCAGTTGACAACAGAGGAAGTTAAAAATGAAAAGAAATAGGAAGTTTGGAATTTTTTTAATGAAGAAGATGGTGGTCAGAGAGCAAAGAAAAACAATCCGTTAATGAATAAAAAGAAGGCTAAGGGAGAATTTGATGATTTTTGAAAGCATTATAGTCTAAGGAATTACAATTAACACCACAAAAGGCACTAATTATGCAGCACCATATCTAGTACACAATCTTATAGGCTCAAGCAGTACCCCCTAGAAGTACAAATCAATTGAAAGTAAAATATAGCGAAAATAAACTTGAAAGTAGAATAAATAAATAAAAGTGAAAAAAAAAAAAACACAACTAACACAGAAGTTAAAGTTTCAACAAGACTACCCAAACTAATAATAATAAAAACCTTAAAAAAAGTACAAATACCGGTCACAAAGTAAAACCCAATTTGCAATGTTTCCTCAAACTAAAGATTGCATTGTTATGTGATTAGGGAGAAGGATTTTAGGATTAGAATTGAATAATTTAGAGATAATATGTTATCACATTATAAGTGGTTTATTCCTGTTAGTGTTTTATTTCTACTATGCATTGTAAGTGTTTATTTAAAGACACCATAAAACTAATAAAATAACTAGAGAAGTTTATTGTCAAACGTTTACATTTGTTGTTAGAAGAAGGTTTCGGGTTCCTCGAACTACTCTCTCTTTTCTGTTTGAGTATAATCTGCAAATCATTTGTCTGAAATCATGAAGATAACATAGAATGGAATAATCTCAAATGTAAGCAACATATATTAATGCAGAACCATATAAGAAATTCCACACAAGTGGTTCAAACTAACACAAACATTATAAATTAGAAAACAAAAACAAAAAACAAAAAACAAAAAACATAAACATAATATATTACAGACAATCAAGGCTGTGACTCCCATGGTGCTTCTTATGTAAACAAATATGCCAAGTTCTAAAAGAGTAATCTTAAACAGGAGTATAAAAACCGACACAAATCTGCATCAAACTCTCGAAACTTGTTCTGATAAAGCATCTTCAAACAGATCACCATCATTCTTCTCAGATCTCAAGCTTGGTGGGATGAAAGATCTGAAAACCTGGTCCATGTTAGGACTTTTCTGCAACACATGGCAAGCAACTTCCAGAGCTGTGTCACGGAAAGAGCGGTAGAATTTCTGACTACAGACATATCCAAAGAGCAAGGACAATATGGGGAGTGGAATTAGCAATGGTGCACAGACAAATTTCTTTGCCCCAAAGTAACCAAACATAGTAACTTGGTATAACATTAGAGATGCTAGGATGCGTTTATGCATGTGAGGCCACATCCTTCCATAGCTTTCATAAGATGGAACATAAACTTTGAGTGCCTGTTGGATCAAACATCATAAAAAACCTGATTACAAGGTAATTATCCTATAAGGAATATAATCTTAAATGGAATTATATCATAAATTCTAACAAAAACATCGTAAAGAAACTGATAAAGCTCGGAATTTTAAAGTTTATGCATGTAATATTTGCACATTTAATAATAAGAATGAACCATGAGGAAAACTTCACTTATCCCTCTTAAATTTTCACCTCTTTTGCAATGTTCCCATAAAGTTCAAAACCTCTCAATTTAGTGTATCAAACTTTTAATTTTTTTCAATGTCTCCACTCCGTTAGGATTTTCCATTAAATCCCAACAAAATTTCTTTAGAAAAAATATTTAATTTATTTTTTATTTTTTATTTTTTTTGCAAAAATTGAGTCATGGGTATTTTTTTAAATACCGTTAAATTCAGACCAATGTCTTAATCTTTGCAATTTTTTTCTTTTGTGTTTTTTTCCTAAAACAAATGGGGGTATTTTGGAAAAAGTTAACGGATGTGTGAGATTGTAAAGAATTGAGAGATTGATACACTAAATTAAGAAAAATTGAACTTCAGGGAATGTAAAAATGATGACAATTCAGCAGAGTTAAGTGAAGTTTCTCTGCTTTTTTTTTTCCTTTCCTCATGCTGTCACCTTGGTAGGGTAAAAGATATGTAAGAGTTAATGAACAGTCTCTCTCTCTCTCTCTATATATATATATTCCTCAAATTTTTTCCAACATAGGAAAGAGCTTGGTCAAATAAGAATTAGAACTTAAACAAAAATCAAAGAACATTACCTGATTTCTAAGAATTAGCCATCCCAGGCCAAAGTAAGCCACGCCAAATGGGAGAATAAGAGGAGCTATAACAGAGTAGCACAGGACAATTGTGACAATCAGCATGTCACCAGGAACCCTAGTTCCATATCTAAGATCTCCAGGAAACCAAGCTTCTTTCAACTCAGCCTCAGTCTTACAAAGATACTTCCTCTTCAAATGGTATATAATTAAAGGCACTATTCTAGATAGTTCAAGACCATAGCCAATAAAGAACCTGTGAATCATAGAATTATTGTATTGGAATGAGAAGTGTAAGATTGCAAAGCTTAATGTTAGAAGTCACTCTTGTGTAACTCTATAAATGACGTGATTTTTAAAATCACCATTGAGCTTGTGATTGATTATTATTGAATTCTGATCAAATGGTGATTTTAAAGCCACCTCGTTCATAAAGTAATTAGAAAAGGTACATATAAGAAATGCAAAATCATTAGCTTACTTCAAAGCCACATAGGTCAAGAAGAATGTTGCATTGCCTGGCAGACCTTTGGCTAGGATAGTAACTATAGAGTTAGGATCATCCTCAATGGTCTTAAATGTAGTGAACAAGGTTCCTCCCACTGTCACTCCAATGAAAACATTTAACACAGTGAAATAGAAGTATTTCCCAGAAGCAGCTCTTACTGCATGGCTTACAGAGGGAATTCCCTCAGCCTTTGACAGAAGCAAAAGGAACTTGGGCAACAAAGCCAAAAAGATAATGAGTGCAAGCTGAGGGAGAAAAGCTTCCAACGGAGTCTTGAGTGCTTTCATATTCACAATTGGCTTTATAAATGGGAGAAGCTTCTTCAAATTGTCCAGTGTTGTGAGAGCAGAAATAAACCCAATTGGAATCATGTAGAAAAGTATGGCTAAGGCCACAACAAAATACACGACATGTTGCCGTAGGTGTCTCTGAAAAAACTTGATTTTAAGGTTAGTCCATATCAGTTGATGTGGTTCAGGAGCATCTGTAACTGTCCATTTGTCAAGCATTTGGGCATGTAGACACTGTGCTGCAGAAGCTGCAGTCACCCTGTTTGTGAAAAAGACCAGAGCAGCATCTTGCTGCTTCTCTCTGAGAGTGATTTTTTGTTCTGATTCTAGTTTTGGGACTAGTTCATCAATCTTTCCTCTGTAATACTCTAAGCTACCTACTTTTTCACCAAAAAGACCAAGGAAGCCAGTTCTGTTAGTGGGTCTTGCTCCTTCTGGTTTTCTAGTTGTTTTTGACTGTCCATATATGGCTTCAGCATGAGCAAGCTTCTTCTTGTACCCTTCTAACTCTTTCCAAATTTTGTTTACCTAAGAGAACCAATCAATGTAAATAATCATAAAACCTATAGTACTTTTCTAATGCATCTAGAATGCTTACACATTCTACTTCCATATGAGATATTGTTCTAATTAGGAAAAAACATGCTTAAGAATTGTGGAAAAGAAGCTTTGTATTTTTGATACATGAACTATACAATAGAATGACCTATTTATAATTGAACGAGGCTAGTGAAAGAAAGAAAATACACTAAATACAAAATGAAGAAATAATGCCTAATTGATCTACAATAGCTAATATGGTGGAGTGGGGTCACTAGCCCCATTAGCATAGGAATAGGCCCAAGCTCAAGGGAATAATGTTAAGAGAAGAGCAGCAACTGCAAACAAAGATCTAAAATTGGTGGGTCATGCTATAGGTTAGGGGCAAAAGTCTCCTCATAGTCAATACCATACTCCTGGGTGTCAACCAAAGATCTAAAAGTCTCTTCATAGTCAACAAGACGAACCTCTTGTAGCGTTCAAATGACCCAAATTCCCTTGTCTGGATTTTGCAAACCTACTTGCATCCAATTGCTGATTTTTTGGGAGGCAAATCCATCAGATCCAAAGTATGGGAGTTTTGGTATGGGCATTTAATTTGACATTCTGCCTAAGAGGGTTACCACTTGCCTCGCGATAAGTGTAATGTTTGTGAAGAGTAGTAAGAGACAAAAATAAAATAGTAAAAAAAGAAAAAAATGGTAATCTTATAGATGGGTAGGAGGTGCTCTTACCCTTCTAAAGCGACGGAGTCTGGAGGCCTAGGGAGAATTTTGGGGGTGTGATGTAACATGATGACCATCAGACGCATCAAATATACCATAAGTAGCCATGAAAGGATCGTCTAAAGAGCTTGAATTTTGTGCATAAGACTCGGGGAAAAAAATATATATATTGGAGGGATAAGTGAAAATAGGCGAATAATTGGAAGAGGAATGTGGAAAACTCGAGTGACGTGTAAACGATTTATGTTCCTAGAAGTCCCCATGACGAGAAACCTAAAGGCGTCTAGTAATGGGATCATAACAACGATAGCCCTTTTGGGCAATGACATAATCAAGAAAACAACATAATTGGGAGGTTCGAGTTTAATGTCCTTGATCATGTGAAGGAAGAGTGACAAAACATGCACAACATACCAAAACCGCGAAGGAAGGTGTAGTCAGGAACTCTTCCATAGAGAAGCTCAAAAAGAGTTTTGTAGTGAATCGTAGGTGAAGGAACTCGATTGATTGTGTAAACAATAGTAAAACTAGTTTTAGCCCAAAATTGTTTTTGAACATAAGTAGAAATGATAAGAGCTCTTACGGTGTCTAAGATATGACGATGTTTTTGTTTTGCACGTCCATTATGTTGAGAGGTGTAAGGACATGAGAACAATGGAAAATTGTCCCATTTTGATTTCAAATGTCAAGAAATGATTTTTCATTATACTCCATAGCATTATTTGAACAAAATATTTTGATGGTACAATAATATTAAGTTTGTACCATTTTTTGAAAGTTTCGATAAATATGAGTGAGTTCAAATATATGTTGTAAAATATATATCTAAGTATAACAAGAATAATCATCAACAAAGATAACAAAATAGCGAGATCCTCACTCAATGGGAATTAGGGCAAGACCCTAAAATAAGAATGGACAAAATCTAAAGGTTCAAACAAAAAAGACTTAGTTTTATTAAATGTTAAATGAGTTTGATTTCCAAGATGACAAGAGAGACAATTTAAAGGTTTAAAATATATAGAGGAGTTGATGAAGAAGACTATAAAGTTAAAAAAGCCTTTGGTGTGCTTCTTTTGCAGTTAAAAACTTCAAAGAAATGCTTAAATAGGAGAAGGTGCACGAGCGGCAAAATAAGGCTTATTGGAGGCACCAAGAAAATAGTGGCTCTCATAACATGAAGAAAAAAACAAGTTAAAGAATCGTGGAAAAGAAGCTTGTATTTCTGATATATGAAGTACACAATAGAACGATCTATTTATAGTTCAACGAGGCCGGTAAAAGATAGGAAACAAAATAATACATAGCAAATCAATACTTTACCTCTTTGTTGTCTGTTACCACCATTGATTTGTAAAATGTCTCAGGATAGATAGTTTCAAAATACGAATCAACATGTTCTTTTCTTGTTTGGCCTTCAAGAACTGGAGGTATATCTCTAACAAGAATGGCAAATTGTTCAGGCTTCACTTCAGGAGACATAAGAGCGTCTGCTCGCAGTCCAGAGACATGTGTATATGCCTTCCATAACAAGTAATATGTAACAAAAGAAACCCAATAAACGGCTATCAGAAATGCCCAAAACCGAGGACTCTTCTCCTGTATATGCAAACAAACAAAGAAAACTGCATTCAAATGAAATTATGGGGCCCATATAATTCATTAACAAACAAAATAGAATATATAATATATAGTTTGAAGTTTTATTTTAGAAAAGACATTAATTAGATAGCGTAACACACAAATCACATATTTAGTATCACCATCTCAGCAAGATGTGCCTCTGGTTGAAGAATAAGTACGATTTTAGGAGAAACTTCACTTTAGACTCCTGAACTACCGCATGTTTTGAGAAAACTCTCCTCTCAAAGTTCAAAAACTCTCAATTTGAACCCCTCAACTTTCAAATTTAAACCCCTACGTTAGTTTTTAAACATTAAAAGTGATACAATGACCATTATACCCCTATCTTTTTTAGAAAACTTTAAATTTACCCTTCATTTCAAATTAAAAAAAAAAATAATTAAAAAAAAAAAATCACAAGGTGACCCACGGTTGGGCCACCTTGTGACCTTTTTTTCATTTTTTTCAATTTTTTTTTTTAAAAAAGAAAATTGAAAGGTAATTTTGTATTTTTAGGGGTTTTAACGGCAAAAAATTGACGGAGGAGGTAAATTGCATCAAATTGAGAGTTTTTGAAATTTAGGAGGGTCTTCTCAAAACGCGCAGTAGTTTAGGGGTCCTTTGTGAAGTTTCTCAAAGATTTTTTTAAGATTTTATTAGGATAAGACAAATTCCTAAATGTAATTTCACAAATTTAATAAATAACTATTAGTCATCTCCATCATTTGATAGCCCATTGCCCTAAGAGAATAAAAGAAAGAGATTTAAACATTCAGTTCATGAAAATTTGTGTAGCATACTTTGATATTTCCCATGGATAACTCGTCAAAGTCACTAAAGGTCCCCTTGCTTGTGGTTGCCGAAGTAGACTTCACACTATCATCAGTAGCAGCAACTGGTAAAAGAACTGGCAGCAAGACTATGCTAGATAAGACCAAGATTCTCAAAACTGCATATTAATTGGAAAAATGAAAGTATAAGAAATCGTAACTGAAAATTAGCCTAAAAGCTCCTAACAACACTTAAAAGTGAGGTTGAATACATGTTTGCAAAAATAACACGGAATTAAAAATTCATTCAACACACAATCAATCACCAAATATTGTGAAAGTTTCAAAAACAATCAACACACGAATTTGGTGACAAAATGGAAATCTTTTGATGAATGCTTCAAGAGTAAAACCATTCCAGGCCAGCCTGTAGCACCCCGAAAATTATTTGGAATTTTTATTAATTTAATTAAGCTTTAATCCCTTTAGGACTTGGAACGGGATTGAATTAAGAATTGGTTGTTTACATTTTCTTGGGCATCGATAGATTGATCAAGTAGTATCAATCGATAGATGAAACCCTAGCATTGATGGATTGATCAGGGAGCTCGATCAATCGATGAGCGGTTACAAAATTGGGTTTTTTGACACCTCTACCCTTTTGGACATGCATGGGCTCATTTAAAGAGAATGTTCTTGACCCTTGGAGCTCATTTCACCACTCTTCAGCCTATGTAAACCCTAGAGTGAGAAAGAGAAGATGTAGATACTGCTTAAGGAAGACAAGTATAGAGTTGAGTGTCCGAACAAGGAGAAGCAAAGTTCGGACAGCCATATACAAAGACCATTCCATAAAGTGCTTGATAATTGAAGAGTTTGGACGGTTGTGCAAACAGACCTTCTCGGGTTCAATTGTGTTCGGACAGATGGGTTTCTGAAACATCCTGTTAGCGGTGATGTCCAGACGGCACTACGAACAATGCATATTTGGAAGAGCCATTTCTTGACAGTGCAGCAGCATCTTTGAATAAGCGGGGAAATTAGGGTTACAAAACCTTAGTTAAGTCTGAACGCTCACTTAACGTGTTCTAATGCCGCCACTGCAAACCTGAAGTTTTCTATTTAAGGTCTGCTTTCTCTCTACAATTTCTCATCTCTCAAACACACAAAAATTTAGAGAAACTCCAAGGAGAGTTTGTGAGAGTCACTTGAATGAGGTACTCCAAGAGATCTTTGTGTGAATTAATTGGAGGGTTGAAGAAGCCAACAGAGTGCTTTGATTGCACTACATCAACAAGGAGACAACGTGCTGGGACCGCACACACAATAGTCTATCAGTGGGGATTGGTAAGGATTCAACTAGGTTAAGATCGGTCAACATGGGACTTGTTGGAATAAAGATTGCATGAAGAACAAATCGTCCTACATATGGTGTAATAAGGTTGCTGGTATTGTAAGTTTCCTATACTTTGTAGTGCATGCGGTTTTCATTATTAGTGGAATCCTGGGTTTGGCTGACCCGGTTTTCTCTTGGTACAACAATTTTCCTATTCGTCAACAAAAATAATATGTTTTGTTGGTGAATTGTTGGTGGTTGTTGTTAGCGTGTTAAATAACATTGCATGCTTTTGTGCTAATATTGTTGTATATCTCATATTGCATGTGTAGTTGTTATGTTTAATATTTTGCTGCATGTTGGGGTCTATATTGGGTATACTCATACAACCCTTGTTGTTGTACCGGGTTTTTCAGGGAGGTGTCCAAAATAAAATCAACCAAAATAAGCAAAAACGGATCATGATCAGGATCATCATCATGTGTAGCATCTACTCCATCCTCATTATCTCCATCTCCACTAGCATCATCCTTATTTCCATCATCAGTCTGATCCTTATCATCAGTAGAAGACCCCTCACCTGCAAGTTTCTACCTCCCAACCTTAACAACCTCATTAGATGTCTCATCATCTTCAGCTACATGATCCAAGACCGACGAAACATTTGAACTAAGTTGAACCAACTTATTACGATCACCCACAACCATAGCAGGAATACTAGTTGCAGGAGTCTCAAGACAAGTCATCTGCTCAACCATCTCATTGAGTTTCCTCATGATGGTAGAAACTTGGATGGAAGGCTCGGATGTAGACGTTCGAGCCTTTAAAGACGCTTTATAAACAGCATCAGAAGATTCTGCATTAGCAGAAATGCCATCACAACCATTAAGATGCCTATGCCAAAGAGAGAGCTAAGCCATGGTTCGAAGGACAGTGGCGCGAGAAAAGGAACCCATAGGTTTCTCAACCTCAAAATGATTGATCGCAAATACAGGTAATGAGGACAGCAAGCACAATGGAAGTGGTCTTCTCATTAAAAACATCATACATGACATGAATGGCTAATAAGCAGAAATCAATAGAAGCACCTTTCAAAATAGTATAAGAAAATGAGCCCTGGGTACACTGATGTCAGAGTAGTGATCTATGGGATAGAAACGTTGGATTTGAGTGTTCAAAGTAAGTAATCGTCCATAAAAACGCTAAAATTATGTTTCTTAACTAAAAATATGTTATTGTGTGACGTATCGCTATAGGAAAAAGAGGTGAAAAATCCCGGGTATGTACACACTGGTATATGAACTTGACCTTATGATCAAATTTTAGTTTAATATTGTTTGCCTTGGATCCAAGGGGCAGAATAACCGGCGCAAACATTTTCTATGACAATTGCTACTTTAGCAACTTGGAAATTTTGTTTCCATGTTATAAAGTGAGGTATTTCAATAAAATTGATGCACTAAGTTTTTCATTCATACGTAGTGAATTTATACAAGTGTTTAGGGATTTTACAAATGGAAAATAAATTACAACATTATGGTAATTCATTTGATTTCCTTTCTTGATGAGCACTAGTCGTTGGGTTGATTTGATTTGCCTTCATTGGTTGATTTCCTTTGTTGAGATCTTTGCCTTGTCGAGGATGTAGTCATTGCTTGAATTTCCATATGTGGAGTGCTGTCTTGCTAGTTGTGATTTTTCCTTGTTAAGGATGTAGCCGTTGCATTTGTTTCCAAGTGTGGATTGTTGTGTTGATTGGTGATTGGTTCATTACGCCCCCGCAAGCGAGACACATGGCACACAACGTTGAGCTTGGTACACATGAGAAAAAAAAAAAAAAAAAGGCAAAATGTCTTGGTTTTGGTAAAGATGTTAGCTAGGTTGTCTTTGCTAGACATGAAATGAACGAGCAGTGTTTTGGAAGTGACTTTATCCAAGACAAAATGGAAGTCGATTTTGATGTGCTTGGTTCAAGCATGGAAGGCGAGATTTGTAGATAAGTACGTGGTGCCAATGTTTTCACACCATAGCGTAGGCGGGTGGGGAAGAAAGATACAAAGGTCGTGGAGCAAGGAATGGAGCTAGATGAGTTCAGTGGTGGTGATGGTGAGGGTTTGATATTCAGATTCAGTGCTAGAGCGGGCAACGATGCAGTGTTTACAAGATGACCACGAAATGAGGTTGGGATCAAGGAAGACGCAAAAACCACTAGTAGATTTTCCGTCATCGGGGAAACCAACTTAGTCAGCATTGAAGAAAGCTTGAAAGGTGCGTGATGGAGACTAGTGAAGGAGTAGGCCATAGGTAATGGTAGACTTGAGGTAGCAGAGGATATGATTCACAGCCTAAAGGTGGATTGAGGTGGGCCGGTGCATGAATTGAGATACTTTCTTGACAACAAAAGAGATGTCAAGACGAGTGAGAGAGATATATTGTAAGGCACAAACAAGACTTCAGTATGAGGAGGAAATTAGGAATCAATGAGGGGATCACATGAGAGGATGGATAAAGTATGTGTAGTGGACATAGGAGACTTGACATGACGAGGAAGAAGTGGAGAGGACCGAGGTCATTAATGACAAAGTCAACTCTAAGTGTTTGCAGGACAAAAGTGGTCCTTTGAGGAAAAGAGTTGGTGATGAGTATATCGTCAACATAGATAAGGACGTAGGTAGTGTGCTAAGATGGGCTATGAATGAATAAGGAGTAGGAATAGGAACCGACAAAACTGAGCTCATGGAGGCATTCATTAAAATGAAAAAACCAAGCATGGGGAGCTTATTTCAAACCGTACAGAGCCTTGTGTAACTTATAAACATGATAAGGGTATTGTGGATGGAGAAAATCGGGAGGCTAAGTCATATACACGTCCTCAAAGAGCCATCAATGTAGGAAAGCATTTTGTACATCAATCTAGCGGATGGGCCAATTAGAGGATATGGCCAGTGAGAGAACAAGACAAATGGTTGTGGGATTGACTACTGAACTATATGTCTCTCCATAGTCAATGTCATGTTGTTGGTAAAAGCCTTTGGCGATGAGATGCGCTTTGTAGCGATCAATAGTTCCATTAGCTTTGCGTTTGAAACAAAAGACCCATTTGCAACTAACGATATTTGTATTGTTGGTAGGAGGAACATGGTTCCAAGTACTGTTGATGAGCAACACATCAAATTCGGTGTTCATAGTAGCACGCCAAGTGGGATGTTGAGCTGCGGAGGAGTAGGAGGTAGGTTCAACATCATCGGAGCAAGTGGCAGCAAGGAGTGCTTTATGGAGGAGATAATGGATGAGACCCTCTAGAAGACTTTTGAGCTTGAAGATATTGTTCTTGGAGCGAGTTTGCATGACATGTTGTGGTTGAGATGGAGCTAAGGTGGCAGTCTCCGTAGGTGCAGCCTACGTACAAGAAAGAGAAATTGTGTTAGTAGGAGTAGGTGCTAATGAATGAAAGGGGGGGAGGTGGCTCGACAAAGTCGACATGGGGGGTCCTATGGTGGATTGAACCCGTGTGGGATCTGGGGTGCGCGGGGGATTGTGGGTTGGTGCAACGAGAGTGTGAGGATGAGTGAGTGGATAGAGAAGAGTGTGTTGAGGGGGTGGATCCAAGGAGGAAAGAGGGAAGCGAGAGGAGGGAAAATAGGATTCATCAAAGATGACATGCCGGGAGATATAGAGACAGCCGGAGGAAAGATGGAGACATTTGGAGCCACGATGGGGGGGACTATAGCCAGAGAAGATGCATTGGAGGATCGGAAATCCAATTTGTGTTTGTTGTAAGGTCCTAGGTGGGGCCAACATGCACATCCAAAACCGCATAAGAAAGTGTAGCTTGGGTGAAGGTTAAAAAGCTTTTGAAAAAAGAGAGGTTATGGAGGACCAGAGTGGGTAGTCTATTGATAAGATAGAAGGCTGTTTGGAAAGCCTCGGCCCAATAAATGAGAAAAGCATAGGAATTAGCAAGGAGAGTAAGGCTCATTTCTACGGTGTGCCAGTGTTTACATTCCACAGACCCATTTTGCTCATGGGTGTGAAGGCACATTAATCGATGGTGGATATCGTGAGAGGCAAAATGATGGTATAATTTTAGAAATTTGCCACCTCCATCGGTTTGGATTGATTTTATTTTGCAATCAAACAAGCGTACGACATAAGCTTGAAACTTAGGAAAACTTGTAAAAACATTAGATTTGCATTGTATGGGATATAACCAAGTAAATTTGCTGAAGTGGTCAACAAAAATAACATAGTAGCATGCACCATTATTAGATAAAATTAGGGAGGGTCCCCAAACATCAGAGAAAACTAATTCATGGGGAACATCAGATGGGTGATTAGACAAGGAAAAGGAGAGCTGGTGACTTTTGCCACAATGACAGGCGGAGTAAAGTGGCAGCTACTTATTAGATGTGATATGGTGGTGAAACTGGGACACAACTTGACAAAGTATTCGATTAGCAGGATGACCGAGATGCACGTGCCAATCTTGAGGAGAAGCACGTTCACTAGAGAAGACACTAGGTGGTGTAGCTGATGGAGAGGAGGACCACTGGTACAGTCCATTTTTACTTTGTCCTTTATGTAGAATCCTTATGGGGATTCAATCCTTAACAAAAAAACAAGGGTGAAATTCCATGAAAGCATTATTATCTAAAGTAAATTTTGAACAGAAAATAAATTTTTGCTAATTTTTGGAACATGCAAAACATGACGTAAAATAAAATAAGATAGACAGAGCATAGATGTGCCAATGTTTTTGATGGTGATTCAGGTACCATTGCCCACTTGGATCTAGTCGGGGCCATCAATATATTCTTCCGATTGAAGATTCAATTGGTTAAGATAGGAGGTGATGTGGTGAGTAGCACAATGTCGAGATACCAATTGAGGTCCCAAGAGTGAGATGATGTGGCAGTAGATGTTGTTAGACTTGGACCAGCAACCTGGTAGGCTTGATCAAAACAATGGTAACAAGTAAGGGGGAATGGTCCATTTTTCCATAGACCTGACATGTGGGTTTCGAGCCCATTTGTGGGCTGGATTTTGGAGAGCCCATAGAAGCATTGGGGCGATAATTAAAGGAGGAGTGACCCAAAGATCCTCCCAAACCTCTAGAAGCAGAGGTGTGGAGTTGGTGTGCACGCCTCCGGGAACGTGGCCCTTGGCTGAAGATGCGCTGGAAGGCTCGATGACCATCACGGCCATGGTGGTGATTGGGGCTCCGAGTAATGATGTTGGCAGTGGGGAAGAGGGAATCGCACTAATGACGTATTCGCGATTCGAGATTCGTGGACAAGAAAATGACCAAATAGAGTGTCCATGGGGAAAGGTTCTACATGAGTGGCCACCGAGATCACAAATGGGTCGTATTCAGGACCCAAATCGATGAGAAGGTAGAAGGTGAACTCATAATCATTAAGGGGATGTCCAGCGACAAGAATGGCGATGATGTGCTTGAGTTGGTGGAAATAGTCTAAAATGCTCAAGTTGACCTTCTTGGCAGTGGCAAGTTGAAAATTGAGTCATTGTCTGGGCGCAAGATTCAGAGGTAAAGGTTTGATCAAGCGTCTTCTAGAGCTCCTAGGCGATTTTGCAACCGAGAACTTGAGGCAAGAGTTCATCAGGTATGGATCGAAGATATCAGCATGCTCAGGATCAATTGATCCTGGCGGGGCCACCAAAGGGTGTTTGGGTCAGTGGAGACGGTAAGGGTGCCGTCATGAGAGGTTGAGACTTATGGGGTTGGTGGGCTGGTAGTGCCGTCAATGAAGTCGTAGAAGTCATGACCCCGGAGGAAAGGTTCCATACCACACCATGTCATAAAATTGCCCTTATTGAGCTTGGATTGGGCAAAGCTTGAGAGAGGAGCCATGGGAATGGGTTGATGGGTGTTGGTGGTGTTTGGAATAGCTATGTTGGTTTCAGTAGATGAAGAGACCACCGGGGAAGATGCAACAAGGGGTTTGAACAAAGGTTTCAACGAACCAAAAAAAGAGAGCAACCGTAGGGACGATGTGGGTCGCTCATTCTTGACTTCGATACCACATAAAGTGGGGTATTTCTATGTAATTGCAGCACTAGTTTTTCATTGATACGTAGTGAATTTATACAAGTGTTTAGGGAATTTACAAATGGAAAATAAATTACAACATTATCGTAATTTATAGGGGTGGGCAGATTAACCGGTTACTGATTACCGGCCGTGTACCGGTTTCGACCGAACCGATATTAACCGTAACCGATATACCGATATCCTTATCGGTTAAATTTTTTATACCGGTATGCTTATCGGTTCGGTTAGAAATTTCATATTGGTTAACCGTTTAACCGATATAAACCGTTAAATAGGGATGCCAAAATGACGTAGTTTTGGGATTATATATATACCTATGTAACCTTATCTTAATTTGGGTTTGGGTAGGTTTGATTTTTTTTTTTTTAGTGATGGCATTAGATGAAATTTCTTTGCTTTTGGTGAAAGCATTTTTTATTAACTAGTTTTGTTAGTCTAATTAGCATTCATTATGTTAATTAGTCCATTTGCTTTGGAAAAATGTATTTTATAATATAAAAAAAGTTGTGGTGGATCAATATAAAAAAGCTTCAATTTTTATCTCAAAAAACAAATATTTGGGTCCCAACAAAAAGTATTTGGGCTCTCAAAAGTCAAAAAAACTCATTTTTGGCCCAACAAAATAAATCAATATAAAGCCCACGGTTAAATCGGTTAACCGGTTTAACCAAACTGTTTAACCGTGTACCATTATAACCGATAATTTCGGTTAAAATTCTTATTGGTTCGGTATCGGTTAATAAACCGTTTAACCGAAAATTATCGATTAATAACCGATAAGAGCCAAAACCGGACCGTTTTGACCGATACCCAGGCCTAGTAATTTATTTGATTTCCTTTCTTGATGAACACTAGCCATTGGGTTGATTTGATTTGTCTTCATTGCTTGATTTCCTTTGTTGAGATTTTGCCTTGTAGAGGTTGTAGCCGTTGCTTGAATTTCCATATGTGGAGCGTTGTCTTTCCAGTTACGAGTTTGCCTTGTTGAGGATGTAGCTGTTGCATTTGTTTCCATGTGTGGATTGTTGTGTTGATTTGTGATTTGTTCATTACAGGCTTGTTTTTTTACGAACAATTGCTACATCACCGTGTCAATTTGTAAAATGGTTAAATACTATTAAGTACTTGGGTTTTAACAACTTTATTTTTTATTTTTGAGAAAAGTCCACATACCCATCTTAAACTATCACTCAATTGGCAATGTCTCTCCCAAACTACCAAAAATTGTCAATGTTCCCCAATGACAAAACTACCCTTAATAAATTAAAAATAAAACACACTAAAACTTCTTTTAAAAAAAAAAAAAAATCCAAAGGACGGCAAATTTAATTTTTTTTTTTTAAAAAAAAAAAATCTTTTTATAAGAAAAAAATTAAAAAATTTTGATTTTTTTGTTATAAAAATTGAAATTTTTTGTTTTGTTTTATAACTTTTTTAAATAAAATTAAGAATTTTCGTTAAAGAAAATTAAAAAAAAATTTGTTTTCTAAAAAAAAATTTTAAATAAAAATTCCTTTTTTTTAAAAAAAAAAAATTTAAAAATCGTTCTTTCTAAATTAAAATTTTTTCGTTTTAAATTTTTTTTAAATTTTTTTTTATATTTATAGGGGTATTTTTGTTTTATTGAGAAATATATAGGGGCACTTTTATCTTTTTGCTAGCCTTGGGGAGACATTGACAATGTTTTGGTAATTTGAGGAGGACATTGTCACAATTGAAAGTTTGTTGGACATTGTCAATTGTGTGGTAATTTGAGGGAGGGTATATGGATTTTACCATTTTTTTAACCTAGGTTTAAATTTGTATCACAGATAGTACATTTGTTATCGATAAAGATGAGGTTAGTACCTCTATCAATATACTGTTAATAAAACTAACGGATCGCCACTTCAACCCAATCAAAACATGACATGGGTCCTATGTCCCAATAAAAATAAAAATAAAAAACTAAAAATAAAATTTTCAGGCCAATGGGTATGGCCGGCCACCCCTATTTTGGCCATTGGGGTGGCTCAAAGTAGGGGTGGCTGAAACCACCACCAACAGCCTTGGGGGTGGTACCCCTGTTTGACCTAAAGTGGTTTCGGCTACAAGGGTAACCCTCAATTATTATTATTATTATTATTATTATTATTATTATTTAGGGTTTAAGTATTTTAGGGGTGGCTGAACCACCCCATGATTACTGGTCTATGGGTGGTTTTGGCCACCCCTACAAGGCCTAAACCCTCTACCCTTGGGGGTGGCTTGGCCACCTCCGTTTAGCCTGTGGTGGCTTAGCCACCCCCAATGGCCAAAAAGGAAAAGCCATGCACCCCTCAATTTTATTTTTAATTTTTTTAAATTTTTTTTTTCTTTTTAGTATTTTTAAATTTTTTGTCTTTTTTCATTCTTATTTTTTATTTTTTATTTATTATTATTATTATTATTATTTGACATAGGACATGCACATGTGATATTTTGATTGGGTTGGCGTGGTAGTCCGTTAGTTTTATTGACGGAATGTTGTCGAATGTTATCTTTATCAATAACAAATGTATCATTTATGATACAAATTGAAATTTAGGTGGTAAAAAATAAAATCGTTCATACATACTAATAATAAGGCATTTAACCCTTTAAAAAAAAAAACATTAATTAATGAATTTTGTAACTCTAAAGAAAATGCTAAACAATAGCTAATATAGGAAGTCACGTAAACCAGAACAAAAACGCACAAGTCTACAAACAATTCCACAAAAAAGAAACTCCCAAAAAGCAAATGAAAGTCATAGAAGTTCACCAAAATTGAAAAAATAAAGCGCGAGAGATGCAGAGACAAACCGGTGCCCATGAACACGAAGTAGACGGCAGTGTCCAACCCGCACATGGAGATCACATCCTGTTCCGAGGTGGAAATGGCCTCATGGATCCACGCGAACGGGTTACGGGTCCTGGACCCGCCATCCCAAGGATCCAAACCCTTCAAGATCCGGTTCGGGTAGTACACCACGGCGTTCCCCGGCTTCTTCGACAACCACGCGAAAATCAGCATCAGAATCACGAATATCACACACGACGTCCCTAGGGACGTCAAGAAGGAGCTGAAATCCATCTGGGTTTCCCTCTAAAACTCAAAACCAACTCTTTCTCCCTCCCTCCCTCCCCCTGTCTCTCTCTCTCTCTTTTATCCCAAAAAAGCATGCGTGTGAAGCAGATTTATGGCGGCGAATATGTTAATGGCCCCATTAAAGGGAAAAAGTAGCCGTCGGGAAGGGGGCGTGGCAGAAGAGGAAGGAATATAGGATCCTTTCCGTGGAGCTAGAGGAACATTTGATGATGGTGACATTGGTTTATTTAAAAAATTTGAAATCAAAATCAAAATCTTCAACCATAGGAATTCGAAGGTTAAGAAGAGAAAAGAGTTGATGTGCCATTTTTTCAACCATTTTCTTATTCCTGATACACTGAAACAACCGACTTCACTTGGGGTGGAGAAATTAACCAGAATTAACTACTTTTGTGCACCACCTTCACTGTGTGTTTGGAAGCATGTAGATGTTTCTTTGTAACCCATTTTTTCTCTCTTTTATATATATATATATATATATATATATATTTTAATGGACAAAAATTTATTTCAAATCAGTTTGGAAGAAATCTCATTCAAGCCAGTCTAAAGTATCCTCTAATTTCTTTAATATTCTTAATTAACTGTTATTTATTTCCCCTTCACTAACCTAAGAACTCAAAAAATTAGGATCATCTCCGGTTCATTTATATTTGAACCGAAAAGGATTTAGTCATTTATATTTGAAGGGTATTTTTATTCGAAAAAAGTGAAAATACAAAAATGTTCTTTAAATATAAGGAACGGGATGTTATCCAGTTTTGAACCCAAACATTGATTTTGAGAAACTCAAACATGTTAGAAGAAACTTGATTGAAGAAAATTTCTTAAACCGGTTTAAATGAAATTTTTGTATTCTATGGACATAACATTATCCTCTCACCTTCTGACGCCACGTGCCCCAGATGGTCTAGTTGTAGTTTCAGTTTTTATGGTTGCATGTCCACGTCAAACTCCCCCCCATTTTCAGTTTTTATGGTTGTGGAGCGGCCCGGCGGCTCTCGGACCAGATGTTCGAGGTGAGGGTAATCTGGTTCTGTGGTATTGAATTGGGCCCTTGGACTTTAATCCATTTTGTATGGGCTTTTTTATACGGTGATATCTCGCTTTAGCCCAATTTTGTTAGAAGTTCGATTTTTTATGCTTTATATGGGCTTTTTTGTATGGTCTTAATCCAATTTTTGTAGTAAATACTAGGGCTAACAATTTTCGACATGGCCCACGAACACGATACGAAATTAAATAGTTATGGTTAAAGAGTTTAACCCATTTAATTAAATGGATCGTATTAGAGTTGACTTGTATAGTCTTATATTCACTCCTCGACGCGACATAATAGCCAGCAATTGTTGACATGACTTGTGAATCTGGCACGAACCCAATATAAAATAGACTTGGTCCAAAATTGTTTGTACAAAAATGCCCTCTTGCTTTAACCGAATGGATCCCATCCATTTCATTTGAAATGGAGAGAATCCCTCTCCTAAAATTAGAGGGCTAGAGTTGAAAGATTTGACCCGTTTAATTGAATAGATCAAGTTCTGGATTTATAGAATTTTATACTCATGCCTTGACACAACTAAAATTCGATACGCAAACATGAATTGTCACTTCTAGTAAATACGTTGATTATTACATTTTTCCCACAATTATCTTATAATGTTAACATGATAGTTTCAATCGATTCTTGAATTTTTTATTTTTATGTTTTACCAATGGTCGATTAGAACTATCGTGTCATCATTATGAAATACTCAATTAGATAACAATATAATATAGTGCGTTACATTATTTAAATACATTATAAGAAGACTTGAAGCTTGGCCACTCATTTTATAAACCAAAACAGAGTACAAGTTCTCAATTCCCCTTTCCCCTTTACAGTTCTTGATGACAATTTTGTATTTTTTAAGGACAAAAGAGGGGTACAATGCAAATTCAGTATTAGTTTGAGGGGTATGTAAAAATAAAATAAAATAAATATATATAAAAAAAAAAAAACACATATGAAGTGAGACTGGGAATAAAAATCTTGAAACATAAGAATATAAGCAATTCGAACTCATCGTTAATAAAGCTAAACAGGCTAAGAAACAGCATGACAGAATAATCTGTCAAAGGTTCCACTGAAAAAGTGGAAAATATCACGGGTCTGATTCCATGATAAAAAAAGCTGGAAATCATTTATCCGAATATGATTTTCCAGCATGAAGAGAGTGCTGGAATAATCATTTACCTGAATATGATTTCCAGATAAAAAGGCATGAAGAGAACAAAGAATGGAATAGTCTCAAATGTAAGCAATCAGATGACAATGCAGGATGATATCATTTGTAGTTGACATTAAAAGACAACCTTGAACCCTGTTACAAGAGACAAATGATATTGTCCAGAATCACATCAACCTGTCTGCGGTTAAACAGTACCAAATAAGAAACTCCACACACAAGTGGTTCAAACTAACATAAACATAATATATATATATTACAGACAATCA
The DNA here is from genome assembly GCF_965113065.1 of Corylus avellana. Lineage (NCBI taxonomy): Eukaryota > Viridiplantae > Streptophyta > Magnoliopsida > Fagales > Betulaceae > Corylus > Corylus avellana. Next base: position 23,055,572 of record NC_142490.1, on the reverse strand, counting down.
ACTCTTGTCAACAAATATGCTAAGTTCCATCAAAACCAACATAAATCTCGTGGAATACACAAATGTACATCAAACAAATGACCCTGTTCTTGAAACCGACTGTGACAAAGCATCTTCAAACTGATCATCATCATTCTTCTCAGATCTCAAGCTTGGTGGGATGAAGGATCTGAAAACCTGGTCCATGTTAGGAATTTCCTTCAACTCATGGCTGGCAACTTCCAGAGCCGTGTCCTGGAAAAAGCGATAGAATTTCTGACTACAGACATATCCAAAGAGCAAAGACAGTATGGGGAGTGGAAGTAGCAATGGTACACCGTAGAATTTCTTTGTCCCAAAGTAACCAAACATAGTAACTTGGTATAAGATTAGAGCTGCTAGGACGCGTTTATGCATGTGAGGCCACATCCTTCCATAGCTTTCATAACACGGAACATAAACTTTGAGTGCCTGTTGGATCAAACATCACAAAGAAATTATATAAACGTGAAAACTAAAAAAGCAAATATTCGAGCCTGATAAAGCTCAAGATTTCTCAACACAGATTTTAAAGTCTATGCATGTAATATTTGCATATTTAATAAGAATGAACCATGAGGATTTTTTTTTTCCTTTCCTCATGCTGTCACCCTGGCAAGGTAAAAGATATATCAAAGTTAATGAACAGCCTATATATTCCTCAATTTTCTTCCAACGTAGGAAAGAGCTTGGTAAAATAAGAATAAGAAATTCAACAAAAATCAATAAACTACCTGATTTCTAAGAATTAGCCATCCCAGGCCAAAGTAAACCACGCCGAATGGGAGAATAAGAGGAGCTATAACAGAGTAGCACAGGACAATTGTGAAAATCAGCATGTCACCCGGAACCCTAGTTGCATATCCAAGATCCCCAGGAGTCCAAGCTTCTTTCAACTCCGCCTCAGTCTTACACAGATACTTCCTCTTTAAATGGTATATAATTAAAGGAACTATTCTAGACAGTTCAAGACCATAGCCAACAAAGAACCTGGGAATCATAGAATTATTGTCTCAAATGAGAAGTGTGAGTTTGTAAAGCTTAATGCACAGATTATTAGGATAATTAGCAAGGTATATTTAAGAAATGCAAAATCATTATCTTACTTCAAAGCCACGAAGGTCAGGAAGAACGTTGCATTGCTTGGCAGACCATTCGCTAGTATGTCAACTACAGATTTGGGACGATTCTGAATGGTCTTGAATGTAGTGAACAAGGTCCCGCCCACTGTCACTCCAATAAAAACATTTAACACAGTGAAATAGAAATACTTCCCAGAAGCAGCTCTTACTACATGGCTTACAGAGGGAATTCCCTCGGCCTTAGAGAGAAAGAAAAGGAACTTGGGCAACAAAGCCAAAAAGATAATGAGTGCAAGCTGAGGGAGGTAAGCTTCCAACACAGTCTTGAGTGCTTTCATCTTCACAATTGGCTTTATAAATGGGAGAAGCTTCTTCAAATTGTCCAGTGTTGTGAGAGCAGAAATAAGCCCAATTGGAATCATATAGAAAAATATGGTCAAGGCCACAATAAAATACACGACATATTGCCGTAGTATCCTCTGAAAAAGCTTGATTTTAAGATTAGTCCATATCAGTTGACGTGGTTCAGGAGCATCTGTAACTGTCCATTTGTCAACCATTTGGGCATGTAGACTCTGGGCTGCAGCAGCTGCAGTCACCCTGCTCGTGAAAAAGACCAGAGCAGCATCTTGCTGCTTCTCTCTGAGAGTGACTTTTTGTTCTGATTCCAGTTTTGGGATTAGTTCATGAATCTTTCCACTATAGTACTCTATGCTATCTACTTTTGCACCACAAAGACCAAGGAAGCCAGTTTTGTTAGTGGGTTTTACTCCTTCTGGTTTGCCAGTTGTTTTTGACTTGGCATATATTGCTTCAGCACGTGCAAGCTTCTTCTTGTACCCTTCTAACTCTTTCCAAATTTTGTTTACCTAAGAGAACCAATCAATGTTATGTAACAAATCAATGAAAATAATCATAAAACCTATGGTACTTTTCTAATGCATCTAGAACGCTCATACATTCAACTTCCATATGAGATATTGTTCTAACTTTGGATCTGCAAGTATGAAAACCCACGTATAATATAAAGGCTAAATTACTAAGTTGATTTTTAAGATTTTGGCTTGTATATATCAAATAGATCCCTGGGGTACAAAAAGTTTATTAAAGATCCTCATGGTATACTCCCATTTCAAATCAATCCTTCCAGACAAATTCTGTCAATTTTTCTGACAAAGCCCCTACAAAAAAATTATCAATTTGAAACGGTAGCATACCACGAGGATCTTTAAGAAATTTGTTGTGCTCTAAGAATCGATTTGATACAAGTCCAAATCTCATAAATCAATTCAATAATTTAGCCCTTATATAAATATTCTGGTATTACTAAAAGTGAAAAATTTGTTATAAAGTGAATAGAGAAAACAGGAGTATATCATAGTGCAATGGAAATAAAGAAGCCTTCAAGTGCTGTGCAGTGCAGTCTTAAAAATTGAAGTAAAAGCAAGAAAGGAAAACAATACAGAGCAAATCAATGCCTTACCACTTTGTTGTCTGTTACCACCATTGATCTGTAAAATTTCTCAGGATAGATAGCTCTAAAATATGAATCGACCTGTTCTTTTCTAGTTTGACCTTTAAAGCCAGGTATGTCTCTGACGAGAATGGCAAATTGTTCAGGCTTCACTTCAGGAGACATAAGCGCGTCTGCTCTCAGTCCAGAGACATGCTTATATGCTTTCCATAAGAGGTAATATGTAACAAATGAAACCCAGTAAGTGGCTAGCAGAAATCCCCACAACCGAGAACTCTTTGGCTGCACATGCAAACAAACACAGAAAACTGCATTCAGAAGAAATGGGGCACATATAATTCACTAACAAACAAAATAGAAGGTATAACAGGTCGAATTTTTATTTTAGAAAAGACATTAATTAGATAGCATAACACACAAATCACATATTTAGCATCACTAGCTCAGAAAGAGGTGCCTCTAGTATAAGTGTGAGATTTTATAAGTATAAGACAAATTCATAAATACAATTTCACAAATTTAATAAATATAAAATAGTCATCTCCATCATTTTATAACCCATTGCCCTGAGAGAATAAAATCAAGAGAATTAAATATTCAGTGCATGAAAAGTTGAGTAGCATACGGTGATGTTTCCCATGGATAACTTATCAAATTTATTAAAGGTCCCATTGCTTGTGGTTGCGGCAGTCTTCATCACACTAACATCAGTAGCAGAAACTGGTAGAAGAACAGGCAGCAGCACTATGCCAGATAGGACCAAGATTCCCAAAACTGCAGATTAATTGGCAAAAAGATAGTATAAGAATTGTTTGCCTTCTCCTAAAAAGTTCACCTATTTAGGTCAAAAAGTGCAAAAAAAAAAAAAAAAAAAAAAAACCAAATAGAATAAAACTCAAATGCAAGCTTATCTTTGAAGAAAGCAAAAGTTTTTATTAACTAATAGCTTGCCAGAAAGGGTTTTGTTTTTTTTGTTTTTTTTTTTTTTTTCAACGCCAGAAAGGTTTGTACAAAAGAAATGTTTACTATTCATATTCAGCCTTAGTTTAAGTTTCTGACAATCAAAGTGACATTCACTTATTCCAATTCAGTCAAAATGATGTCATGAAGGTGCACCTGATTTTTAATACTCTAGAATGATTTTTAATATTTAATATTCAGTCAAAATAGAACCAAATAGATCATAAGCTACAGGGCATCGTCATCAGTTTCATAGTTCAAATGTTAATATCATTCATTTATTTTTAACTTTGACAAGTAAGGAGACCGCAAAAGTCTCGTGACTTCTTCGTAAAAAGTATCATCTTCCATGACCTGTGGGCTGTGGGTAAGTCGAAAGGCTATAACGTCTAACTCTGACTTCTTTGTGAAAAGTACCTGCAACAGCATCCTCACTTGGACCACCTCCCACAAACCCAGATTCCCTCTTTGCAAAATCAGGAATGAATTCATCAAATTATGATTGAATGAAGTTTTGTACAAATTAAACGGAAGCTGTTAAGCTATTCTAATTTTTTATTTTTTTTAATTTAAATAATAAAATAAACTAAAAAAATAGACCTTTTTTTACCCAAAAAAAAAAAAAAACAGCTTAAATTTTCACTTGAAAGATATGCCTGGAAAATGATATCTCAAAACTAAATTAGATTAATATCATTATTAGTTAATTATTATTTTTCTTCTGGTGAAAAACTAAAAAATAAAAAGAATTCCATTTTTTCTTAAGTAAAGTCCATATACACAACAACAAAAACACACAATCCAACAAAAATTCACACAAATTCCACCAAAAAGAACCCAAAAAATAAATAGGAAAACCCAGTACACAAAAGTCATAGAAGTTCACCAAAATTACAAAAAGAAAGCGAGAGAGAAGCAGAAACAAACCGGTGCCCATGAACACGAAGTACACGGCAGTGTCTAACCCGGACATGGAGATCACATCTTGTTCCGAGGCGGTCATAGCCTCATGGATCCACGCGAACGGGTTACGGGTCCTAGAGCCACCGTTAACCGGATCCAAACCCTTCAAGATCCGGTTCGGGTAGTACACCACGGCGTTCCCCGGCTTCTTTGACAACCACGCGAAAAGCAGCATCAGAATCACGAATATCACACACGACGTCCCTAGGGACGTCAAGAAGGAAGTGAAATCCATCTGGGTCTCCCTCTAAAACTCAAAACGAACTCTCACTCCCTGTCTCTTCTCCTTTCTATCCTTATATCTCTCCGAAAAGCATGCGTGTGAAGCAGATTTATGGCGAATATGTTAACGGCCCCATTAAAGGAAAAAAGTAACCGTTGGGAAGGGGAGATATAAAGAAGGTGGGAGAAGACAAGGAAAGGGTGTACGAAGAAGAGATTGATTGGATGGTGTGGGTGACGTTACAATTGCGAAGAAGGCAGTACTGCCATTTGGTAATAAAAGACAACAAAAAAGAGAGAAAATATCTGGGTCTGATTAGCTGGCTGTAGGGTTCAGTAAGTTGGCTTTGCGTTTTCATTCTTTCAATGCAGAGAGAGAGAGAGAGAGAGAAAGAAAGAGGAAGAGAAAAAGAGAAAAAGAAAAATAACTGTAGAAATGGATTTGATCGAACAAGATAATGCAGGCGGGACAGGGTGTAGTGTGTACTGTGCAGTCTTAAAATGACGAAATTGCCCTCCATCCACAATATTGCCCCTTTGTTGTCCCAAAGTGGGGGCCTTATGAATCGAAGATTTAGTTGTTTTTTTTTATTTTTTTATTTAAAGAACAATTTTTTTATTTTCATTATTATTTTATAGTGGCGCTTCATTGAACAGACATTAGAAAAGCATGTAGAATAAAACAATTAAAAAAAAAAAAAAAATAGCAGGAAGCCGTTGTTTAGCCGCTAGGTATTGTCAAGAAGAGAACGAAATAAAAAATAGGTAAATTTATTAAATCATATTAAAGCCATCCATTTTAATTTAAGGGCTATTGTCTTCTGCTACGGATTCCACTTATAATAAAATAATAAAATAATATTTAAATAGAATAAAAATTAAGTAAATTTTTTAAATCATATTAAAGCCATCCATTTTAATTTAAGGGCTATTGTCTTCTGCTACGGATTTCACTTATAATAAAATAATAAAATAATATTTAAATAGAATAAAAATTAAGTAAATTTTTTAAATCATATTAAAGCCATCCATTTTAATTTAAGGGCTATTGTCTTGCTACGTATCCTACTTATAATAAAATAATATTTAAATTTTAAAAATAAAAATAAAAATAACGCCACCTTCATAGCCCTTAGGGGAGGATTGTCATCCCAAAGGGCTAAATCCAAATTTTTTTCTTTCTTTTTTTAAATTTTATTTTGGGTTTGACTTGTGGGAGTGGCTGATCCACTCTCAAGGACCATGGGGTGGCTTCGGCCACCCCCAATCGACCTTTGGGGGTAACAGAATAACCCCATGGGCCAAACCCAAAACTAAAAAAATTTAGGTTTGGCCCTTGGGGGTGGCCGAACCACCCCTAAGGGCCATGGAGGTGGCTTCGAAGCCACACCTATGGCCCTCGAGGGTGGATCAGCCACCCTCAACCAACCTTTGGGGGTGGCTTCGGCCACCCCATGGCAAATATGGGGTGGCCAGCGGAATTAATTCATTTTTTTATTTTTATTTTTATTTTTAATTTAAATATTATTTTATTATTAGTGTAACACAGAACACTAACCTTTAGATGAAATTGAAGAACTAGGATCTGAAATTTCAAAATTTGGAATTCCCTTAAGAATTTCAAGAGGTCCAAATCCTTTAACCCCATGTAATACGTGTTAAAAATAATAAAAAAGAGGAATAAAATAGTTGTACGTGTAATAATACTACAATTTTTTTAACATATTAAATAGTTCGAGCTTAATTTGTGAACTTATAGTTTATGCATCTTACGTAATTATATTTGGTTTTCTTTTACAAGTTTAATGTCAAATCATAATAAAATTACATCATTTTTTGGGGCTATTTTTAGATTGTATATAATATCCAAATTTTAGAATTGAAAAATACAAAAAAGTAAGTAAAAATATAACTTTATGAGTCACATGGTGACAAATTAGCGTATGATTAATAAAATATAATCAACCCATAAAATAATGATTACACTGATTATGATGAGTTGCTTGAATTTGACACAAACGTACTTTTAGGAATAAAAAAATTTTGATATATGAACAGAAAAAGTGTCACATGGTAGGTCTTTTTTTTCTTCTTGCACGTAATGTCACATGGTAGGCCAGTTGTTCAACATAAAGACAGTCCAAAGGGGTTGTGGCCGTTTGAGTTGTCCACATTTTTTGTGGGAGCAATTATTATGATTATTATTATTATTATTTATACATATAACTACATAGAAATGATTTATTTTCTTACACGGTCTTTCTCATCTCCAAATTTTCAAAAATACCTATGAATATGTGAGCTTATCTGTGAGACTTATATGAACCTCACAAATTCAATAATAATTTTAAAAATTAAAAAGATGAGAGAATGATCGAGAGATGATGTATAACACGCCTCTATAACTATAAAAGGAAAGAGGAATGGAAGGCAGATTCAAACTAATGATTGGGATAGTCTCTGATTGATTGAATTACTTTATCAGAACAAAGGTGTAAATGGGCATAAGCGAATATCAACATTAGGTCATCTTTGTTAACAATTTTATTTTCTATTTGGAAGTCTAAGACATTAATAAACAATTAAGAACACAAAATCTGATTCAAATGTTTTTTTTTTAAAAAAAATAAATAAATAATAATAATAATAATAATAAATATTGTAAGTACATTAATTCATTCAAAAGAAATTACAACGAAAACAAAAAACAAAAAACAAATACAAGTAAAAATTCAATTCAGACAGACCACTATCATCTTAGTAAATTGGGAGAATATAAATTATATAATTTTCCTCCAAACTGAATTTCTCCAACTGACAACTGTCATTTGAACATATGAGATAGATATATTTTTTTTAATAGCACCAACAAAGTTGAATAAATAATATTAAAACTCATGTACATCTCACATGTTATTAAAAATAAATAAACACATGTCATTTTTATAGATTGGGTTGAAGAAAGTTTTTTCAACCTAGTTTGGAAGAAAACTCTATCTAACTAGAAAAGTGAAAGACACTAGTGAATACAACTGATAAAAGCCGCTCAGATAAAACCATATGAAATAAGAAAACCTCCAAAAACTTAAATTTTGACAAATTTTCGAAGAAATCGCAAAGATTAATAAATTGCAGGGTTACGCAACCTAAAAATCAATAAATATTCATTAAATGGTACATGAAATTTGAAAGAATGAAAAAAAAAAAAAAAAAGTGAAGTAATATATCATACATTAACAAATATTCCCCTTATCAAAAAAAAAACAAATATTCCCCAATAAAAGGTTACTGTTATGTTTTGTTTATTTAATTTGTCTTTTTTTTTTTTTTTTTTTAAAGGCTGTTATTGGAAAACCTGAAAGGTTACTTTTGTCACTTGGGAGGAAAAAGTAGGGTGTAGGGGTACCTCATCCACTCCAAAGTTATACGTGAAGGTTGAACCGGCCATGCCAATCATCATGCCACGTATACTTACACACTAGACACTACTGTCGACCATAAAACGACACGCTGTACAATCTAATGACGTGGCTCATACTTGCAGCGAGTATCAAAGCTTCACCAACTTGAGCCACTTGCCGGCTGCATCCGAGCTATAAGGAAACGCTGCTCGAGAAAGATGTTGATACTTGGACAGGGACACGTGTCGGTAACCTGCACTGCCGACACCTGGTAGCGTTTTGACCGTTAGTGCCGGAGATGGCTACGTGGCTGACCCCACTCCACTGGGTGTGATCGTTGAGTGAGACAGGACACGTGTCAGTCATCTGCGCTGCCGACACTGGATAGCGTTTTAACCGCCGGAGATAGCTACGGGCTGACCCCACTGGTGTCAGTCGTGTGACCCACAAGATTTGTTCTGTACGGTGTCGTTTCCCAAGTCGGTAACTGTAAGGCATGGAGAATCTGAGTGCTCCTTTTTTTTTCTTTTTGTTTTCTTTAATTTTTTTTTTTTTTTTTTTTTTTTATTTATCTAGATTGAGTGGTCGTTTTTGTAACACGTCTGTGACGCGGAACTATATAGTTGGCACGTGGGCCATGGCACGTGCTCGCTTGGTAGAGTCAAGAATGGCCGTTGGTGAAAAGGAAAGGGCCAAAAAGCAGGGACCCGGGACCCGGGACCCACACCCTTTTTTTGGTCTAGTGTCCATGAAATTTGAATACTGAATCTGGATTTTTAGAATTTTTCAAATTATTTAGATTTCTTCAAATCTCAATTTTTAGTTTTAAATTAAATGATTGAGATTTCGTTTGTGATTAAATCTTTTGAATCTCAACGGCTATTTTCTAATTAAATGGACGAGATTTTGTCATATAATTATTTATCCTACGAGAAGATTATTTTAAATAGAATAATGTAAGTAAATAACTAAAATAACAAGTTAGATAACTTAGATATATGTGCTTCGAAAAAGTTGGTAGCTGCAATAAACAATAGGATAAAGTGTTTTTTTAAGCTGGGTTCGAAGAATTTCTTTCAACTTAGTTTATAAAAATGACATGTGTCCCTTAACATGTGAGATGTACATGTTTTTTTAATAGCATAAACAAAGTTGTAATAAATTTTATTAAAAACCCATGTGCATCTCACATGTTACTAAAAAAAAAGACACTTGTCATTTTTATACACTAGGTTGAAGGAATTTTTTCTAACCCAGTTTGGAGGAAAACTTTGTCCTAAAAAATGATGATTTTTAACTAAAATAAAGAGTAAATAGCCTCAAATGCAAGTCTAAGATATCAACTTTTTTTTTACATGACCACACAAGAGGGGGGATGAAGATTCGAATTAGTGACCTTCGCTTCATTAAGCATAGTTTCAACCGATTAAGTTACCTCTTGGGGACCTAAGATATCAACTTGGGACTATTACTAATGTCCCAAATAAATCCCCATTTTTCCAAAAATAATTTCTAGTTAAACATTTATTAAATTATCCAAGAGATATGGCTTATCCAAGTGTACATATATGAGAAATAAAACTTTTAAGTTAAAAAGAATTTTCGGGTAAAAGCTTCATTTTTAAGCTTTTGCTAAAAGTGTTTTTTTTGACTATTTTTAGGTTTTTTTGGACCCTTAAAAGCACTTTTAATTTTTTTTTATCAAACGTGTATTTTTTTTTTCTTCAAACGGACTTTTTGAGTCTTAAAAACACTTTTAAACCTCTCAAATGCAATCTCAAACAGACCCTAAGTGTCAGTGAAAATAACTTCTACGTAGTTTTGGCATAAACTAAGACTTTTATATCATTCAATAAGAGGTTGACACATCAACTTAGAACAATAAACACAAATATTAGCAAAACACCATATCTAAACCCTTCTTTCACTCAGTTAGCCTCCAAAAGAAAAAAAACCCTCCCAGCACAACCATTGCCAGGCTAGATGCCACCATCGCCTCTACCCAGCCCAGACGCCTCCTCGCAGCCCAGCGTCAATGAACGGTTAGATATAGTGTTTTTACTAACATCTGTTTCTCTTGTTCCAGGTTGATGCATCAACCTCTCATCGGAGAATACAAAAGTCTTAATTTGTACCAAGACCACAATAAAATCACATTTTCATAGACTTTTATAGTTAGCAAATTCATTATTTTTCAAGCCATATCTCATCCATTGTATTTATGGTTGAATAATTGATCCATTAACTATTGGTCTTATTAATGGACTTTGATACAACTACACGCATCAACACACTTTACAAGTTGCATTTATTTTTCTTATTTTGTAATCCACAAAATATAGTTTAAAGGGATTTGGTGGGTAGAGAAACATGATCACGATATTCCCCAAGAGCCCACAACGGCGAAGTATTCCCAAAAAAGTGCATATATAATCCAACATGCAATTCTTCTTAACAGCTCCCACAAGTTCCTGTCACAAATAATTAAACAGTCAATTGATTATATGCTACAAACTGGATCGATCATGACTTTAAAGCAGCATTTGTTTCTGTATAAAATATTTTTCACATTTTTAATGCATATAAAAATTAATACTAGTCAATAGAAACTATTTAAAAAGACAATGGAAAATAAAAGGTTTAGGGCAAAAATAGACCCCCCCCTCTTTTTTTTTTATACAAATATTCACTGAGCTGTCTATGTCATATGTGAATGTGTGTACGTGGGTGTGTGTTAAGGTCCATTTAATTCCCTCAAGCTACCACCTTAATGATAATCTATTCCCTAAATTATCAATTGCGACAATTTACCCTTCCAAACTACCAAAATAATGATAATGTACTCCAAATTTTAATAAAATGATGAAATTACTCTTACTAAAATAAAAACAAAAATACAATTTTTTTTTTCAAATTTTTAAGGGTATTTTTGTCTTATTGAAAATTTTATAGGGGTAATTTCATCATTTTGCTAGCATTGAGAGTACATTGTCATTGTTTTGGTAATTTGGAGGATAAATTGTCGTAATCAATAGTTGGAGGGTATATATATATATATATTTTAAATTATTGTTTTTTTCATAAAATTAAAGTTAATCTAGTTGATAAATTGATGTTTTATTTTTTCTTTGTTATATCTTATAGTAAAATAAACTTATTAATTATATGGGTTATGTGAAAATATTAATGACTTTTTGTACGTACGAAAGAAAAAAAAAAAAGAAAATATTTTTAGGATCACTTTTAAGCATTAACCAAATACCAGAAAATTGGTAGCTTTTGCAGAAAGTGTTGACAATATATATATACTTTATATCGAAACAAATGCAGCCTAAGTCATATCGAAACCAATGCAGCCTAAGTATATTGCGTCTTGCATTACTAAAAGAGTTTTTTTATCTCCTCCTATATATATAATTTTGGTCTTCCAATATGTATTTTTAAAATTAATATAAGTCATTAATTTGCTAACAAGAAAAAAATCATTTTCTATTACTAATAAAGGACATAAATATCCCCCACTTTTCTCTTTTGTCTTTTTATAACCAAAAACAAAAGTTTGAAGGAGGCTAAAAACCTAAACAAATTTATCTGTTTGTGACAAATGTATGTATGGTAGAATAGTACCATGTTAAAGTGGTGATTAAGTGATTAAATTTATCTCTTCTTATTAGCTTACGTTTTTAGGACAATTGGTAATTTAACATAGTATCAGAGCCAAAGGTCCTACGATCAAACTTTGACTCCGTCAAATCACATCCATTTAAATTAAATATTTCACGTGTTGGACCTCACATATTAAAAAGGAATTTAAACTCATATGTGAGGAAAAATATTAAATGTTGATCAAGTGATTAAACAGTATTACTGTTGTATTGTAAATCAATTACAAATGTACAGTAGAATAGCACCACAACTAGTCTTTTGCTTGAAATATGGCTTATTGTTTACAAATTCATTATTTTTCATGCCTTATTTCACCCATTTTATTCTCCTAATTAATTAATTATTATGTAATCCACAACATATGTAGTTTAAAGGGATTCGGTGGGCAGTGAAACAAGATTACGATATTCCGCAAGAGCCCACAGCGGGAAAGTATCCCTAAAAAGTGCATAATGCACCATGCAATTCTTCATAAAAGCCCCTACAAGTTCCTGCCACAAAATAACCAATAAATTGTTTATACAATATTTTTCACATTTTTTAATGTTTCATGCATATCAAAAATAATATTCAATACAAATTATTTACAAAATCAATCAAAAGTAAAAGGTTTAGGGCAAAAAATAGCTTAGCTCTCCCCCCTCTACCTTTTTAACCAAAGTTTGCATTTTTGTAAATTTATTTTTTATTATTTTCTTATATATATATATATATATATATATATATATATATATATTGAGTTGATAAATTGATCTAGTTTTTCTATGTTATATCTTACAGTGAATTAAAATTATTAATTATATTGATATTATGTAAAAATATTATTGATTTTAGAATAACCCTTTAAATTGTTAGGTGGTATAGGGCCTCTCTCAACTTTAAAAGCTAGCTTAAGAGGTAAGGCTTTCTCTCACACTTATAAACCGACCACCAACACCTTCCACAACCGATGTGGGATGATCCCAACAATCTCTCCCTTACACATCGGGCCCTAGGTCAAAGCAGCGACAACCTATTTCTTCCGTAGACTGTTGGGCCTAGACTTGTTGGTAAATCTGAACTATGATACCAATTTTAGGTGGTCTTGAGCCTCTCTCAACCCCAAAAGCTAGCTAAAGATGTGAGGTTTTTTCTCACACTTATAAACCGACCACCAGTCCCTTCCACAACTGATATGGGATAACCCCAATATAAACAACAGAAAATAATTTTAGGTTCACTTTCTAAGCATTAATCAAATACTCCCCCGCCCGCCCGCCCCCCCCAAAAAAAAAAGGTAGCTTTTGCAGAAAATATTTTCGGTTGAAAATTTGTTATCATAAAAAAACTGCACATTGGTACCTGTTGGGGGAAATCACCATTCTCCATTTGAGAATTGATCAACAGCTTTGCCGCACGATGAAGAGGAGTAGGGTCTCTCTCTGCCTATATATTATGACATAAAATTTAAAAATTTAAATTTTTGAAAAACATAAATGGAAAATTAAAATGATATATATAGGAATGAGTTAACTACAAAGTGCTTAAATCATGAAGTCACCTGCTGAGCATGAATTAGCCCCATCAAAGCCATCGCAGTTTGCACCAAATTTGATCGATTTCCTTCGAGAGGCATATAATCCTGTGAATAATATATATATATATATATATATATATATATATATATATATATATATATATATATTGTTTTTGGAGTGATCAGTCAAAGATTCAAAGACAAGTCAAACACTACAACATTGAAAATTTTCCTACAAGAAAAAAGAAAGAGCTAGGCTTCTTTTGACTAGCATTCAAGAACTCTTTTGGGCTTTTAGCATTTAGAGATTATTAATTAAGATATAAACTTTAGAGTTAAATGTATTTAATCCTCTAGAACTATCAACTATTTTCAAAAAAGTCCTATAAACTAACAAGTGTGACACTTAGATACACCAAACTACAATTTTGTTGCAATTAATAAGCCACTTTTTTGTCATTCTACCAAAAAAAACCCAAATTTTCTTTTAAAAAATTATTATTTTTTGATTAAATACTAAAATACATAAAGTAAGGTTCGATTAGTATATAAACAATTTGCATGAAATTTTGAATTTTTATTTTAGTTTTTTGAATTAAAATTTTATTATTTCTAAGAAAATATGGGTATTTTTGGAAGAATGAAAGAACAGTAGTTTAATTACAACAAAATAGTAGTTTGATGTATCTAAGTGTTACAACTATTAATTTACGAGACAAAATAAAAAATGACCGTTAGTTAAGGGGGCCAAATTAAGTATATTTATCGATCCCTAAACTTCATGTAAGCAAATGAAATTACCTTGTTTGGGCAAGAAAGATAACTCTCTCCCCAACCACCATCTTCGTTTTGTGTTTTGAGTAGAAATAGTACGCCTTTGCGCATGGCAAGACAATTTTGGTGAGTCTTGCCAGCAGCTTCTAACCCTACGAGCGCAAACCAAGTTGCATATATGAAGCAAATTCCCCAACTTCCGTACCTGCAAATTAGTGTTTGTCATGCAGCTTCCTTGTGAAAAATGGGCAAATCTAATAACTCAACAAAGAAACATACCATGAACCATTAGGCATTTGTATATCTTCAAGGTAGTGTACAGCATTTGAGATGAAAATTTTGCACTCTTTTTTCCTATGCTCTGGATATAATTTCTTGAACAAAACTAATGCCTGCATTGCTGATGAAGTGCACTCAACATACCTGAATTACCCGCTTAGTTTTCAGTCCTTAAGTGTTAAAATATTGATTAAGTGATTAAATTTACCTCTTCCTATCATATTAAACTTTTGGGATAACTAGTAATTCAATATTAAGAAACTTATACCATAAAGCATTGTTAGAAAGAAAAGGTGCAAAGTCTTACTCATGCTCAATGACAGTGTCCTCGAGAAATTCTACAGGATTGAGAAGCTGAGAGAAAAAGAGGTAACATAGAAAGAGAACACTCTGTGATGAAAGTATCTATCAAGCTCAAATATGTAGGAAATATGGATACTTTTGAAAGTTATTGATGAGTAGAGAAAAAAAGAAGAGAAGCTTTTAGAGCCCGTGGAATGATTATGTGTTTACTTCCAAAGAAGTGTTATATATCCATCTCTTGCTCTTCTTTTTTGCAAATTTACTGTTGAATTTGTAGGACTCACATGTGGTTCTACATATTCAATGGTGAATTTGTCCATCTTCATACGAATTAAGATTGACAAAAGATGAAAACCAAATATTTCTCTTACCTCCAACCATGATGCTGCACCTGCCGGCTCCCAGCCTGCCACTCCTCCGTTTTTACTCTGCAATAATTCATAAAATGGAGAATCTTCTTACAATAATATACTTTAAGAAAAAAGGAAACACAAGTCCATCACTCCCCCAAAAGGAATCAACGATGATCATGTCGAATAGTAGAAAAGAATCTCTAGAATGTTTTCTCAATTTTATTATTCTATTCCCAGTTAAAAACTTTCAGATGATTAGATTCATCTTAGGAAGCAACAAAATGTTTCGTAGCCCCTTATATAATTATATATATTGATGCATATCCACTTTGTGCAAACATAAAATACTTCAAATACTTAATTAGTCACATTGCAGCCTAATTCTCACCTGCAGAGAAAGTATGACATTGACTGAATCATATACGCACTCGGGATCCATTGTCTCACCGACCATTTCTGATGGAAGCATAGATAGCAACAAACAACACTGAAACACAAGAGGGTTCAATAAGCAACCACTAAAAAAAAAAAAAAAAATCCCAATATTAGTGACGTGTGAACAGTGGTGTTTTTGAAAACGTCTCAAAATGTTGACGTTTTCTGAGTAAAACGTCACAAAATATAATTGGTGACATTTCTTTGTTCACTGTTCACACGTCATTAATTAATGAAAACTAATTAATTAGTCACCTTTAAAGCTTCTGCAGTGCAATCAGAAACTTGCCAACCTTGATCTTGCTCAGAGAAAGCCCACCCTCCTTTAGAAATGTGACGAAACATGCTTATGAAGTCGCCAGAAGGATTATCCTTGACCTTCCCAAATTTTAAGGTGGATTAACAATTAACGCCTATATTTATATGCATATAGATACATATGTATGTATTTTAAAAATAATCATGTGAAAAAACCTGGGATTTCTTTAAAAAGTCGTGTCCTTTCATTAGTGTTAGTCCGATTTCATCACTGAGATTAGTAGCGAGCAAAGCTTGGATGGCAAAGCAAGCATCCCAAACCTGGCCAGCAGAAGTCTGCATAATTTCAAACAAAAATTTAAAATGTTATCAAGAGTTAATTGAAAGAATGATTTTTTAACGAATGAAAGAAGAAATAGAACTACAATTTGTCAATAATATTTACTAACCATCTTCAATCCATCTTCTGCAATCCATAAGAAATCATCGATCCTAGCAAGATGCTTCTTAAAGGAATCCCCATGTGGATCTTCCACCCAACAAGCGAGCATCAATAATGGCTGTTCAATTGAAGTTGCATAAGAGTCTCAAATTTAAGGAGTATATTTGATCCAATTATATATATATATATATATATATATATATATATATATATAAAATTGGATCAAATATTCTTCATAACTCTTATCTTCCTTTTATATATATAAAAATATTGTTACCTTTACCCCCCCTGCAATGGTAAGATACCGACTATTCTCATCTTCATAATGAATGTATTTCATCGCTACTTGAAGAGCCTTATTTCTCAACTTGTTAAAAGGCCAACAAGTAAGAACGGGCTCAATGATTATGTAAAGACTATCCCAAAGTAAATCTTGCATCCATGTTTTAGAATAATAGAGATCCTCCTGCGTACAACAACAATTTCACATAATCATTTTCTTGTATATAGGTAATTAAATTTTTAAAGATCATGAATATGTTGTGTTAAAATAACTTAAAGAAAACTAGAAAATATAGGGATAAACTGAATATTGTATTTCTGTGTGTTTAGAACTGTATACAATGAGGCCTATTTATAGTTGAATAAGGCCAGACAGAATAGGAAATATAATCACGAAATTAATGTACAATATTACAGAATAATATCAATGTATATACAGGGAAAATATATTAAATCAGCAATTATGGTGATTATCAGAATATAATCAGAATATATTCTGATTATATTCTAACATCCCCCCTCAAACTCAAGGTGGTAATGTAGATGCCAACTTGAGTTTGGAAACAAGATCATGGAACCGTCCAGGTGGATGTGCTTTGGTGAACACATCGGCCAACTGATCAGCAGAAGCAATGGGACAGAGACGAAGAGTTCCCTGTAAAAGATGATGGCGCACAAAATGACAGTCGATCTCAATGTGTTTAGTACGTTCATGAAATACATCATTATGCGCAATTTGAATCGCACTTCGATTGTCACAAAAGATAGGAGAACTGGAGGTCTGAAAAACACCCATATCATGTAGGAGCTAGCGAAGCCAGATGAGCTCAGAAGTGGTGTCAGCAAGAGCACGATACTCAGCTTCGGTGCTAGAGCGGGCAACAACAGATTGTTTCTTGCTACGCTAAGAGATGAGAGAATCACCAAGTAAGAAACAATAACCCGTGGTGGAACGACGATCAGTGGGATCACCTGCCCAATCAGCATCTGAATATACATGTAAGTCTAATGATGAGTGAGAAGAGAAATGCAAACCATGAAACAAGGTGCTCTTCACGTAGCGAAGGATGCGAAGAACAGCCGCATAATGAACTGAGCATGGCGCTGTCATAAACTGACTAACAAGGTGGACTGCATAGGCAAGATCTGGTCGTGTCACAGTAAGATAGATGAGACTGCCAACTAACTGTCGATAGAGAGTGGCATCAGAAAGTAGCTCGCCATCAGTGGCACGAAGTTTGACATTTGTCTCTAGAGGGCTATCAACAATTTTGCAATCAGTAAGGCCAGCTCGTGAGAGGAGATCTGAAGCATACTTGGCTTGAGAGAGATAGTAACCATTTGGATCAGAAGACACTTCCAATCCAAGAAAGTAGCTGAGAAAACCCAAATCCTTCATCTCAAATTGTTGGCTTAAAAACTGTTGAAGGTTACGAATACCAACAGTATCATCTCCAGTAATAATCATATCATCAACATATAGTAAGAGGAGAATGAGACCAGCATCAGATCGCCGGATAAAAAGAGCAGAGTCATAGGGGCTAGAAACAAACCCAATCTGCGCAATAGTGGAACTGAATTTGGCAAACCAAGCCCGTGGAGCCTGTTTCAGACCGTACAATGCCCGGGGAAGTCGGTAAACCTTGTGTGGCGGATGATCGTACCCAGGAGGAGGCTGCATATAAACTTCTTCACTAAGATCACCATTAAGAAATGCGTTTTTCACATCCATTTGAAAAAGATCCCAACGACGCACAGAAGCCACAGCAAGGAGTGATCGAACAGAAGTAAGACGAGCCACTGGTGCAAAAGTCTCCTCATATATAGTCAATACCATACTCCTGATTGAACCCTTTTGCCACAAGACGTGCCTTGTATCGCTCAATAGACCCATTAGATTTTGTCTTAATCTTGTATACCCACTTGCACCCTACCGCAGTTTTGCCTGGAGGTAAATCAACTAAGTCCCAAGTATGGGTTTTGGAAAGGGCATTAAGTTCTTCTGACATAGCATTATGCCAAAGAGGGTTAGCATGAGCCTCACGGAATGAGTGAGGTTCATGGAGAGTAGCAAGAGCAGAATAACAGTGATAATCATGAAGATGGGAAGGAAGAGATGTTACCCGAGTAGAACGACGAGGGATAGAGGGGGCGGTCTCAAGAGTAGATGGATCAACAGGCAGGGCAGAGTCATTGGGGTCGACCATCGGAATGTCGTCTGGAGAGCTTGTCATCCCTGCATCAAGATCAGTAGTGTCGGGGAGCAAATCCACCGAGACATTAGTGAAGATAGGAGAAGAACTAGAGGGACGAGTAGGAAAAGACTCCATATCACTAAATAGCCTATGTTCCCAAAAAGTGACTTGCCGCGAGATGCGGAGCCGTTTGGAAATAGGATCATAACAACGATATCTTTTGTGTTCAATGCCATACCCAAGAAAACAACATAGACGAGAACGAGGTTCTAATTTTGTTCGTTCATGGGGTGGAAGGAGCACGAAACAGACACAACCAAAGATGCGGAGAGATTGGTAATCAGGAGGAGATCCATACAAAAGTTCATAGGGGGACTTATTTAAGGTAGTGGGAGATGGGACCCTATTAATGGTATAAACAGCGGTAAGAGCGGCTTCTCCCCAAAAGTGTTCAGGGATAGAAGCAGATAGGAGCAAAGCCCTAACAGTGTCTAAGATGTGCCTGTGTTTACGTTCAGCTTGACCATTTTGTTGAGAAGTATTTGGGCATGAGCGATGGGGAAGAGTACCATTTTGTTTGAGGGTAGTAAGGAAGGTAGATTCACGATATTCCATTGCATTATCAGAACGAAAATTTTTTATGTTTAGAGAAAATTGGGTTTGAATCATCCGTTGAAATTCAGAGTAAATTTTCGGAAGTTCAGACCGATTTTGTAAAAGATAAAGCCATGTGTATCGAGAAAAATCATCCACAAAAATGACAAAATAGCGGGATCCACCCATGGTGGGAATAGGCGCAGGGCCCCATACATCAGAATGCACCAAATCAAAAGGAGCAAAAGAAACAGATGCACTATTATTAAAAGGTAAAGCACTTTGTTTTCCAAGTTGACACGCAACACAATCAAATGACTCAGACTCAACAGACCCTAATTGACCACTTGTAGCTAAAGAACGAATACGAGAAATAGATGTATGTCCTAAACGAGAGTGCCATAAACTGAGGGTGGTAGAGGAAGACCGAGATGAAGTGGCAGCTGACATAGCAGGAGGAAGATGGAGTGATGAAAGCTCAAACAGACGTCCAATCTTACGGGCGGTCCCAATTAGCTGTCCCGTCTGTGGATCCTGCACATCACAACCTCGATTAGAAAAGTGCAATTCTAAGCCAAGTTCACAAAGTTGGCCAACAGATAAAAGATTTAACGAGAGATTAGACACCAAGTATGTATCAGACACAGATACTTGATTAGTAGAAACAGACCCGACATGACTAACAGCAAGATGGGAACCATTAGCAGTGTAAATGGTGGTAGGCCTAGGTAACACAGATTTTGCAGAAAATATGGAAGAATTCAGTGTCATGTGATTACAACAAGCAGAATCAATATACCAAGAGGAATTACCTAGTGTGGTGGACATGGCAGTATTAAGATTGGACTTAGATAAAACCTGATGAATGAGAGCTTCGATTTTTGCAGGAGAAAGAGTACTGGGTTGGGGTGCACTATCGGTGTAAGGCATATCTGATATATCAGTATGAGTGACCGCAGCAGCCTTATGACTAGGAGCTCGATGATTCCCACGAGAAAGTCTTTTCCTGCATTCACTATATCTGTGGCCAAACTTCTGACAATAGTGGCACTGGATGTTCCGATTGGATGAGGAAGACCCGGTAGGAATAGAATTAGGAGCACGCGCATTGCGGGATGCAGTGGCCATGACCATCTCAGAGGTGTGTAACTTCATAGTAGAGAATCGAGTCTCTTCTGAAACAAGTTCACTAAGAGCACTTTCCAAAGATGGCAGTGGTGAGCGGTGAAGAAGAGAAGCTCGAGTATGCTCAAACTCATCTCGAATTGCCGCAAGAAACTCGGCTAGGCGCATGCTATCGCGAAAAGCGATGTACTCAGAGGCATCAACCTTATCCCTCCACTTTGGCTCACATAGTGCTAATTGATTCCAAAGACAAGTCATTTGTGAATAAAAATCAGTAATACTCTGACCTGGTTCCTAGCGCATATGATGGAGCTTGGTCACAATTTGAAACCGCTGAGCAAGATCAGTAGTGCTGTAGCGCTGAGCTAACATGTCCCAAACATCTTTGG